>NC_066264.1:4019154-4357691 GCF_000011425.1 Aspergillus nidulans FGSC A4
AAAGAACGTCGCTAGAAGAATAAAAGCAGCGACAGCGTAGAGGATAAACAGCACTTTTGGTGAGCCATACAGAGTGAGCCCAAGGGGAATCTGGACAATGCCTAAAATCGCCAGTGCACGACCCATCCAACGATGAAGCTATAGTACGGTTAGGGCTGGCATAACGAGCATGGCGGAATTACTTACCACTAGCTTCAGAGGCACATGGAACCTCTTCTTATTCCGTTCGATCTTATGGACAAGCCAGCCCCAGAAAACTTGAAAAATGACGATAACGTAGATGGCGAGACCGATGCCGTGGTGGGGGTTTGTAAGGCTGCGGTTCGGACCGACAGCAAACCAACCGAGAACGAACACGACTGTGCTCAGAAATAGAGTGAGAACCTGGCACCACACATGGTACCTGAAGGCCTGGTATGGATTTCGAAGCGAGTAATATCGCACAAGTAAGATCGACAAGGGAACCAGCCCCAGAAACACAATTGTCGCGATAACACCATGGGCAACAATCAGGGTATGGTAATGGGGCATATCTCGAAATCTGTTCCCCATCCCTGTAAGACGGTTAGTGAGATAAAGAAAGCTAGTGATTACTGCTGCCACATACCATTGTATCGCATAGTCTCGAAGTTCACACCCATGAGATTGGGCAAAAGGAAGGTGTCGCGGTCCGAGTCCCATGTTCCATCGCCCACATGCAGAGTATTGGAAGAATAGGAGGCCTCCCCAGGAGACGTGAGCCCAGAATTGTCCGACATGGTTGCACTGTGATTTATCGAGCTGGATTCCTTCAGACGATTCAAGGCAGCAGGCGATATTACTGAAGGAGATCTATGGAGACCCCCCGCTTTGTGGAATGCACCATGCGATGATAAACGATAAAGCTAAACGGACAGGATTTGGTCTCTCGATCGAAACGTGGATATCTGCTCGTGATTGTGTAGGTTAATTAAGGAATGTACCGATGTCTGGTATGCGATCGATGCTACCGGTGGAGTAATCAATGGCTGGCCGTTGGATAGTAATAGCTGGTAGTAGAATAATGTCGAGGCGGGGAAGAGGTGGAATGTCGAAATCACCACGCAAAAGAGACACAACTTTCAGCCGCAAAAAAAGACAACAACAACAAATGGCAAGAGAAGTTTCAAAGAGATGAAAGAAGGTCAGCTGCAAAAGCATGCGATCGAGACAGACTGGGTTCAGGCTGCAGAAGTTGAGAGGCTGGGAGCCGACAGTTTGCCATTTGTGGCTTAGCGCAAAATATCATATCCAGGGCAACCATTGCTGAGTCATAATCCACTCTTCTACCGCCTTTTGTTTCGGCAGAATTGCTATCTTATCACTCACAATCACGCGATCCACCATTCCCTTGGCCTTATTTATCCAACTGAGAGGCCCGACCAGGACGCCGGCCTAACCAACCCCTCATGGACTGACGACAAATAGCGCGATGTCTCAACTCGAAGCATTTATCAGGGCTCTCTCGCGGTAGGTGGTGATATAACTTGAGTTGCGAAATTTTTACAGTTGGAGGTTGATAACTAACTGCTGGTATCGATAACGGGCAGCCTTCTTGGATGGATCTAGTAAGTCTCAACAAGCGTTTTTCTTTGAGTCTGATAATGACGTTGTCAAGTACATTCTGTTGGTCTGCATCCTTTTATCCCCAGCCTATTGACAATTACCGCCGAAAAGCGACCACCGGACTGGCTATCGATTTCCCCACGATCAATGTCCTCGGCTTCGTCTGCTATGCCGTCTATACAGGGACATTCTTGTACTCTCCTGTAATTCGTCATCAGTACGCCGCTCGACATCCTTTGGCGCCGGAACCAACTGTGCGGTTTAATGATTTTGCCTTTGCCCTGCATGCCGTCGTCCTGAGCGGGTTGGTCTACTCACAGTTCTGGCCCAGTATCTGGGGCTTCAGAGTATCCCGCTTTCAGAGGGTCAGTAAGCCCATCGCAGGGCTGTTTTGGGGCGCTTTTGTCGCCGTTGCTATGGTTATATGCGTTATCTTAGTCAAGAGTCCAGACGATGGCTACGAACCGTTAAGCTGGGCTTGGATCGACGTCGTAAGTACAGCCCATAGGAACCTAAACATGAGCATACTTTTGAACAGGTCTGACACAGCCGCAGATTTACACTCTTTCGTATGTGAAGCTTGTAATCACGGTTGTCAAGTACGTGCCGCAAGCGTGGGTCAATCATAAGCGAAAATCCACACGTGGCTGGAATATTGTCCAGATTTTGCTCGATTTCACTGGGGGCGTGCTTTCGCTAGCTCAGCTAATTCTCGACTCTGCTTTTCAGGATGACTGGAGTGGTGTCACCGGTAATCCTATCAAGTTCCTCCTGTCGAATGTCAGCATCTTTTTCGATCTGCTTTTCATGGTGCAACATTATATTCTCTACCGAGATGCTGAAAACAAGGACAAGAACAATGGCCCAAGCATGTACAGCCCCTTGTTATCGGGAGGTCTTCCAACAAGTGCATGAGGGGCAAAAAACAAAACTCCATCCAGAGACCACTCTAGATAAGTTTCATGACCAGTGCCGGGCTCGATCCGGCGACCTTATCGGTGTTAACGATACGTGATAACCAACTACACCAACCAGCCATTTTTGGTTAAGGGCCCGTTTTAGCAATGGAAAGATGGCGTGACGGCTGATGAACTTAAGACCCGTATATCTTCAAACTGCATTGTTAGATTTTGGTTGGTTACCTGAAAACAATACGGAGATACAACTGAGAACAAGTGTCAATAACATTCTATCCGTGAACCTGGACCCATGATTCTCACGTAATTCCTGGATTTCTTACGCGTGGAAGTCTCGGCTTATTATGACGAACTGATCCTCCTCTGAGTGGTCTAAGCCATGACTGATAGTATGGTGTAAATCCTCGAATCGAGTGGCATACGCACGGGTACAGCGTATAGCACCCTACCCCTGCTGTATGCCCGGGAGCCAGCAGTTGGGTTGCAACGTGGTGTCTACATGATCCCGAGGTTTCAACAGTTGTTCGTGGCCGATTAGCCGTTCCATGCTGGCGCAGGCGGGAAGTATGGACTCAGCCGCTAACGGCAACCGAAGCACGCACCTAGCCCCAGGGGTGAATAAAGGCAACCTGATTATGAAGCATCGGAAACATTCCGCTGACATACAGCCATCACTACTCAGCAAGCAGCCCAGAGCTTGTTTCTGCTTTTTTCTGGGCCTGATCCAATCGCCAGCAAGGTTGGCGGAGTCGCGTGGGGTCCAAATTTGAGTCAACACGAAAGAGAAGAGAGAACCTCGGATTGGATTTAAGGATATTTTAAGAACCTCGTCCGTTGCCTGTAAGAATGACGATATTGGTTGTTGGATGCTGCGCACGGGACCTCGCAAGCTCAGCCACGTGATCCGTCAAACATGGGACGGAACGGAGGTGTTCTGATCCATGGATACTTCAATGGAGCCTGGAGTGATCGGGCGAAGGCGAGTGTCTTGTGCTGAATATGCAAGTTGAGCTTAAAACGACACCGCTGTTTCCATCGGAAGATGAAAAGGTGGAGGACCGCCAGTCTGGAGGGGTATCCGGGGTGTGCACGAATCGCCGTTGAGGCTCGCGCAAAAGCTGGCGGTAAAGACTCACACTCCCGATCTGCGGTGTGCGTCTGCAGCCTGCGCCGTGGCTGCGAGCATAAGCCACAATCTTACGGCTCGACCAATGGTCAAACGCATGCCAAGTCGGGAGACAGGGTTATTTTGGTGACTGGGAGTTGCTTCTTACCCCAAGTCCCATCGTATCGGCCGTCAAGCACTCTTGCTCGCCTTTCGGACACCCATGACCGGGTTGGCTGGACAAGTCCTGCTGAAGCAAGCTTTTCTTGCAGCTTTGGTACCCTGGCCCTACTCCGACGAAGCGGTAACCCTCGGTGATGCCGTGATTAATTCCAGATTCTTCCGGCGGAGGGGTAGGGATGTCAGCCCTACCAGGCCTCGAGCAAACCACCACGCGGCCACTGCACGACTCAGCGAATGAGCCGCGTTCATCGGGGGCCCCCCTTTCCTGACTAGTATGATTATGAAGAATGATCGAGTCTTCGCTCATACTACGTAAACGTATTATTTCAGCTAAAGGTACGGTCATAGATCGGCATTCCAGCTGAGACAGAGTGACATTCGCACTGTAACCAACCCATCTGGTGTCATAAACAAGCAAGTTGGGATATGTATCCGGGGTCTCGTTCAGCTTCCTTGGTTGGTTGTCAGCCAGAAACATTGATCGTGCATAGCCACGTCTGACTTGGGTTCCGTCCTCGCTCTATGCCCGCTGCTAATATTAAAACGCCGGCTTGGGGATTAAGCCAACGTTCAAACATTGCATTACACTGCACTACACCAACTTTTGATATATCATTACCACGTAACTTCGCTCCGCATCGAAGGATTATATAGTCATGTTGGTGGCAACAAGTCTTTCTGACGGCTTTCACGGAACTCTACACCACCGCGAACAGTACTTTATTGGAACGCAGAGAAAGACATGGAATATGGCAGACAGCAGATCTGTACGTCGCAAAACACATTATAATCTAGTCTCTATCAAACTAACAATTTCCAGAGGAGACACCGTGACTCTGAGCCCTACAAAACCACAATGGACGAACCCCTCATTGTCGCGCCTGACAATTCTATCCTCTACGCCTCAGCAGCGTCATTCTGCCCAATGCCAAACAATCCCGTCCGTGTGCCGGATGAGTACTTCTACGGCGCCAGCAGTCAGCTCGACCCAATGGGCTCCTGCTACTCAGCACCCCAACCTCAACCTCAAACCTACGTCAACCAAACCCAATACTATCCCACTACAACTTTGAGCCAAACCCCCAGTAGCAGCAACACACAATGGCTTCACCCCTCACAAGCCGCCTCACACCATCAACACCAGTCTTATCAGGACGCCATCCCGTCCCCAGACCTTGATCCAGACTTCGACTTCGACCTTGATCTCGACCAAGGTTCCTTCTCTTCCCCTTCCCCTTCTTACCATCACATCCACTACCAAACTAGTCGATCCGACCCTTCCAACAACCCTGATAACCAGAGCCACGCCCAGTGCCCGTCCCGCACCCCCTCCACAACCTCCGCTTCATCAACACACAACAATACCAACAGCAAAGACCTTTCTCTCTATGGCATTCCCTCCCCAACTCACCCCGGGGCCTGGCGTTGCGCTTACCCATCCTGTTCTTCGCCCTCGTTGTTCCGACGGGGTTGCGATCTCCGTAAGCACTACAACCGGCACCGCAAACATCTCTTCTGCCGACACGACGGATGTCCGCAGTCGAATCCACAGACACCAGGGGCCGGATTCAGCTCTAAGAAGGACCGTGATCGTCATGAGGCTAAACACAACCCGGAAATTGTGTGTGAGTGGGCTGCTGAGGGCTGCACAAGGGTGTTTTCCAGAGTGGATAATATGAAGGATCATGTTCGGAGAATCCATAAAGGGGTTTGAGTTGTATTTTTTTTTTTCCTGGATTGAGGGTGGTGTTCTGCCTGAGGAGCTGGCTCTGATCGGATGTTGTCAGACACCTACCCTACCTCCTTGTCTCCATATCCATCTATTTATCCTCGAATGATGGAGAGATGAAGACGAGTGTACTTTTTTGTTCTGGAAGGAAAACTGGATAGAGCGGCGCAGGAGACGGTCCTTCTGCTTGCGTTTCATGGTGCAGTTCGGCTTTCAATTTATGGCTGTTTATTTTTGGGAGATGAGCGTGTAATTTGTTGAAAATATAGTTAAATACTCATGATAGTCATAGTTACAGGCCTGGCTAGCTGGCTGCGTTTTCTTCAAGTCAAGCAAAGTCATTTTTCTTTTCCCTTTCTTTTCAATCTCCTTTCTTCCACAACGCCATCAAACCAGCCCAGCCCAGCCCATAACCTCGAACTAAGATGATACTCAAAACTCAAATTCAGGCCCTAGACGCCGGTCCCGGAATGAATAGACGAGGACCCCGTAATATGCAGACAACTTGCAACGCTGAAAATACCATGCAAAGGAGACGAGAAAAGCGAGAACAAAACGAACGAGGAGAGATCAGAAAGATCAAATCAAGTACGCCGAAACCGAAACCAGGTAACACTCCACGCTCCGTCTTTGCTCCCCGTTACGGCCGAGGGGAGCAAAGTGAATGCAAGAACGAATGACCGAGCAAAGCACAAATGTTCTAGAATTAACATCTGGTATCGCATCGCTAGTCGAAACAAAGCTAGAAGCGAAGTCGAGTCGAGGAAATAAAGCAGGATATCGTAATGCATGTGCTTTGAACCACTCAGAGAATGGCCGCGTTATTCTCCAGAGAATGCCGGAGAAAGCCGTCTCCTAACGGAACAGAGCAGAATAGAACAGCGCTGTGATGGAGCAGGCATCATTTAAGGGTGGATGTTATTGGGGATTCATTCGACGCCGTCGCCCTCGGCCGCTACCTTCGGGTCGCTGGGAGAGGACGTGTCGAAGAGCTGGATCGTCTTTGTTTTTATCCATGTGATGGACTCTCACATGCCTTTGGCTGTTAGCTGGCCGTTTACAATCCGGATATAAGGAGGGCTTACCGCTGGAGATTATCAGGTCGCGGATACTTGTGCTGCTGATCTGGACAGAACGGGCAGACGTATCCGGGAGAATTGTGAACGAGCCCATGCCGAATCATTTCATTTTTGCGCTTAAACCCCTTCCCTCCAGGGCCACGTGAACAGCCTTCAATTGGACAGAAGTGAGGCCGATCTTGTGAGTGAACATTCGCATGCGAACTACCACTGTCAGTATGGAGCACTGCTAGTATCGAATCCGGGACTTACTTCAACAGGTATTGCGTTTGGAAAGGAGGCGCTGTGCATCCTGGATGTGAGCATTTGAATGTACCCGTTGGGGCGGCTGTACTGCCTTGTGAAGAAGGCGCAAACCCCACCGGCTCACAAGCCCCTGTCGGGGCACGTTCTATCGGCGTCGGATAACTCGATGCAGGGCTTCTGTTGGAGGCTGTGGATGGTGGGTCGTATGGGTAAGCTGCCTTGACATTACGCCAATAAGGTTGCTGCGAAGCCGGCGATGAGGCGGTGGATATGGCTTGCGTGCTCGCAGGTGATAGATGCGAGTAAGGGGTGGGCGGTATTTTTGATTGCGCCAATGAAGCTGCTGAGTGATATTGTTCCCGAGGATTGGTATCAACCCTGGTCAAAGGAGGGGACACGGCGGTGACGGGAGGAAGGGAGTATGGCGTGCCCACAGGACGTGGAGAAGGCCCGTTCGGCGGCGGCAGGACAGGCCCAAGTTCATTGAGCTGACTGAGCTTTGTTTGTATTGGAGGTAACCTCAAGCCAGAAGTGTCGGCCGTTTGAGCTGCTGGCGGATTACGAAACGCCGCGAGCGAGTCTCGGCTTTCTGGAGCGCTGATATGGAACTTGCTGAGCGGCGAGGGAGACGGGCCCAGTATGGGCTGGGCCTTGGGCCCAGCCGAACCATTGACTAGGGCTGACAACGGAGGGAGCACCACGTTTCCATTTTCCTTCTCTTCAAGAGGCTCTCTAGATGGCGGTTGCTGTGTTTTGGCCTCTTTCAGAAGCGCTTCTTCTGCAATCCCTTTCAAGTCGGCCTTGAATTCAAGTTCGATGGGCTTGGGCTCGGGGGCACTCTTGAAAGAGTTGACCGGTCTGGCTTGATTCAATTTTCTGTTGGAGTGACGGTCGACCGAAGAAGGGTCTAGAAGTGGGTTCTCTATTTCATACCTCCAGAGATCCGGGAAGTGGGCGGCGAAATTATTTCGGAGGAGCGCAGCATTGGCAGCGGCGGCTCCAATCTGGAGACTCAGCTGCTTGGATTTATGGGAACCCTTGTCCGCACCCTTGACACTGCTCTCGGGCGACAGGCCCTGATGAGCAAAAGGAGGAGGCGTCGGCGGCCTGGGCGCGAGGATGGGTTTGACCTCCTCGAGTCCAAGGAGAGGACTCGTGATCCATTGCATTCAGTCATCATGGAGGCGGTTTTTGGCGCCATCAGGAGCACCGGTCTGGATCTAAGCGGTGGACGTGGTTTAGTTGGCCCTCTTGGGCATTTGCTTATGTCTCTGGCCGATCCTAATGGACACTCCAAAACAGCGGCCCCGATCTTAAGACAATAGGGGCTTGCACTTAGACCATTAAACAGTATACTAGGCCGAGTGTTATCTATGGGTGGTGTTAGTACAGTGGGAGATTACAAAGCGCAGTACATCATAACGATAAAAAAGTGCAAGAGCGGCTTTGGATCAAGAGCTCAAGAGCTGATCAAGAGTTACAGGGCCAGGCAGGGGCAGAAACAGGTTGGAGAATTCATCAGTGGAGCGACCGCCGATAGACTCGATACACAGTGTTGGAGAAGGGTAGTGGTGGTAGTGGTGGTGGTGGTGAAAGCGGAGGCGAAATAAGCTCACCTGGGTTCCAGGAACGGATGAGGCTCAATCGGAGTCGAATCGCGCACCGCTTGAGGCTCAAGAGACAAGGCGGGCGAGCGATATAAGAAGCCACTCCCCTCTTTTCACCGTCTCAAAAATGACAAGAGAAAAAAAAAAGCCCCGTCTAGAATGCAAGGTGATCTGTTCTTCAAGAAATGGGATGACGCCAGCGTCGATCGCAGGTGAGTCGGGATAATTCTGGCTGGGAAGCGCCGGGAGAATGGAAGAGGCTCGAAGGGCCCGGAGGCGGCAGAGAAACGGGCTATGACCTCACAAGGCGGGAAGAAGATAGGCAAAGAATACGAGGGAGCGAGCCGCGAAAAGAAAGAACAAGAGAAGAGAAGAGAAGCAGGAGCGGCACGATGGATGAAATTGAGAGAGAAGAATGAGCGGGCGAGCGACGGGGATGTAACGTACGGCAGTTCCTGTTCGACCGCTTGGCAAAGGTGGACACAGGCTCACTGCAGAGTGGTGCAGACTTCAGAGCCTCTGAGCGGTCAGGCTGATGGGCATGGGGTGAAGAAATGACGATGATCGATGGACGGCGATGCCAGAGAATAATTAAAGCAGAAGCGCCGCAGGGTGGAGCAGGTGGCTGTTCCGTGAATCCGCAGACCCCGAGCTCGAAGCGATTCGACGGCTACGTAGTCTAGTCAGTGAGTCGGCCGGAGCTCTCTAGGCTAATTTCTGAGCCCAGTCTTGAATCCAACTGATGCACTGATCCAACGATCCAACGATCCAACTGATCCACGGGCGTGTCCAAAGTGCAAAGTGCAGAGCGCTGGTGTGCAAGAGCCAGTGCAGTACCGGTGCAGTACCAGTGCCAGTACCAGTGCCAGGGCGGTCCAGGACAAGCGGCCTCAGACGCGGCCATATACGTGGAAAAAAGCAAGCAGGCTGCGAAAATGAGGAGCGAGGAGGGGGCGCTGACTGCAGCGCGCCACCGGCCAGTCAGGCAAACATAAATAGTGGCAGGCCCGTTAGAAGTGCGAGAGTCGACGAGACCAACGAGACAACGAGACCAACGAGACAACGAGACCAACGAGATCAAGGTGGGGTGAAGCAAGCTCACTGGCGACTAAATCCGAGAAAAGGACCGATCAGACTCACGAGAGGCCAGAGAAGCCCACGAGAGGCTAGTGGATAGAAAAGGGGCTTAAAAGGGTTTGACGCAGGCGTAGGAGTGCAGCAGCAGGGCCGGCTCACGGCTGCTAGACTAGGGGACGGCGGCTGCCGTGGGTGAGAATTAATACGTGGTAATAATAATAATAAAATAATAATACCAATAATAAGGCCTAATAATGTCTCTGGAAAGAAGCCCACTCTTAGCTCTGTGAGTTGAGTGAATTTAGTTAGCCCAGTCCCAGTTAATGCCACGGCCCCCCTGCACGAGCAGCACGCTAGCCTCGCTCGAGGCTAGAGCCAGCTGACGGCCCACTCACACGATGAGGCTCTGCCCTTTGCGCGGCCTTGCGCCTGATTGGATGCCGCTGACAAGGAGGCTGAACGCTGCTCCTCTTTCTGCAGAGAACCACCGTGGAACTTGCCTCCTGGTCGCTAGTCTCGACTGCGACTAGCACAGGACTAACACAGTACCGACGACCGACCGTCATCGGTACACTCACCCACCACCATGTAAACTGGAAACTGTCGTGAGACGATTCGTGGGCTCGCAGCCAGGATTTCGTATTCGTTCCTTCGTGCGGCCACTTCTCCAACTTTTTGCTGTCATTTCTGCTGGGATTCTGCTGGAATTTCGGCTGGGATTTCTGCTGGGATTTTTGGCTGGCGATTTTTTTCCTTTTTGGGGGGGTCTGCAGTGCGCTGTCAGCAGTTGGTACCTAAGGCTGCAATGCGGCCGTGGCCGCTGACCGCCACGGAGCCGAATCCACCCCAAGCCTGGTTGAGGGGAAAAAGAAAACCACGCGAATAACAAAAGAAAGCGGCTAAGGAAAATCAGGAAATCTACTGCACCAGCCGGCGGGACTCCAGATACGGCTGCTCCGGGTACAACCTGGCATGGTCTGACTGTAACTCTGTCATTCGCAAGACCGCAACTTTATCAGCCACTGCGTTCTATCTTCTTCAGTCTTATAGGCTCGTCTTACTGTCTTTGGTTTATCTTGAAGGCAGTCTTCAGTCAGTCTTTCAGTCTTTAGTTTGTGAACCTTTCAGTCTTCAATCTTTTTGTTGTACTGTTCTATGGTCTCGTCGAGACTGGTCAACACGGTCCGAACGTGAATCCTCCCGAGTCGGAGTCAGTCAGCAGGATGGGCAATTCTTGGCACGCACTGGTTGGATACAAACTGTCACTCTGCAGAATGATCGGCCACGTTTCCCTGTCTTTCCCCTCTCCACGGGCCACTTTTCTCCTCCCCCTCTGCAACAGAGCCGCTGTATCAGCCTGGCCACCCACTCAATCCAAGACGCTCAGGCGCTTGATAAAACAGGATGCCACGGATCCCCTTCATCTCTGCGGAAAAGAAAATGGTCAGGCTCGCGAGGCCTGCAACTGACAATCAGAACCAGCACAAGCACAAGCACAACAAGAACAACAAGCGCAACAAGCACACAATCAAAAAAGTCACCGGAACGTAAACGTCACAAAAATGCCGCTGACTACGAGGATCAAGCTGAGCCGTCTTGTCTGACAGGGAAACGAGTTGTTTCTAGCGCCTCCTTCGAGCCAGAACTAACCACAAGCAGCACGTGTACCAGCCAAAGCACATTTTTCCCTGCCTTCTGGAACTGGTCCGTCTGGAGCCGTGAAAAACCACCCTAGCTACGTCGCTAGCTCCTCCGATTAACGAGCCGCTCCGCAGTGCCTCAGTCTCAGACAAATCATGCATTTGATTGTCATCGCATCACGTCGGTCATTGCTCGTTCAACGCTAACATTGTCTCACTTGGGCTGCTGGGCTGGTCCTCGTTGTCGGGTGCTCCAAATGTCAGCAATTCACATCACTCCTGCATCGCAATTCCAACCGATCTTCCCCAAGCCGAACCATGCAGTTAGCAGTTAGGAGGCGGCATTCTGTGCGTGGATATATCGGTACCCTCCTTCTGGCGGTCTCTAAAGTCTCTAAGCTAGACGGGCCTGTAAGTGTTTCGATTATCGTCCAACTCATTGGCCGATACACAGAGGCTCCCTGTCAGTCAGAAGGTATATTACTTCCGGAGTATACTCAAAAGGCGGGTCAAGACGGGCGGATCAGCAATCGTCTGCGCAACACGACGCAACGCAACGCAACACAAGCTATGGAACGAAAATTAGGAAAAAGAAAATAAAAAAAAAAAAAGAAAGAAAAAGAAAAAGAAAGAAAACGAAAAAGAAAAGAAAGAACGGCAAAAAAAGCACCGAATGAGCCGCACCCAATTAGTTCTGTTTCGGTCGTAGCCTCGTTCAACGGTAATTGCTAGAACCCGCCGCGCCTCACGACTCACCCATGTCAATCCCATGCTTGCTGACAACTCGCAGACCCATATACAGTTACAGTAGTGCAAGATGCGCTGGTTACGCCTCACTGGCCCGGTTGTTCCCCTCTTGGCGCTTCTCATACGAAGCCCAGTCCAGTTCAAGCCCAGTCCAGCTTAGGATCACTGATCGATATTTGATGGCTGCAGCTATCATCACACTCACACTCGCCATGATATCCTCCAGACAGGGTAGGTAAGGCAAGGCAGGCAGCCCTTGTCTCCGGCGCCGCCCGTCACCACAACCTCACCTCACCTCACTCGTCATTGACCCCCAATGACGGTTTGATCCGAGATCGCTCGGGAGTCGGGCGTACCCGTATCCCCCACTCCTCCATCCTTGTTCTTTGGTCTCTTCTACTGCATGCAAACTAGCCTCTGTAAGCCGACGTAGAATTAGTACGGCAGATTCCTCCAGTATCTAAACTTTCCTAGACTCGAGTCGACGGCATGCATCGCTTCGGAAGTTCGGTGTCTGAACCCCGCTGCAGGGTGGACATTGGACAGTAGTGCTGAGCCAGATGGCAGCGGCTGGCTTACAAACAAAGAAGAGATCCATCGCGTTCCGTTCGAATATGGAGTCCTACCTTCGGCAGGTGAAGGGCGGGGTAGGTAAGGAGTGAGCGAGAGATGAGTGGTAAGACTCGACATGAACTTGGAACGCCTTACGATGGGGTGCTCATATCATATGACGAGGTCTGAGTCGAACGCTGAGATGTATGCTAGACTACTCCGAGTTATATATACAAAATGGAAAAATGAAGACACCGTGCACCCTCCCAGCTCGTAGACCGTCGCTTCCATGGATGTGGTGCCGGGCTTATGCCCATGGCTTGAGCTGCGTTCGCAAACCACCCCATCCGTGGCTGCACCACTAGTGTGCCGTGCAATCGCTCTCCAGAGCCTAGGTGGTCTGGGCACTCCACAAGGTTTCTTTGTATGTAAATCTAAGTTGGGTAAGGATCCTGGCGGACAGTGGGCGGCGAGGTCGAATGTTCGAGATTGAAGGAGCGCACTACAATTTGCCCTTCTGGCGCAGCCCGTTCTGTACCCTCTGCACCCGCTCCCACGCCTTCAGAGCAAAAGGCACCGTCTTCTGACCGTACTCTGCCGCCCGCGCACTACTAGCCTGTCTCAACGCATATCGAGCCTTGATACCCTGCATGATAACTGAGCTCCTCCATGAGAAGAACGCATCCCCCCAAGCGATCTCAGGCGTCGGATCCCACCCCGCATACTCGCTGTACCATGCTAAACAGTCCTCGCGCGTAGGCAGACCAGGCACAGCGCCCGGCCTGAAGTGTTCCAACTTATACTCCGTGCCCTCTAAGAAGTAAGGGCTGGTAAGGTTACAAAAGTCCGAGAGCGGGTGGCCGACGGTTGCCATTTCCCAATCCAGAATTCCGATGACGCGTGGCTCGGTCTTGTGGAAAACGAGGTTGTCGATCTTGTAGTCACCGTGGACGAGGGTGCCGCGGTCTTTGGGCTGCGCGGATTTGTCCTGGAAGAAGCGCACCATTTCCATGAAGTGCGGAAGATCCCCGACCGGTTCTTTGGTTTCGACGTCCACGGCTTGCGCCTGTGCCTTGGAGACAGTCGTGAATGTGGCAATCTGGCGGTCATAGAAGCCGCTTGGTTTGCCAAAGGTCTCGAGTCCCACGGATTTGGGGACGACGCGGTGGAATTTGGCAAGGGTGCGAACGGCGTCTTTCCATCTGCGATGAGTTAGCTGCGAATACCTATGCGGGCCACTTTCCCGTACAATTCAGTTCGTTCCTCCGCTGTGACATCTGGGAAAGTCGGGTCTGTGAATATCCGCCCATCCAGGAACTCCATGATGTAGAAGGCGGTCCCAATTACACTGCTGTCCTCGCAGAGACAGTACGCCTTGGGAACGGGTACGTCCGTCTGCTCCAGTGCATGAATGATCTTGTATTCCCGTTCCACTTTATGCGCCGTCTTGGACAGAAGCTTTCCTGGCGGCTTCTTGCGCATGACGAATTTCTGCCCATCGGCGGCAATGAGTTGGTACGTCGGGTTCGACTGACCGAAGCCGAACTGCAAGTGACAGAGATCAGCGCTATCCTTCTTCAATCTGGGACACAAGCCCCTGTTGATGGCATACCTGCTTCACCTCCAAGGGTGTCTTGATGATCGGTACATGCTGGTCGATATAGCGCTCCAGCGCGGGAATATCGATCTGCTGTCGGATGGCCCCTGCCATGATATGATGTAACCGTGTGCGGTGAAGATACAGTAGGCTCAAAATCAGTCCTCTCACAGTACGGAGAGAGGAATTGTTATTAGAAACAAGTCCATAGTCGTGTCAAGGCAATAGGAGGGCGCTCGGTGAGAATGCGTCCCCAGCATACCCCCGGACCGAGGCTCAGCTGGACACAATAATTGGTTCCTGCGGGGTCGGCTAAGTAGTACGTTAACCCGAGGCTGCCATCTACGCAGCTGAGTAAGCCAGGTCCGCTTACAGTTGCAAACTTCGACAAACACGCGCAAGCCACTCTACGCGTGTTGTGTGGCTCACAGCCAGACGCGTCCCAGCATGAAGTATACTCGACTGGAGACATGAGATCCATCAGTCGCTTGCATTTCTGCTGCAGACCATACACCGCACTTTCTCTCTCTTACCTTTCTCCATCCTCCTCTCCCATTCTTTTTGGTCAACACCAACATCACTTCCAATTCCGATCCAAGTCCCAATTCTCCCAGATCATGACCAAGGAGGCCACACCACCACCCCGAGAAACAACCACCACATCAACGACCCACGAACCACCCTCCCTCCCTGCCTCCCCTCTAGCTAAACGCCCAAAACCCTCAGACACAACCGGTACATCAGCGTCCGCAATCAAGATGGTCTCTACAGACAGCACTGCTCCCGTTGCCACAGCCCCCACAGCATCAACACCCACCCCCGCCCTTCTCGTGAAAAAGCTCACAGACACTGCCCGCGCCCCAACCCGCGGCTCTGCATTCGCGGCTGGCTACGATCTCTATGCTGCAAAGGAGACCATCATCCCAGCGAAGGGGAAGGGCCTAGTTGATACGGGGTTGGCAGTCGCTGTTCCCGAGGGGACTTGTATGTTTACCCAATTTCCGCTCTTTCCCTTTGCTGTCCGCTCGACGTTTAGCTAATTGACGAGCTTATAGATGGCCGTGTTGCTCCCCGAAGTGGTCTCGCCTCCAAGCACTTTATCGATGTTGGTGCGGGGGTTATCGATGCGGATTACAGGGGTGAAGTGAAGGTGTTGTTGTTCAACTTTTCCGATGTGGACTTTACGATTAAGGAGGGCGACCGCGTTGCGCAGCTTGTTTTGGAGAGGGTATGACACTATCTGGCTAGATTGATGGCTGGACGCTAACGTACTTGTAGATTTATACCCCCGAGGTTGCGGTTGTTGAGGAGTTGGCGGAAAGTGTGAGAGGAGCTGGTGGTTTTGGAAGTACCGGCACTAACTAATTGTGAATATGGTTGGGTTTTACGAACGAACGACGCTCTAGATGGATACGATCGCATTGTCTAGACCGAGATAGAATCATCTAATAATGATCATACAATACTCTCTAGTAATGATAGGTACAGATACGGTGGGCAAATATCCTAGACTAATACGCGCTCTCCCACTCCTTCGCTTTAAACTCCACCGTTGGTTCACGCAGAAACCGCACATTCCGCACCAGCCGTATCTCCGCTGCCTTCGTCCGTCGCAAGTGTTCCCTCTTCTTCATTTCCTCAGTCTCCTCAGCTCCAGCAGCAGCAGCAGCAGCCGCAGTAGCCGCAAGCTCCGCATCTCTCGCCTCGCTGGTCTTCTCCAGCACATTATGCATACTAGCCAGAACCATCTCCGTTGCCTTTGCCAACGGCAACTCCGTCGGCTTCACATCATCAGCTGGAATCCATGACTTTTTATATCGTAGGTTTTCATCTGCATCCGCAAATACGGCTTCTCGGAGCCGGGCGACAGTTAGCGCAGCAAACATATCGCCTGTACCGCTGAAGAAGCAGTCTATTGCTGGGACATCGATGCGGAAAAGGCGCGGTTTACCCGTTGACAGTGTAGTCGAGCCAATGATAGTGAGGAGGTTCTGTGTTGAGTCTGGCGATGGGTTTTCGGGAGATGGGAGGAGCTTGGAGAGCTGCACAGAGGTGATTATTACGTGAGGGATGTTGTAGGTTTCATGCAGGGCGGTGATTGCTTTTGCGAGTGTTTCCAGTGAAGTTATCTGGATACCCGAGAGGACCCTTGTGCTGTTAGTCGTGTCTCTGGGACTACGGGCTGGGATGGGACGGGGATAATACTCGGCCTCGAATTGGTTAGGAAGAATCAGGTCCGCGTGCTGAATGATATTCTTGTACGCCGGCACTACATCATCATTAACATATAGCCGACCTTGATCGCCCATAACTGGGTCCAGGACTACGACGTCGTTAGTAGATTCTGGAGATGGCACTGAGAGACGGCGGCGCACCCCAGAAGAATGAACCGGGACGGTCTGCAGCTTTGCGTTTCAAGTCCATCCCAATACTCCCGACGGCCTCGACGGCTGCAGCGCTGGGGGCGTATCCGGAGAGCATGACATCAAAGTCTGTGAGGTTGCTCATGCACAGCCCTTCATAGAGGTTCCTGATTTCCTCTGCCGTGGCTCTTGTACCTTTGAATTGGCGGTATCCAGTGTGGTTACCTAGTGCAACTGTCAGTTCTGGACGTATGAATATTAAGATATACTGACTGAAATGAACGGTGTTCAGGGCGGCGACATCACAGCCCAAAGACTGCATGACGAGGGTTGCCATTTTATTGCCGACATGGCTTTGATTTCAGTTCAGCTGCTGATCATTGATGTATACAGATTGGTACATGATATGACAAGGGTCGACATACCCATAAACGACCTGGAAGTGTCAGTTTGATTCTGATAAGTGGGCTGTCATGGTGGGCGCGGAGAGGGAGGGGAGGGGACGCTTACATGGCTGGCAATGGCAAGGACCCTTGTCTCGGGAACAAGATCGGCGGGCATGATGAATTGGCCTTTGTACTTTTGTAGCAAACGATGTCTAGATTCGGTAGCAAGCGATACAATATGCGGAGAAGGAGCGCAAGTCATGATCGCTGACTCTGACTGCGATAGAGAAAGTGGGCTCTTTTTGTGGAGGAGCGTCTCTCGACTCTGATTGGCCGCACTCCTCTATCGATCAGTATTCTTCATGGAATCATGGCTATTTTTGTCGAATCGGTTCCAATGTTTACGATATGTATACAATATCTTGTATGTATCCCATATACGAGATCTTGTTCTTAGGGATCGTCTGTCCAGATATCTGGAATCATCCATTCCAGCTTTGCAGCAGCACATGGCTTGGTCTTAGAAGCCGGCATTTTCCACTAACACCGTTTGCGCACAATGGCTGCAGCCAGCCCTAAATTCAAAGTAACGTTGTCTCTCTCCTCATACTGCCGTCCGTATTCCCGAATCGAACGCCCTGGAGGGACCAAGCCAATAGACTGACGGCCATCATTGGTCCCTTGTGCCAGAGCGTGGCTGCTGCGGGAGTCCAGACGCATCGATGGAACGGCACTAACGCTGGCTTGAGACGACCTCATCTTCTTCCAAGGCCCCTAATCCTATCTTCTTCCTCTTCTTCTTCTTCTTTCCTTTTCTTCTCTTCCTCTGCAGCTTGTCCTTTTCGTTAGTGCTTCTGTCATTCGCTCTTTTATTCACACCTAATAGATCGTTCTTTCCATGTGATTTGGGCTCTTTGTCCGTCCAGTCTCTCCTGGGAGCATACAATATCATGTCTTGCCCCTAACTCGAATTCATCTACTCTTTTTTCTCTCGCCTCGCTGGCTATATAAATATTAGAATCCTCTATAATCTTAATTGTCTCATGCTGCCCGTCACTCATTTCATGTCATTGACCCTCTGCGCCGAAGCCGACCGTAACGAATCCACGCTCTGATCAGAATGCACCAACATCAACAATCATGGTCCATCCTCGCCCATCGATGGACAATCTTCTTCGTCCTCTGGGCCTTTATTCTCCCAGCTGTCTTTGCTGAAGAGGACCAGGCGACAAAGTCGGCCGATGCGTCGCGACCAGGCCCAGACCAAACGATCGTCGACATAGCGTCCGCTCAGAATGCTCCACTCATCCGCCGTCACGATCACCAGCACGATCACGATCACGATCATGAAGAGTTGCAGCATACGCATAGCCATATCGAGCCTCGATCAACGTCGTCTTCATCAGGATCGACCTTCCCCACAGCCTTTGATACCAGTCTCTCCAACAACTTCACCACAACCTCTTGTCCATCCTTCTTCACAAGCTTCCTTTCCGACTCCTCCTTCACAGACTGCCATGCCATCTCAATGCTTCTGCGCGACTCCACAGCTTTTTTCCATATCCTCACCTCCGCCGCCTCAACGTCTCGTGTTTTAGACATCGCCTGCGCAGCAGACGTCTCTTCCTGCGCCTCCACCCTTTCGAGCCTTGCGTCCGACCTGATCGACGACTCAAACTGCGGCAAGGACTATGCCGACGGCAACCCCCTCGTGACAAATGCCTACGTCGACCTCATCACCTACGAGCCCATCTACCGCGCCACCTGTCTCCAGAACCCAGACACCTCGAACTACTGCTTTGTTGACGCTGTGACGAATACCTCCAATGCAGCAGACTACGACGTCTATTCTCTCCCGTACGGCAGTACAATCAACAACAGCACCTCCCTGCCCACATGCAGCTCTTGTCTGCAGGCGACGCTCGAGGTCTTCAGCGAGTGGGCGCAGGTCGAAAATCAGCCGCTCGCCGACTCGTACCTCCCTTCTGCGGAGGCGATCAATGGCAAATGCGGATCGGACTTTGCAAACGTTAATGTGACTGTTGGCACAGAGGATTTCCCGTCTTCGGCTGAACCGCGACTGGCCCTGTCACTTCCTCTTTGTGTGGCGTCACTGACGATAGGTCTCAGTTTTTTGTTGAGCTTATAGCTTATAGCAGCTTCAGTCTTCCATTCATTTCTGTATTTTACTCGAACATGCCTTATACCTCTTAGCAAGCTCTCCCTGCTACACTACTCTCTTTCATTTTTAGCGTTGTCCTCCCGGTTTTGATCATGTATGGATGATGACAGCGATTGCTTCCTGCTATATTGGAAATGCTTAGACTACTGTATGCTATATAGCTATAATCTCATTGACCACAAGACTAATCACCGTCATTCTGTCGCTGTTACAATCTTGGTGTACGGACTCTACAGAACAGAACAGGAGGGCGACTGGAATTGACTGATCGCCGGGCACTCTCTAGTCGTGAAAGCTAGAGTTAGGGGTGATTAATGCTTTCCATTCATCGTGCCGTGAGGCCATTCTCTCTTCTCATTTGAAAAATTCTACTGAATTCACTGAATTCAGTAAATGCTGTAAATAATGTACTAGATAGCTCTAACTAAAGTGAGGTATATCCGACTCGAGTATATAACCATGTACGTAGCTTGGGGGATAAAATGAACAAAGAATTTGACAATAGAATGTGCATAGAAGAAGCAATCATCAAACAGGCCGCTCCATAAAAGCAAGAAACAATCGTTTACCATAACAGATAGGTTCGTGGTTAGTGACCGCAGGTTATCAACTCCCTTGAGAATGCACACCACTGATCGCAACCCCAACCAAACTCTGCTGCGGACCGAAACTGTCGCTTGGAGACTTGACAATAGGGGACGAGTTCCCGGCCGCTTCTTTTTCACGCTTGATACGGAAGTACGCCGTTTTCGCGAAGCGATTGAGCTGCGCCCAGAAGTGGCGGCCTGCGGGGTGGAGGGCGATGCGCTCGAGAAGATCCGCCGTTGCCTCGCGGACGTTCCGGTCCGGGTGAAGGAGGCCCATGGAGAGATAGAACAGGCCTGCTTGGCTCTCCGGTGTAACAGTTAAGAGTTGGCAGATTCCGGCGTAATCTTTAATTGCATGCGCAAAAGCGAGGTATATAGCGCCAGCCTCGTAGGCAGACAGTTTCAGGGTCCGGAGGCGGTCGTGGTGGTGGTGAAGGTCGGGTTTCTGGATTGGTCGGGAGGGCCAGTACATAGCTGCGATGTCTTGGATGAAAGAGTAGTATGATCGGGTGGTGCGCCAGCCTTCTATACGGGAGACCGACGCCATTAGTTCGCGCTGCTTGGAGGCTTCGTCGGGCCAGACGTAACCATGGCCGCGGATTGTTGTTGGGTCGCCAGGATCAGATTGGAGGCCGCTAGGGCTGTCGGGAGAGAGTTCTTCATTGGGTCCGATAATATAGATATTTGACGCTCCGTAAACTGTCTCCTCGAATGCAGCTGCGACTCTTGTGAATTTCGTGATGTAGGCGCGCCATTTGGCTCTAATTGCATTTTCACCGTATCTGTTTGCAATGCTGCGTAGCACGTCCTCCATGAACAGGTTGTCCCCTGTGGGATCGGCATTCGGGCCGGACGCGCTAACTGGGCTCTGCTGCTGGAAGTATAGTTGGCCGTCAGTCACCGGAGCCGGTTCTATGTGGTTACTGATCTTGATTCGACCCGTAGGCAGATCGCAGAGCACATCCCACCACTCGGGGTGATTAGCAAATGTAGGATTTGTGACTCCCGCGATAAATCCTGGCACGCGCAGTAGATCGTCGATCTTGGTTAAATCCGTGTAGGGAAAGGCATGACGGGTGAACCCACGCAGGATTCCACCAGATGCTAGTGCACAGGCAGCTAGCACTGCTTCTGCAACCTCTCCGGACGGTCGGTTGTGGCCGAGGAAGACGACCCGTTTCTGGGTCAGCATGGCATTGACGAGGACGATAATTGGGTGGGTAAGTGGCCCACTGGTGGTCAAGTGAGGATGAAGAGGAAACGGTTGAGGCGATGCAGCATGTGGTGCAGAGAAAATCTGGATGAGCTTGACGAGCGAAAAGTCGCCCACGATCTCAGGCCAGATCACCGTGGGTACCTTTACAGGGATGGGAATGTCGTTATAGATAATCTTAGACTCAAACTCGTGGGTATCTCGGGGTAGGGTGTAACGGGGAGCAGTGCCCCTTCTCGGGGAGGGTGGATTATCCTCATCGATGTCGTTCTCGCCGTCCTCAATCGCGCGCTGCTGGACCATCTGCTCGAACTTCTCGATGAACATGTCTTTGCTGTTCGTAGCTTGCAGTATCTGGCGCTCAAGCAGGTTCAGTTTCGGCATCGGAGACAGATCCATGGCGTTCACGGCATTGTAGAGGGTTTCAAGAGTTTCTGGGTACGGGTTCTTGAAATAGTCCTCCAGGGCTAAAAGCAAAATAGGCTGCCCCTGGTTAGTTGACAATCAGAGACGCTTATGGAGTGCTTACTTTATAGATATGAAGAAATGAATGTCGTGTACATATGGCCATGGCCTTTACTACAGCACCGCTGTCCACAATGTCAGCCGCAACTGTGGCGCTAAAGAACATGTTGACGGGGAACATACCGCTTAACAGTGTTATCTTGTTTCGTGTTCACCAAATTGAGCACATACATCAATGGCGGTCCTTCCCCGCCATCTTCCTCATCGCTGCTCTCCTCTTCCTCCGTGACCTCGGATTCATTGTTTGTGTCCGCACTGGTCCCTTCATCGCCCGAGGAGGACCGCACTCTATTTCTCTTTCCCTTCCGCTTATTATTCTCCCCCGCCAAGTCGTCCTCCTCCCCCTCCCCACCAGTGTCCAAAGGCAGAAAGAAGATAGTCCAATCCTGGCTGCGGACGTGCGTCTGGTCCGGCAGCATCAGTTCCGCCAACATACCTTCATCACTACTAATGGGACCCGGGTATTGATGCTCCATGATCGGGCCGCGATCGATATGGAACGAGGCGACAAGGATGAACTCAACATGGCGCTCGGGAGAGTCACGGGGGTACTGCGATTTGCAGCGCCGTTGCTTGAAAGTTTGCCGAGCATTATGATGGCTCGCAGAGCGGCGGAGACCTGAAGTATCAGAGCTCCTGGGAGAATGTTTCTGGACGAAGGAAGGGGAGGGCGAGAGGCGAGGAAGTCCGTTGGATTTTGGCGGGCTGGAAGACAAGTTGCCCGTTCCATCTGACGTCCGAATTGGTAGTGGGATGCTCATTTTCTGTGAGGGTTCTGCGGTGAGGACAAGGGTCGAGTGCAGATGCGGGAGAATAGTTCAAGCTCCAGGCAGCCGGCGAGCATAGCAGCGGCATGCTCATTCAATGGGCCAACGGAGACAGACGCGATAGATGATCCATTTAGCGAGTTGCGGATAAGACGTCAGGAAGAAATAGGAAGATTATCAGCCCTTAGCCTGAAAGCATGTCTTGCCGGAACAATGTGATCGAAACTCAGTCAGGGGGAAACCGAGAGGCCGAAAGGGGAATTGAACCGATCGATCTCCACAGCGGGGAAGACACACTGCGCTGCTGAATTGTGCTGGAGAGATCACGGCACTCTTGACGGCAGACATTGTTCTGTCAACATATTAATGACATAGCATCTGATATCCTCTATTTTTCTAATCTCCAGAAAATGACTGTATGCTGGGGTACAAGAGTTGCATACTACATGGCGTATAGTCCTCAATATAGGCCCCGCACGTGCCACCTTCGGGCTGACTCAGCTGCGGTATCCCCAGCCTTGGTTTGTTTTGTTTGGGATTCTGGCCCTTTTGGGAAGTATGTATACTCAGCCCTGAGGTCATCTCTCACCGGCTTCTTTCAACTGGGCACAATCAACCACAGTCAACTTCAGTCACCATGGTGAGAATATCCATAGTTACTGTCTATAGATTTCTCTGATCACATACCCAGGTCCCCTCCAGCAACGCCCCTTTCCGCCCCTCCCCACTCTCCTTCAATTCCCCTCGTGCATCGCCTTTTCGACGTCCTTCCACCCCGAACTCTCCTCCAACACAAGCCCGTCCTACAACACCAGGGAGCTCGCCAAGCAGGGGGTTTATGCCCGTAGTATCGCCCAGCAAACTGAACCAGTCTTACACCGTTCAAGATCACCAAGATGCCTCCCCCAAGAGCCGAGAGCCGATTCCCCAGCCGCGGTTTACCAGAGATCCCCCGTCATCCCCAAGCAGAGGGGCCAGCGCTCTGGGTTCCTCACCGTCGAGCATGGAGGCGAAAACGACTAGTATGATGGCAGCGACTTCCGACGCAGCGGCTAGGCTAGCGCCCGCACAACTCAGAGAGATTCGGGAAGCTTTTCAGGTTCTGGATAGGGACAACGATGGGTTTGTGGATAAGGATGATGTGGCCGATGTGCTTTCGAATGTTGGTATGTGGAGTTTTTGTTCCAGAGCTCGACGCAGTGAAACCCTTTTCTAATAGCAGTGATGATGGCAGGCCTAGACTCATCGTCTCTATCGCAGTTCTTCCCTCCGGGCAGTGCTTCAACGATAAACTTCCCTACTTTCTTAAACACTCTCTCGCAACTCCTCTCCCCGCTGTCTTCAAGACAAGAACTACTCAATGCTCTAGCAGCATTCGATGAAGACGACAGCGGTCAGATTGATGTTGAAGAACTACGTGATGCCCTTCTACACACAGCCCCAGAAGACGGGGAGCGTCCCCTGACAGAGCGCGAAGTCAATGAGGTTCTTAATGGGTTTACAAGCCGTCGGGCCTTTAGAGGGAAGGGTGGCAAGACTCAGGGAACCGGAAAAAGAGGAGAAGTGCTGAATTATCAGGAGTTCCTGAATACAGTGATGGGCGGAGCGGAAAATGGACAAGCGGCGAAACCGAAGTGAAGCATGTTTAGTAAATAAGTCATTGTTCTACGGGTTATTATATATGTTGCTTTGGTCGGGGCGGGTGTTCAGGAGGCATGGTCTGTTGTGTATCTAGATAATTCCAAGGGCTCTGGCAGCTGTGGGCAAATTGGATTGCTATTGATTGAGTACACATTATAGAGGAACGTATGCGCGGTGCATTGAGATACGAAACATTCAAAACAAGTTCGCATTATCCGCCACCACTAATTCCCATCCAGTAGAGTAGTGTAGATTATTTTGTGATAACTACCAGAGAGCAACCTCTATGGCATGCGGAATCCTGAATAATTAAGCAAATAGGAACGGGAGCGCAAGCAATCCGAGTCGCAACCTTAAGTGAACATATCTTCCGCCTTGCGGCGTGGGCCTCCCCTCCCCTCAATCTTGTCTGAAAACAGCTCTTTGCCGGCATTATTTTTGTATTTAGAAGGAAAGAGTTCTCGCACTGATGCGCTGCCCCTCCCCTTGATTGATATGCCGCTCTCTGCGGCGCCACGGATCGCAAAACCCTGGTCTTGGCCTGCACCGGCTGCGCCGCGGATGTTTACAGGTTCCCGCTCCAGCGTGCCTGAAGGGAAGAGTTCGACGTTGCGGTTTCGTCGGTCATTGGGCTCGGTTATTTCGTGTGACCCGTCTACTAGTGGAATCGAGGTGCGCCTAGAAAAGAGATCGGCTGCCTCGCCTGCAGCGTCGATGGCGTCAGACCGGCGGTGATTGCTGACTTTTGAGGGGAACAGTTCTTTCTTGAGGTATGTGTTGGCGGTCTTATTTGGAAAGAGCTCGCGTGATTTTGTGTCGCCATTAGACGAGCCGAAGAGCTCCTTGCCTTCGTTGCGCCGGCGGGGTGGCGGACTGCGCTCACGGAATCGGCGTCGCGATTCTTGTCGTTCGTCGACATAACCGCCCTCCTGCATTAGAGTATCTCGCCCAGGAGATGCACTGCGATTGCGCAGCCGGCCCGAATTTGCGCCCTCATCAGGGAACAATTCCATCTCGCGATCGCGACGTTCACTCCTCCGCCTCCCACGATCCCAGTCTCGATCGCCATCCGATCGGTCTGCATCACCTGCACCACTGTCATCGTACATGTTCGCCGTAATGCCGTCCTCATTATCGCGCTCCCGACGGCGACGCAGTTCTCGTCCGTCAAAACGCCTCCTCCGATAGTCCCCATCACTGTCCCCTCCCCCGCCGCGACGCCGATCAGAAGCCAATTCACGTCGCAAGCGCTCCCGCGGGTCATGTTCCGGATGCATCATGTAGAACCGACTCGCCTCGTGCGCGCGAGGCTTCTTCTTATCTGTCTTCACCGCCGAGCGCACCTGTAGAACAGAGTCTGGATGCGAGGCCAGCACCTTCGCCGACCGCAGCCGGAGTGCGGGAATCTCTCCTGGCGCGGTTGGGGCTGTCCCATCCCCAGAAATGCCACCTTCCAGTTCGCCGTCATGTGTTAAAGCAGACAGAGCTTGTAATCCAATCTCGGGCGTCGAATAGGCTATGTTTGCGGAGGTATCGTCAATCCACTCAATACGCGCTGGTTGTTCTAGCGGGAAATGTGTCGACGCGAATTGTTTGATATCGTCTGTCGTTAATTCGTCAACACCACGTATGTGCACCTTTTCAGATTGTGCCTCGGCTGTTTGAGGGTCGATGATTGCTCCGTCTACTGGAACGGCTGTGGTTGCTTGAAGTGTTTGCTCCTATACGCAAAACATTAGTTTGAGCTCTCAATGGTTTGTCATCTTTCTCTGTAGCTTACCATCTCGATTGGCTCGGGTTCAGGTAGAGGACCGAGGTCCAAATCCATATCAATATCCATTGTGGTGTCTTCGTGTGTGGAAGGTGAGGTTGGGATAATAGTTGGACGACCGCGTCTTTTATTACAAATGGACCAGAAAACGTATATGTCAGGGTATACCTTAAAAGCAAAACGAAATGGGGGAGGGAAAAAAGAATAGAGCAACAGAGCCTAAGAGAGATAAAAGTAGAACGTGAGTCGAGGGAAGCGAATTGAGGCTCAAGGGAACTGGATGACAATGACGCTGAAACTTCCTCCGCAGACCGCCTAGGGAGCCGATCTGCGACTATCGCCCCAGCACAGCCTTATCTATGGCCACGTTCTTTCACCCTGGTTGGAATCATTTGTAACGGTCGGTCATGAAAATGAGGAGAAACGTGGCGTGTGTTAATGCATTATACGTCAGTGGAAGAGAGAGTCTAGTCCGATCCCAAACGCCTATCCTATCCAGGTGGAAGATATACTGATATCTCATCATAATCGTCGTCCTTAACCAGCTGCTTGTGCAGCACCCAATCCCGACACATTGAACGCCAATATGCAAATACAGTCCCTACAGGAGAGGACTATATGTGAGGCTGGTCCACGCATTCAAACAATAGCCAGATCCTTGTACAAACAGAGCACAGATGAAATGATGACGATAAAACAAAAGAAAATCCAAACCAAATCAACGCTTACAGGGGTATATTTCAAGATGCGTGCATCACAACCATATATCACCTTCTTCGCCATTCACCCATTGATTCCACACCCGCTGATAGGCGTCTTCCAGATCACGAACCCAACGGCTGGTGTCAAAAAGGGAGCTTCTCTGTCGCCCTTCAAATAGCATTCTGCGGAGCTCAAACAACCTGCCTCTCGCTCGACCTTCGCCTCCGGGCTCGTAGAATAAACTGCAGCACAGGTGAATCGCTTTCTTCTCGTAATCTTCATCAGAGAGGGCGATCAGTTCCTCGCGGGCCTGTTGCCCGGACTCAGTCTTCGGTAGGGCGCTGCTGAGGATACTGCTTGCCATTCGAGAACACATCTTGTACTTGTAGCGTGGGAGGGTTAACAGTGGAGTGCCGCTCCATAAGACGTCAGTTGCTGTCGTATGAGCATTGCACTCCGGTGTGTCAAGGAACAAGTCCAGAATCTTCGCCCGCGCAATGTGCGTATTCTTAGGTGCAACATCGGTGAAGATAATCCGAGACGCCGTCTCCTCACCTGCCCATGCCACAGCCGTCTCCCTGAGGTTTTGTTCGCCAATATCAGGAAAGCGGAGAAGCCAAAGCACAGCATTTGGAATACTAGCGAGTATCCGCAGCCAGGTCCGGAAAGTTGTAGGCTCAATCTAATACCCGTTAGCTTTTCCCAAGCTGAACCTAGGAGCAAGGGAGTTACCTTATAAAGCTGATTGAAGTTGCCCAGAATTATGGTGTCATCGCTAAGGGTAGGAAACAGCTCTTTGCGCATCCGCCAGCGTCTGGATTGCTCCTGCTCCCATGTGATGTACGAGTCTCTCGCATCAGGGGCGCTTTGTCGATGGTCACAGCAGAAAAATGTATCTCGGGTGAAGACTATCTTCTCGCCGTAAATCCAGTTTTCGGCCTCCTCACCGTGGTTTTCTTCCAGATGTCGGTCCTCGATCCTCGTCTTGCGGGTTCCAGGTGAGAGCGTCTCCGGAGGAATCGACAGCTCGTCCGCAAGAATATAGTCACACCACTCCGCACCCAGTGTACCTGCGAATCCCATGAAAGACATATGGATCGGGGCCGGCCTCGCAGCAAAGACTTCATTACGCGCGCCTCTCGTGTAGCCATTGAGGTTGATCAAGATATGAATACCATCATCGACTATCTGCTTGACGAGTCGCTCAACTGGCCATCCGCTAGCATCATAGAATACGGGGGCCTCTTTCTCAATTTGTTGCCGGTGTATTGACTTATCGCTGGCCGTTGTAGCATAGCAGTACGCCTTGACTTTGGTAGGATTGTGCAATCCAAAAACAGATTGCATTAGATGGGCAAGGGGATGGTTGTTGAAGTCAGATGACACATATCCCACCTTAAGGTACGGATTTGGCGGTGGCGGCGGGGGGTAAACTGTGGACGGGAGCCAGGGAGATCGCAAAGCCGCACAGGAGATGCGAAGCCCATTTCGTTGGGAAATCTGTCGAATCTGTTTCGCAGAAAGTGGGCAGGTGAAGGTGTGGAACGGAAGTACAGTGGGTGCATTAGGAGCCGAAAGACCAGGGGGCAGCTGCGGCCTTCGGTACTTTGAGGAGGGATACTCCCTACCATAGACGTATCGATCCTGATACCAGTGCCACGTAAGGGACCTAATCACACGTTCCACGAGCTTGACGACGCGAGAACCTTCCCACTTCTGTCCCGCCCAAGATTTGAGCAACGCAGCCAAGTTCCCACTCGCAGGTCTGCGGCGGCTGTCCGCGCTGGGGAGAAGCTGCGCGCACAATTGTTCTATCGTATTAGGCGTCAAGATGCCACAACCCCAGGTCTCGCCTTCTTTTAGTTGGCGATCGACAATATCAACCACGCGCTTGATCCATCCAGAACCCGCCTCCACGCCGTACGAATCGCGAAGCATACCTTGGTCATCAACATGCCAACGATCTCGAAAGCCGAAACCATTGGCAATGCCTCCTCGACCCACCCAATTGCATACCGAGTTGAGGGCGTTAGCCAGCCCACATACGGCCTCTGCAAAGTCAGGGTTCACCTTCACGGCACGCTTATAGTATGTGATAGCGTCGTTGACTCGTCCAGCATCTTTGACAGCATTTGCAAGGTTCGCTAACGCAATGTCGAAGTATACCGTCACATTGAACTGCCTGTTCGTACATCCGGATAGCTGCTTGTAACTGACCAATATCCTTCAGCAGACTGCCCAGATTTGTGTAAAGATGCGCATGTCGCGCGTCCAGTTGTAATCCATAATTGTAATAAGCTAGGGCCAGAGACACTCCGCTGCCGGGAATCACACCAGGTATGTCTGGATGCTGGATATCCCCGCTTGAGAGAGCAGCGTCCTTCCTAGGCACATTGTTGTGGATACCGGCAAGCAGAATGCCAACATTGTTGGCTGTGGACGGACTTGGTTGCAGAGAAAGCGACAGGTAATAAAGAGCGAGTATGTCTCGGACACCAGGCGCAGACCTGGACGAACCATTGGCAGGAGCGGTTGACATGCCATCTTGGTAAATTTTTGCCAGCGAGAGTAACGAGTTGCTTGTGGTGGATAACGCTGCTTTTCTCGCAAGCCCTTCAGGGACATACTTGATTCCAGGGGGTGTTCCACAAGGTCCAAATACCAACTTTGATGTCTGTAAAGCCTTATCCGGATAGAGCAAAATAGTCTCTTGGGGATCGTGGCGGTCGCCTATATATCCAGGGCGCGATTCTTGAGAGAATGCGGCGAAAATATGCTTAATGATTCCTTGGATGCCATAGCGCCTTCGTCCCGCGCTTATCAGAATCGCATCTTCAAAGGCTACCGCTGCTGACGCATAGTCACCCATGGCATAAAGCATGTTTCCTTTAGCGTGAACAAGCGCCAACATCCGGCCATTGTCGCAGCCCGGAACGGAGTAGCCGCTTGAGCCAAAACCCCCAGCAGCGCCTTCGCCGGATTGACGACTAACAAAGGCCGACCTGCCAAAGTCGTCGTCGTAATCAAAGGTAGCCTTCTCGTATGATCCCACGTCAGACGCACCGGAAACACGGCTTTCTGCGTCGCTCTCGGGTTCACTCGCATGTTCATCAGCTTTGAAACAGTCACCGTTCTTAGCCAGTCGTAGAGAGTTCTGCACAAAGTCGATAATGTTAACTGCTTCCTTGCCGCGTTGACTGCTACACAGAAGGCCTATGAGATGTTCAACGGCTTCAAAATAACTTGGGCGTAGCTTAACCGCACGGAGCCAATGCTGCAATGCCTCTTCTCGCCGATCTAAGGCCAGAAGAGTAGCTGCAAGATTAGAAATAGCTTCGACATGCCTAGAAAGAGTTAGTTCGCGTTGAGCTTGAGAAGCGCCGAATACTCACGCTGAGTCCCGCGCGATGATTCTGGAATACCATCTCATCGCCTTGTGGTAATCGCCTAAACCATACGCCAGGCAACCCCCCAGGAGCATTCCATCAATCCATTCCCAGCCACTTTCCATACAAAGATGTGACAATAACTCTAGCGATGATGCCGCGTTCACAACGGTCGTATTCTCATTCAACGAGCTGGAAGAGAAATGTTGGCCGGATATAGAATTTAGACGACCCGTATGTCGTAAACGTTCCACTAAATGATTACCTGTGGGCTGAAGCTGTGGATTCAGATTACGGTCATAATGATGAGTCCTGTGAGAGTGTTAGCTTCATGAACCATTCCGCAGAGAGAACAGTCCTCCCGAACTCAGGGGCACATACTGGCTGGAGGGATAGCTATTATGTCGAGAGAACTCGGGCGCACTTGTTTGGGAGAAATCAAGGCCTGGCTGGCGCGGCGGTTTGGGGTAGATACTGGGCTTCATTACCCGTTGAGTGTGACCATCCTGAGTGGCATTTGAAACACTATTTCGCCGTGCTCGATGGATAGATGCAAGAAGATCGACATATACACCATGAGCCCAGGACAATACCTTTTCTTTGAACTCGGCATTGGCCTCGCGGGAACCAGGAAGCTGTCCAGTACACTGGTACCCGCCGCTTCCAGGCGCACCCGACCATGACGCAGAAGCTTCGTGCAACGGAGGGCGTGACGCGAAACCAGAGACGGAGTTGTTCTGGCGCGTATGAAACGGCAGAACACGTTGATTATTCAGAGAGTCAAATGTCTTTTGATCTGAGTGACGTGGCGGGAAATTCTTCTTCACTGGACCCTCACGGTTGGATACACCCAGAGAATTCTGACTCCAATCGCCGACTTCGAGGTTACTGGAAGGGTTTAGGGCTGCATTGAAAAGTTGTTGCCCTGCGTCAAAGTACTGAGGGGCAGAGTGGTTGATTGGAGTGACAAAAGGGCCTTGGGGATTTAGTCGGGGCTCCCGAAACGCGGCCGGGCGATATGGAATGTATGCGCCATCTGGCCAGTATGGTCCATAGGGCCCAGTGCCTGCAGAAGCTGTAGGTCCAATGCACGGTTGCAAAGTAGCCGGGAGCACTGTTGGCACATACGCTCCGTTGTGCCAGTAGAATCGCTGTTGTGACGGCTGCATCGGTAACGTCTGGTTAAGCACCGAGTCCATTCCAGGTGCGGCATTTAGAGAGCGTATCCAACTGATCCCGTTGACGCCCTGTGCTAGGTCTCCCCGGCCAACGTTCCGTCGATTTGTGTCAGTCTTATGCACCGGCGGGAAATTCAATGGCTGCGCAGACGACTGATCCAGAGAAGACTGTTGCCAGGAGTCCATCGGAAAGCCTGTCTGGGGAGAGATCAACTGGCCTGGTTCCAGCTGCGAAACCAATATGTGCTTAGTCGCCGGCGGCTGGATAGTCATATCTCCCGGTGTACCATCATATCCAGCGGCAAGAGTCCCATTCGGAGTCTTCCTTCTCAGCGCATGTTCTCCAACGTTGTTTAAGGTTAACGCCGCCGGGTTGGTGGGATCGCGAATGTCGGGCCGCTGGACGGGGTGAGGATATTGTAGTCGAGTTCGGGGTACTGATTGAAACGAGTTACTGTTGGTATAGTCATAGGGCGGATTTGTGGATGCGAATGAATTATCCAAGCCGTACGATCCATTAAGCGATTCGGTTTCATGATATCGGTTGAGGTGGTGGTGTGGTTGAACTGGCGGGAAAGGCGCCACAGAGGGTAACATGGTTCCTGTTGTGTTATTCCCAGTGCTCTATGCGCGCAACTTCACACACGGAGTCGGAGAAAAGTGTATATCGATGACACGGTGGAGTGAATGTTAGGCGAATAAAAGAATGACAAAGAGGTGAAGGGAAGAGCTGACGAGGCAACGCGGGGTGCAGTAGAACCTTCAATAGATTCAGGCAACGACCCAAGATAGAGAGAGCGTCAAAAGAGTGTCAAGACGTCCAGATCGGAATTATCGACAGCAAGCATCCTTCTTGAAACGCTTCTTACACCTCATCCTGGGCCGGGCCAACTCGCTTGATGCTCAATAACGCCCCCCTCTTGTTGTCTCAGGGCTCGACATAAACGCGGTCGGCGGTGACGGGTCGCAGTTATTGACAAGAGGGACCGATAAGTGAGGTCCAAGGAGGAATAGGAAGAAGTTCCGGCAGGTGGATGACGGAGCGGAGCTACCAAAAGTATGCTTCTGTGTAAGCGCTGGATTCCAGAGAGCGACGAAAAGACACGCAGGCGAGCCGCTCGAGAGAAAACGCTAGGTGAGTGATGAGAAGAGGGGACGCAAGGGAGTGCAAAGGGATTCAGAGTCACGGTCCTAGTCGAGAGTGACGCAGGTGCCCGCAAGACACGATCAGCAACAGGACAGGAGGGCGCTTGGCAGTAATGCTGGATGCTGATGATGAGCCACGGCAGGAACAAGAGTCGGTGGGCGTCGGGGGTAAACTAGAGGAGGGGGAAGAGAAGAGAGAAGCGAAAAGAAGGAAGCAGAATAAGGACCAGGATACGTATAGTATCAAGGAAATAAATACGAATCACAAACAAAAAGATGAAGATCGGAGGAAGGAAAGTGGACTCACTGCGTTAAAAGAGAGTGGAGGAAAAGGCTGGACAGTGGACATGGCACCAGTAGTTATCAAGTCTGTTTTGGTATTTTCTGGTTCACTTTTTTCATCTTTTTTTTGCTTTTTCCGCTTTATTATTAAAGTCTTTTATTCCTTTTTCTACGTTAAATATTGCGCAGCAGTTTTTTTACATGTATGATAATATTATAGCCATTATCTCAGCTCTGGTTTGTGATTTACACAGTCTGGCTGGGGCTAGTAGGTGCCTAGAGAAATCAAGCTGAAGGCGGACGCAAGGAGCTCGTTTGGGGCGGAGATGGTCCCAACGGTCGGCGGAGAGGAGAGGAAAGGGGGGCAGCACGTCCGAAACGACTGGGAAGCAGGATGTGCACAGTCTGGGGTATTAATCATGCCTACGTGAGATTGGGCACGCTCTCAGACAGCAGTCAAAAGCAACGATCGAAACTCAGGTTAGTCTCAGCAGCTCAGAGTCATGACGGTCAGTCGAGAACTTGGGGTGTGGACAGAGCGGAGCCTCGCAGACGACAGCAATCAACTAGCGTTAAGGCGGATCCCACTTGGAGGGGGAGAAGTGGCTTGTGGTGGGGAGGGGGAATCTCGATGGTGACCGGTGCTGAAGTGCCAGAGACCAATAAGGAGCTGGAAGCCACGGGCTGGATGGAAGCTCGATGAAAAGATGGAAAGAATGGTGGATAAGGGGACCAGGAGCAGTGGAGCCAGCGAACAGGCTGGCCGGATTGGGACGCCTTCAACAGGCCTGAGAGGAGGCTGAGGCGCCAGGATCTACTAAACGTGTCTAGGCATTTCTTGAGCTCTCACAAATCCTGCGGGTTAAATAAAGGGAGTTGTTCCAAATGTTCCAAGTCGGTAGACGGACGGGACACTGTCACAGAGTTGCTACTCTTCCCGGAGAGTTGCTGTTGTAGTAGATGATCAGACTGCCCAGCCCACCGAAACGACGATCCAACGGCCATCAAAGTCCGGGTCTGGAGTTGATGCCGCTGGGGCAGAGCAGATCCGTCCACGGTCCAAGGCAGGGCGATCTCGCAACTGTTCCGAGCCCACCGTGCAACAAGGAAAGAAAATTAAGAGAATCAGGCCATAGCGCAGACGTAAGAATAATGCTGAATTCTGTTGAGGAGGGTGATCTGAAAGCCAATCTAAAATATTCAAGTTATATACGCTATGAGTCATCGCTATAAGCCGTCCATTTACTCCATGTCTGCAAGTACATTTTAGGTACATTAGGATTCCATACAGTATAGGAAGACAAGTCCACGCTCGCTCCACCGACTGAATGGATCGTCGTCTTGGCTAAATCTGCACTCAGTACGGAGGCGTGCACCAAAAGTTTTTGCGCGACGCTAGTAATTTAATGCGCCGACGTAACAAGCTTACATACAAATTACTATAGCAACATGTTTTTTGACCCACAACTAACTATATCCGCATAAACCCCGAAATCAAAAACAAGAGAAATGAAGCTATTCAGGGGCCTCTATTGGCTGTAGAGCGAGGTCTACACGTGGTGATAGTCACCCTTTAATCCGCCTGCCTGCCCAACTACGCGTATCGCAATCCTCACGGCCCTCCTTGTATTCATTACCCCCTTCTAGCTCGATAACAATCTGAATATGACGAATTAGACGCTCAATCCAGTGTTGTATAGTCTCCTGTGGGAGATCCGCCCAAGCCTGCCTCCATTCTGCTTCTCCTGTCTTCTTATCGCGGGGCGCACCGCGGGATGTTGTACGCTTCTTCATCCAAGCCCAGCACGGCTCAATTGCGTTGAGATCCGGTGAATTGCCAGGCCAGTCAAGGATCTTTTGCACGTCTTCTGCTTTATAGACATGCTGCTGGATTCGGTGACAGTGGGCAGGCACGCTATCCTCTAAAACAATAGTATTTGGGCGCTCAATCATGCATTCTTTTGCAAATGGAATAAGAAGAGGTTTAAGGACTTCCTAGGCAGTAGAATAAGTAATTAGCACGTGCTTAACTACTCTATAATAGAGAATTATAGAGATAAGGGAACAAACTGTTTGATATCTCCACCAATCAATCCCCCCTTTACCTTTACGTATAAGCTTACCATTCTTCTCGTTCCAATTCCATTTAGGAACACGGCCGCGATTTGGGCGTAAATGAACACGAGAAAGACCTGTAGCCAACTCCCATTCCTCCCGGCATAGAGGTTCCAGCTCACAACTTCATGGCTTCAATCTCTATATCTGCCTGCTTCCACATGGCAGCAGTCTCCGGCTTGTAGATATGTAAAGGGCCCTTCTTATTATATGAGAAGCAACCCCATACCATGAAGTCAGAGCAGGCCTTCCAGCGCCTCCGTACACAATTCCTTGTATGTGAATCTTTCACAGTCCTCCACACTCGTATTGCTCCGCGGCGGTGGCCAAGAATAACACCAGTCTCGTCGGTAAAGATCACGCGTTTCCAGTCTTCTAATGTCCAATGTTGGTGGGCAAGGCAGAATTCAAGACGCCTAAGACAAGCAGCTTCAGTCAGACCAGGCTTCCAGGAAGGTTTTGCAATAACAAAGCCATGAGAATAAAGGATACAAAGAACAGAAGAATGGGAGATACCAGCTTCATAAGCAAGAATTTCTGATAATTTCTCGCGCCCTGCTTGATCTGCAGTTACTGAAGTAATAACAGTATTCTAAGTAGCTTCAGTAATCTCAACAGGCCGGCCAGATCACTTTCTATCCTCAACAAATTCAAGCTGCACGCGCAGGCTTACTTCCGGCCGGTAGCCACGATCTCTGCCTTTCTTTACGATGCTCTGGACCGTACGAGGAGAGAGATTCAAAGATTTTGAGATCTTCTCTGTACTAAATCCGATAGCTGATAAAGTAAGAACTTGGACACGGAGTTCTACTGGATGAAAGCCGCCGCGAGGCATCATGAAGCTGGTGTTGAGGAAGGAGAGCAACTGTGGCAGGATAAGTTGAATTAGTATAAAAAGCGTGCTAAGCGTGCTAAAACACCAAATTGATCAGTCAAATAGAATATATGAGCAGTGTGAATAGCTTCAAGAGGCTGCAGGCAGCTGAAACAATGAAGAAGCAATATATGTCAAAATATTAATGTATGTATGGTAGTGGGGTTGCCATAGAAATTGTTATGTAGGGCGTAACAGTATTACATGGCGTGACACTAGCGTCGCGCAAAAACTTTTGGTGCACGCCTCCGTACAAAACCCAAGTGCGGAGTATCAATATCAGAAATCAGCTCAACCACCGCATATCCCCACTAATCATATACGGCCTAGGCTGGCGCGTTGGATATGTGGTTCAGCCATACCAGCAGCTGAGCAGAACCGCATGGTATCTCCATCAAATTGGACTGTCCACTTCGTCGTCACGAGAGAGACGAGACGGGACTTCCACGGCCATGGACAGCATAAGCCATCTATTGTGAAATCAGTAGAATCAGAGACAAACTTGGTCGTTGCAAAGGAATCTCTATGTGTCAAAAGGTTAGCCCGGAGCGTTCCGTATTACCTGGCTCTGTATCCTTGGAAGAGTTGCTGGCGTGGCAGTACAAAGTATATATTTCGACCATCACCAATAGACAGGAGAGGATACGCCAACATGAAACATTACAAGACACTTATATCTAACTGTCTTTTCACAGAAACAAGCCGAGGTGACGTTCATACGGATTATATCGGCATTACCTACTATTACCGACCACTGATATTTATTGCAGTTCCTAATCTCCTGTCAGCCTAAGTAGATCCTGGCTATATTAGACACCTGTCAAACCATCCACTGCTGCCTTCCATTAGTCGTCCAATATCCATGCCAGCGCCCGAGTTCAGCCACGGCAAAACGCACGAGGTCCTGGCGCATAAGGTGGACTGTGCCCCGGGCGTTATTGATTCGATGTCATACCTTGCTATGTGTGCAGCACACCCCGGTCTTGTTAACGGCACTAATGCAAAATAAACGCAGTCCGCGACGATCTAAGGCACAGCTCAGTAAGATGATGGCAAGGGGCGCCTAGCAAAATAAATTACTGCTGGAAGCGGGAGTGAAATTAAATGAGATATTAAGTCTATATCTAATCGAAGTCTACCTGTTGCACAAGCTAAATGGTATTTTTTACGAGTATGTAGACCGATGAAATGGACCACTGTATCCACGGGACGAAGCTTGCTTCGTCCGAGAACACCGCGGTGAGTAGAGGGTCGTTGATCTCCTTTGCGCAAAATAAGCCTATACCACGAGGTAGTTGTTCAATCCAGGCCCGGAGGCGGGAAAGAACGGTAAGAGCCAGAGTGTTGCAAAGGTACCTTGGGCATGCGGTTTCACCGCTCAAATTCGAGCGATGGCCAAGCCAGGCAAAGCATTCAAGATAGCGAAGATTACCGTATCCGATGAAAGAAACGTGAAAAATCACATTGAAAGCGCGAGTGGGAATCCTAAAGTCATGAATCGTAAACCTTTTTTTTGACCGGTAGAAGCAATGATCCTATTCGCTGTAGCTAGCATCCCAATACATATTGACGAACGCCATAAGAATCAAGACCATTGTTTACTCGGAGGGAACTGTGGGCAATCAGCGAATGACGCGAAGCTTGAAGGGGATCAATCTGAACTTACCGTCAATCTCGCCAGACTTGACGTCGTCGCTGACGTCCTTAGGGCTGCGGCCATCGACCTTGCAGCCGACGGAGAAAGCAGTACCGAGGATCTCAAGGACGGTACCCTTGAGCTCCTTGGCGAGAGAGCGAGAGCGCATCTTACGGGCAATCTCAACAATCTCGTCGAAGGGGATGGACTTGGTGTGCTTGATGTTCTTCTCCTTCTTGCGGTCACGAGGAGGCTCCTTGAGAGCCTTGATGACAAGGGAAGAGGCGGAGGGCACAACCGAAACCTGAGCCTGACGGTTCTGGATGGTGAGACGGACGGTAACACGGAGACCCTTCTATAACCGCGGAAAACCCTATATTAACCACCGTGTTCCTTGACAGATCAATCATGGTTCCTTACCCAGTCGCCAGTGTTCTTAGCGATATCTTCACCGATCTTCTTGGGAGACAGACCGAGAGGACCGATCTTAGGAGCCAGAGCAGACTGGGCTCCGACCTCACCACCTGTCACACGAAGGTGGCTACAATGAATTGTCAGTTTTGATCGCGAGTTCAGACTTCACACGAAACTTACATGATCTTCACCTCATTGGGGTCGAACTTGGGAGCTGCCCAATGGGTTTGATGTTAGCCGCCAATGTTGACATAACCAAGGCGATGATACTTACGCATGGCGAGTGCGAAAGGTCGTCGATCTACCTTGGTGTGTTGTTAGGTGGTTGGTGTCGAGAGGAGGGAAAGATTCGAGGCCCAAATTCAAAACGTTTTGATGAGATCGCACCGCCGAGCTAAGGGCTAAGCGAGCCGCCGAATGAGGAAAAGCTAGTAGGGCTCAACCGAACATCACGTGATACGAACTTATACAGGTTTATCACATAGGAGCAACAACGACAATTAAAAGCTTGAAAGCCGTCATGAATTTAGTTGTTCATGGATTTGTATCTCTACTCTCTGAAACTCAATAAAACTAGCTACTAGATTTGGGGTAACGAAGCGCAACAAATAACCGCTAAAGATACACATCATCCGAGGGTCGACATCAACCCCGGACTCTCGTAATCGGCATCACCTCAGCACTTAACTCGTTCCAGAAACCGCAAGCCTTTATGGGGTTAGCACAGGGTTTTAAGATTTCAACTGCTCGATAGACTTACTTCATGAGGTGGTCCATGAAAGTTTGCAGAGACACGTCGTCGGTGAAAATAGTCTGTGACGACACGCCTCCACCGTAGCCTCCTGTTGTATGTGTCGTGGACGGGTTAAGCTTGGACAAGAGGAAACGTGCCTGGGACCCACCGGCATCACAGACGATGAATCGGGGCAGTGGGAAGCGTTCCGAAATGAGTTCCTAAGTCTTTATCAATATTGTATAAGGCCGGTTAGACAAAATTTGACTTACCCTTGCATCCTCCTTTGGAAGATCAAGAAGAGCCTTTAAGTTCTCATAGCCCTCCTGATCCTGGTAACCTGCCTTTCTCCATTCGGCGATAGTTTCACCGTGGAAAATAAGGATATGGAAGAAGGTATCCAGAAGAAGAATATGAGTGGGCTGAATGGAAGCCGAATCCAGCAATACTGGTAGGCTACCTTCATGCTCTAGTGAATACGAATCCAAGGTTGGCTGGATCATAATAAGAGAGTCGCCGACATCTTCGTGATTGAGCACATGGCGATAGAAAGCAGTCTCGTCGGGAGAGTTATTGAAGACCTGCAAGAACTGACTTCGGCGGAGATGGAACATGAATTGAGGATAGAGTGTGAAGTTCTTCTCAAGTCGGAAAGACGTAGGGTCATCCTTACGGTAGTCGGCAAAGCGCGAGCAAAGTCGAATGAGCATCCTATCTACCCATCTGAGGACATCCGGACCATCGTCAACCTCGGCCTTGAAGACTCCGATACGAGCCATGAGCACCGCGGCGGCCTCCTGGTCGAAAGACTGTGCAAGAGTGGGATCACCTGCAGGACCACTCAGGTTTCGTGCAACGGTTGTGACTCGAAGGTGGAAGTGTCCGGAAGAGTGCTGGTAGTAGGTTAAGAACTGCATCATCCCCCTTTGAGGCCCTGGTTGTACGGCTGCAGGACCACCCTGGTTCGCGATTTCGAAATAAATACCATAGCTCGAAGAAGGATCGATACCGCACATCTTCCAGGCACAGGTGTTGCCGATACCGCATTCTGTCTCACCCACGGAGCTGGACTTCTTGTTAAGAGAAACAGCATGGCCAATGAGGCCGGTGACCTTAAGCTCCTTCGTGGTCAAAACTTCGAGAGATGCATTGAAACCCATAAGAAGGTTATCGTTTGCATCTTTATCGAACACGCGGATAAAAGACTGCTTGAATTGTGATGAGGTGAAGCTGTCAGTAAGAAGAATATGACCTCCAGTGTAATTAGCGAGGTTCTTCATTTCCAGAAGACCAACTTGGTCGAGGCAGCCAGCGAAAAGATCGACTACGTGACCATTATTCGCAGCGCGCTTGGCCAGGGCATCGTAGAACTGCTGCTGGTTAGCAACAATGCTGATTATGAGTTAAAGACTGGATCTTACCTTCAATGCCTTTTTGTAGTATTTAATATTGTCACGGTCAATGTCGTGGTGAGAACGAATGGGCTCTTTCAGTTCGGGGCTCACAACAAGGCCCGGACCCTCAGTAGCAGGGCCGCTTGTGAACAGCATGATATGCGCACCGGCATTCTGGAAGGAGGATTCAAGTAATCCGACGGCGACGTTAAGAGCCACGCCAGTGCATCTCAAGGGGCGCTTATCATTTGCCACGGGCCAAGGGTCGCGCTGAAGCTGCTCAAGCATATTCGTAATTTGGAACTCGGCTTGTTGAACAGGCAAGAGGAATCGGGCGGCAGCGCCAAGCGGAGGGCGGACTGGCTGTTGCGGCATGTTTGGCATATTAGGGCGGATTCCCGAGGCCAATCCAAGCATTTCCTGGACCTGTTTTGCGTTGTAGTCCTTACTACCCCGGAAAACATATGATTTGGCGCATTCAGTGTATCCGAGTTCGTGCACTTGTGCCTATAAGACAGGTCAGCATCCTGCCGGGGACATAATTTATAGCGGCGGCGCTCCTACCATGGTGCCAAATGTAATCAAACCAACAAGAGCATTCGGTGGCAACAGAGACAAACTCAAAATCAGTGAATCCTTTACAGCCTTCAGGCTGTCATCTTCCTGGCAGGTGTCGACAACAAATACGAAGATCGGAGGAGCAGGGGCGGGACGAGCAAGTTGATATTCGATGGTCGTGCTCAACGGGTGAAGCTCGGGGGGTATCGTACTCTCTGTGATATCCTTGTAGTGTGGAGGAAGGGGGTTCCGCATGAGACAAAAAGGGCATATCCAGATTCGAGCGCGCACGTCGACGTTGCTAAAGGTATGTTAGCGGCAATAACCATCTAGTTCAACGGCAAGATTCATACGCATAAGGGTTCAGAACTGCCCGGCATGGCGCTTTGCAGGTCACTGGCTCATATTGAAGAAGGGGAGCATCTGGTCTTTCCTTCAAAGGGGTGTAGATGGCACCGATAGGGACAACAAGTCGGGACGCTTCCTGTTGACAGCTCAGAACAAGTACATGGACAGACCCGTCTCACAAAACCTACCATCCGGGAGCTTGGAAATGTGTTCCAGCTCAACCTGATTCCATCGCGGTCCTCGACATCACTCCATTGATCCTTCAAACCTTCGTAGTCCATCTTGCTGGGGTAATCGGAGAACAGGTGGGTATATGGAGGAAGGCCAAAGGAAACTGGTCAATACCGAGGGCGATTATCCCTTAACTCGTATATTTCAAGCTCAGGGATTCTACTCCAGCACTGTTTAGAATAAAGCACGCCGACAATTGAAGTTGTCCGGAAGCTAGGCAATGCGGGGAGTTCCAGGTTGTGTGAGCCGGAGTGTTGTTTAAGGCCAGGTTGCAGCACAGCGGCATGGGTCCGCTACGGCTACCGTAGTAGATAACGCTAGTGCCCTTTAAATTCCCACTCTCCGCGAGCTTTTTTTCACTCTTCTTTTCTTTTTACCAAAATTTCTTCAGATAACGCCGACTCAACACTCAGCTTCGAGACATATCAGTGACGGAGTTGTTTTTCTGTCGAGCGAAGAAAGATTTGGCCCGTTGCTGGGCACCTGGCTTTGAAAGGTCGTTCCGATCCTTTTGGATAAACTGGGAATCAGCTGTGGTCACAAGCTCCCTTCACAACGACACTATGTCTTGACGAATTATGATAGATTGAACCTAATGAAAAATTGATATTGCTATACCACTGCGTTTATACCCATTGCAATCATAATATGTCCCAATGTTTCTTATAACCGTACTCCATCCCAAACGCCATTTACCTTGTGGTGGAAGGATGCGAATTAGAGCACCGTAAAAGGACGTAAACAGATCTTCGTCGATTAGCCTGATTCACCGCTATGCAGTTCTCGGTGTCTTTCCAAGCTGCTTCAGGAGATAACTGCGCTTGAAGTAAGTGTTAGGGTGAACAATGGTATCAAGTTCGATTTCACCCGCTGAGCCGTCTTCCTTGGCTCTCTTGATTTCGGCTTTGTGTGTATATTCGAATACTCGGTTGCAGGCAATGTGATAACGAGTCTTCTCGACATCTTCGCGTACTCCGCGCAACAAGTCCTTGTCGTTCACGCCGGTAGATTGGAGAAGTCCGATTAGGTTATCAACGGAAAAGTGGCGATACGGACAACCATGCGTCTGTCCTGCTCCAGGGTTTGTATCGCTAAGAATTTTTTGACATGAATATGGTGGGTAGCCGCGACCCCTTCGGTTGATATCTCCACCGACATCACCATAGGCGTGGCGAACGTTGTACTTGTAACGGGAGTTGAACTCCTCATCGGTGAAGCCCTTGAACGATTGGCGCCAAAACAGAATACACTCTTCAAGGGATAGACCAATTCCCTTGAGAAACAGAGTGTACTGGAGCCGACCAAAATGTTTCAGATGGTTGTTCTTGCGCAGGGACATGTGGAGGCTACGCATACAGAGCGGGAAATGTTGTGAAAGAGGATCAATGCTGGCGGCGGTAATTGGAGCGCCATCCACGAAGCCTTCGCCTTCTGTGTACACGGACTCCGCACTTCCGAAGTTCTTAGATAGGTGGTTCAGAATGGGGGAGAGGCGATCATCCTCATCGAGGCGGGGCAAAGCTCTACTTGTGAGCTAGTAGTTATCAGCTCAATGTTCGTACTCAATTGCAAACTGAATTCACATACCTCTAAGGCACGTTCAAGTCGCGCAGTGAACTCAGCGATGATCATACTTAGCTGCTCTCTTTCCGGAACATATGCTTTCCCTTTGGACAGAAAAACAGAGCGTCTTTCGACGAGTTCTGGTACTCTTTCCCAATCCACTTTGTACCATGTGTCTTCATCGGAGCGACGCAGACCTGGCGTCGCGGCGACCAGATACTCGGATAGTTCGCGTCTCTCATCTTCACCTACAGATTCCCAGTCGAGGTTCAGACTATCGATAAATGCGCGTCGTTCTCGAGAGTCATCTGCCTGAAAGCGGAACCTGAAGAGCATAGTCTCTGCTCGTGCGAACCGGCGACGAAGATCTTCGGTGGCTGAAAAAGCCAGACGGAGAATAAAGTGCGAATAATGGTCTTTTTGCCGTTCATTCTTGATTCGGGGATCTGCGGCACCTTTTGGAGACGATGTGTTCGCTGAGAGGGGTAGGAACTTCTGGAGAAGAGGCGTGATGTGCGCCGTTGTCTCGGCAGCGGTCTTGTTTCGATAGGAGCATGCCTCGATTTCGGCGAGGACTATCACAGTCAACAGCAAGTCATACAAAAATAAAGATCTAGGTTCGCACTTTTCAGTCTGTCAATAGCCCATTGTTCAAACTGCTCAAGCGTAATCTCTGCAGTGGGTGGTGTATCGTAGAAGTTCAGCCGATAGGGATAGTCCTGCTGCTTGAAAGTCGGCGTCGCGAATTGCGTCTTTTTGTAGTTGAGGTTGGCCCTCCGCTTAGGGTCAATCCTATTGAACTCCTGGCGGATCATCCTGAATCTCGCGCGTGTGGAAAGAAACTATTCCCGCAAACCACAAGTTGGTCTTGAACCTATATCGAAATTGTTATCGGCATTGGACGACGCGACACGCGACGAGCACGCGCCGGATTTAATCACATGATCTTTACGGGATCTCCTTAGTGGGCTTGGCTTAAACCGAGGAGCACCATCATTTTAAGGCAGCAAGGGACGATTCTTGGGAGCATGTGATAAATTTCGACTGCAATAAGCGGATTTGCAAGTAATTCCGGCAGTCCTACTTCTTACTACCTTTAGTCTATTCCTCAAGCATATCTAGGTGTAAGGTAGGGACGAGAGACTCGCTCACTGAGTCGCCAGTTGTTGTATACTTCGAAAGCAGGGCGGAGTTTCGGAGAAGCCTCCGAGAGCGATTCACCGACTTCCTAAACGAGCAGGTACACATAATCCCCGCGGCTTTCAACTGCTTTCCCCGGTTTAATGGGATAAAGTCACGTCGGCCTTAGAGAACTTTCACCACGATACTGACTTTCTAAGAGTGGACAAGGCCACAATTGGCACATTCTTCAAGAAGTCTTCCAGAAAATACAGTGGATGGGAAAGATGAGGAACTTGTAGATTCGAGTCATTTTGAGAAACCATCTCGCGTGCTCCATATCGTTCGAACCGAATAACCCTTACCGAATCCCACGTCGTCGACACCAAGTCTTACCGCAATTGAAACAACACAGTGGAGCATTACGCGCAATGACCCTCACAACCAGGCAGCTCAAGAAAGCTGCACGGATCATCCTCATCGGCGCTCCGGGGGTGGGGAAGGGAACGCAAACGGAGAGGCTCCTGTCCAAATTTCCTGAACTTGCTTCTATAAGCTCAGGCGACCTCTTGCGAGAGAATGTCCGGAGGAGGACAGCACTCGGTATGTGGTGTTTGGAGTTTTACACAAAGCTGCTGCTAATGTTACTCGACAGGGCGGGAAGCAGAAGCCACAATTCAAGCAGGAAACCTCGTTCCCGACTCCATGATTCTCAACCTCATCTCTTCCGAATTTAACTCCAGAGGCTGGCTCTCCAAATCACAATCATCAGGCTCGTCTGTTTCCCCCTCAGCGTCCTTCATCTTAGACGGGTTTCCTCGCACCGCCTCCCAGGCCGCGAGCTTGGACTCCCTGGTCCCCATCAACTTTGTCGTCCACTTAGTCACTCCACCCTCTATTATTCTCTCCCGGATAGCGTCGCGCTGGGTCCACGAGCCGTCTGGAAGGGTGTACAATACCGATTTCAATGCTCCAAAGGTCCCCGGAAAGGACGACGTAACAGGAGAACCATTGACTCAGAGGGAAGACGATTCAATAGAGACATGGAAACAACGACTACATAAATTCGAAGAAACAAGCAAAGCTCTACTTCAACACTATCAACAAAAGGGCTGTCTTTGGCGCGTGGAAGGCAACTCCAGTGACGAGATCACTCCGAAGCTTCTAGCGGAGTTTGAGCGGAAATTCTGCTAGGCTGATTATGGCTTGGGTCATACCATAGATGCGTTCTTGTACTTTTACTATATTATACTGTGCCGTAACGCCAGTACCAGCGGTCCCATACTGGGACACATATACCCGCCGTTGCTTGGGAAATGAATTGAATTCCTTCTTTCGAGGTTGCATTTTCTATATCATTCTCTCACTTCTTTGGCGTATACTCTGCAGCTCGTAGTCCCTTATTCCAGAGATATGTTCAAGTGTCAACCAGGTTATCATGAGAAGACATTTTTGATCAAGTATGAACAGCCGGAAACCGGTAGGAAATCATGTACTCCAACCTCCATACCTCCATCACTTCCGATATTCCCATTAACGTTCACTTTTTTTCCTCCAAGCCTACCCGGGTCTTGTATTCCCTCGGACTTTCGAACTCTTTATTCCGCCGGAATCCTTTCCACATCCCATTCCCCTTCAACTTCGCCCACCACTCCGCATTCCGATATTTAGCTTCAATAGCATCACCTCCAAACTCAGCGCCAGACTTGGCCTCATACACTGTCGCAAGTCCCCGCCGCAGCATCTCGTACGATACATCCCGCCGGCGGAACGGGATTGGGAAATCAAGAACGCGACGTACATAGACGGTTGCCACGACACGCTGGTACTGGTCTGGTCGATGCAGATAAGCGCGCACACGGCGACTCAGCAGATATGACGTTAGCCATTCGTGCGCTTCGCGAGCGTACGGTTGTTCGGGACGGCCAAAGTGCGCGAGCTCGGGCGCGTCAATGCCTGCTAAGCGGACGTGGATCTAGGGCGTGATTGCAAAGGTTAGCTAGTAGTAACTCTCAAGATTTTGCACGATGTCCCGACAATTGACGAGGGGGTCTACATGCTTTACAAGCAGGCAAGATCGCAGTCGAGAATATAGCCAAAAAATGTAGTCAAAAACGTACCGTGTTATCCCTCAGCTCCTTCTTCCCCTTTGGTATTCTCTTCCAAGGTAACAACTCCCATCCAGCAAGCCGGCCACCGGGCGTATGAAAGATCCTGAAATTATCCCCATCGCCGACGCTCGTCACCTTTCCGTAGATACTGCGGCGGCGGAAATACGCTGCGTCAATACTCGGCGCATCGGGAAATCGACGGAGGTAGGAACGATGGAAGCGCGCGGCGCTAAGGATTGCGGTGGTAAGGATCAAGGTTGGGATGAGAGTTCTCAGTTCTGTGAAAGCGGCCCAGTCGAGTATGGCTGCTTTGTCTGTTTGATTTGTTGTGACTGGCAATAGAGAAGTGCAGTTTTGTTGTTTATCATCGGCAATGGTGGGCTCCTGCGTTTTGGAAGACCATGGTGGCCATCGCATGACGGCTCATGCTCTTGCTTTGAGAGCGATGTTGCAGGCCGATTAGGGTGAAAGTTAAGATATTGGAGTAGAGATCGATTTGTTTTAATGTTATGCCGGCTGGGCGCGGGGCGGTCAAAATATATACACAATGGTTCTCAACTCCGCAGAACTGCTGTCCCATCTTTAAGGTTTGATTATGGGCTACTGTAAGCATCAAGAATAAGATCTAAGAATCATTGATGTCTATTCTTCATGAAATATGTACAAGGTGTGTGTGGACCCGTACCCTCGGTCATAAGACAATAACAAAGAGATCTACACCTATGCGCCAGATAAAGATGTAAAATAAGGGAGGGAATGACCACTCGTCAGAAGGGGGTCCGTCTATTTCAGAGTCGCCGGAAGGCTGGCCTGTGCCTTGGACGCCGCTGCATCAACGGCCTTGCGAAGCTTCTTCTCTCTGAGACCTTTGAGATATGCAAATAAGACAATGAAAAGGAGTTCCATCCTGGAGCCATCAGCATATGTTCATAATAATGCTATAGGAGAAACAGTATACCTTTCTTTCGTCATCATCAGTAGACCCTGAACTAGAAGACCTTTCAAAATCTGGGGCCCAATGCCCTTGAATAGAGATAGCGGTCCCTCATTCTCGACGATAAATCGCATAACCTCGCTGAAGGTCTTGAATGGCTTCCCATTACGGGCTGGTGGCGGGCGCGATTGAAGGCCAACCTTGGCAACAATCAACGGCTGAGTTGCGATGGTGGCCATGGCCTTGGATAGAGCACCAAGAACTGTGACCGGAATCAGTATTTCAAGTACCCATAAGCGGTATCATGATGTTACTCACGAAATGCTTCCCAAGGCTTGAGGCTCTTCTTCCCGGGGAAAATAATGTCCTTGAGACGTTGATAAGCACCGTATGTGATAGCCGGGTTCACGACGAGGATCAAGCTCGCTTTGAGGCCTCTCCACAAACCGGACCATCCATCTTCGCTGTTGACTACTTCTCTGCCGGTCTCAATTAGACCCTTCTTGTCGTCCTTTGGCTGTGTCTGCTGGCGTGTGGTGATGACAGCAACAGGAATTGTGAAAATTTGAGCAACAGCACCGGCAACAGCACCAAGGCTGAGCTCGATAGCAGTTCCTGGCGGTTTGGGCACACGTTCCGAAGCCATATAGAGCGTCCTCACGACGCTGTACCAGTAGAAGTAGGCGAAGTTGGTTGAGGCAACGCCAATAAGGGAACCAGCCATTCCGGAGTATAGTCCCTCAACTCCTTCTTTGTCCATAATCTTCGTGATCGCATCCCAGGTTGATTTATAGTGCACATCGTCCGAATCTTTGCTTTCTGCTTCGCCAGCCTTTTTCACCTGAACTTGCAGCTTCGTTTTAACCCTATTTTTTTTTTTGCCACAGCAGTCAGGATTGATTCGTCTTAATAGATCAGAAAAGGGGAGGTTGTATACAAATCAAGTGGGTAGACAATAGCATTTGCAAGGACCGCGCCAGTGGCACCTGCAACGGCGCTTCCCCAAGGAGACAGAGCGGGCTTTGATTGACCAGCCATTTTCTCGAGACGATTCTTTTGAGTTGGACAGCTGGAAAAGAACTAGACAACGGTGAATGGTGGACAGAGCTCAGAGTCCGCGAATGTCTATCTAATGTGATCTCGGTCTTGCCCTGCACTCCGCTTTGATTGAGGGCCGAAGACGGAGGAGCCACTCAAGTACTGAAGGAGTAAGCGACCCCCAAAAACACAGACAAAATAAAGACGCCGCTATAGGGGACAGGCAGATGATAGTGAACGAAGACAGAGCAGTAGTCAATAATAGAAAGGGATAGAGAATTAGAGCCAAAAAAAGAAAAGCGGCAGACAGTTCTGCTCTGGAGCCGGGGACTCACCTCGGCGCGCATGACGAATCGAGCCGAGGTCCAAGTAGGTAGTGGTCCTTGTGGAGGACTCGAGCTTATCGGCTTGCTTCGACTCTCTGCTTCCCGCTCCCCGCCGAGCAACACCAGCCTCACAACCCACTCTCTCTACTCGCTAGCTTCTGCTATATGGCACTCTCCCAATCGCTTGTTGATATTTCCGCAAGGCTCTAGTGGCCCGTACAGTCCTTGTCCGGTTGTCATCGTTTCCAATTGCGCCTCCCCCTCGTGCTGATCCGGGGAGACGGTCGTTACTGACCTCATTCTGACCTCGGATGTGAGGGGTTAGGTGATCAGCGGAGACTCTCGGGAAGGGCACAGGCAAATTGAGCACCTGGCTCTCTGATAGGAGCATCTTGTTCTGGATGAACCGTTCTAGGGAGCATAGCTCTGGTGAAGAGTAAAGACCCCAGTCATTTAACAAACCGCTATCCCGCTTTGGGATCAGGATGTCTAGAACCTCTAGCGCCCCCTCGCAGAAGTCTTTAATATCGCGAGCACTGGTATTTATTCGAAAATTATTCCTTCTATGGTTCACTAACACCTTAGCTAGAAAGCTGAGCGGGATGTCATTACGGCCTCGTCGCAATCGCAGGCTTTGGACGCTGCCATTGATGCTGCGGAACATTATATGAAAGCCCTAGCTTTGACAAGCTCTTCTAAAGACAGAAATGTCTTGGACGCAAAGTGCAAAGAGTGGCTCACGAGAGCTGAAAAGATTAAAGGGTCTGAAGATTGGCGTTCTGTAGCACAGTCTCGACGGTCTAGGCTTCGTACTCCAGCGTCGACGCGAAAACTCACAACTCGTGAGGACATCATCCTTTTACAGGGCGCAAAGCTGAATGGCTTCATATTTCCGCCATGGAAAGCAGAACCCAGTCTCACTGAATTCGAGACCGGAACCAACGGAGATGTGTTATTCACGTACGTGGAATCAATCTCTTTTCTACTGGTGTTAAGTTTGAATTGAGAGAGATAGATATTCTGTGCATATTCTAACAATATGCAGCGATAAGCCGGATCTTCACCTGTCTAACTTGCAGAGAGACATATTTGCTGGCTGGAAACGGCCGCACGAGCTGCTCTCGGGGCAAGTGGACGATGCCGGGATGCCGCTCAACCCCGTGATGACTGTCTCCGGAAACACGGATCTAGTGCAGGACGTGTTGACGGATTGCTCCGTTGTTGCCAGTCTTTGTGCGACGACCTCCAGATCGGAGCGTGGCCTTGACGATGTGAGAAACTTCTGTTGTATGCAAGAATTACGAATGCTGACGCACACAGACTCTACTTCCGATTGTATATCCATGCATCCACAATTCAATGAAATCTGACATTTCGCCATCTGGCAAGTACATCTTTCGCTTCTACTTCAACGGGTGCTTCCGGAAGGTGGTCATTGACGATCGTTTACCGTCGTCAAAAACTTCGAGGTCTTTGTACATGATTGACCGAAATCATCGTAACTTTATGTGGCCTGCTCTGGTAGAAAAGGCATACTTAAAACTTCGCGGGGGTTACGAGTTTCCTGGAAGCAATTCTGGGACAGATCTATGGGTGCTGACGGGCTGGATCCCTGAACAAGTCTTTCTCCACAGTGATGAAGTGACTGCTGACCAGATCTGGTCGGATCTCTTCAAATCGTTTCATAGCGGGGATGTTCTCTTGACGATAGGGACTGGGAAACTTACGGAGAGGGAGCAGAAAGAGCTGGGCCTTGTTAGTGAGCACGACTATGCCATACTTGATATGAAGGAGCTCAAAGGACGTCGTCAATTCTTGATTAAGAACCCCTGGGCTGGGACTGACGCTGTGTACCCTGCGCTTTTCGCTGATCCTGGACCATTCCCCAACTCGCCTTTTCTCTCCCCCGGCACGTTCTGGATGGATTGCGAGATGGTTCTTCAAAATTTTGAGAATTTATACCTAAACTGGAATCCCGGAATATTCGCATATCAGGAGGACATACATTTCACGTGGGATTTGTCCACCGGTAAGGGAATGGCAGGGTGCTTTGTAAAGAATCCGCAGTTTTCAGTTTATACCGAACGTGGCGGGGTGGTTTGGTTATTGCTAGGCAGGCATCTCAGGACAATCGAGTCTCGTGCCTCAGAGGAAGACGAGAGATTCGGATTCATCAGCATATACGTGTTTAAGGGAGGAAAGAGGGTAGCACTCAGTGATGGAGCGCTCCATCGAGGCCCTTATGTCGACTCACCGAACACTCTCATGAAGCTCGATGTTCCCCCAAGAAGTACTTATACCGCCGTCGTGTCCGAAGAGTCTTTACCTCGAGTCAGTCAAAATTTTACAATATCTGCCTTCTCCGATTCGCCTGTGCGAATATCACATGCCCCCAACAAATACATATGTGTGACTAAGGTTCAAGGTTCCTGGACACCAACCACAGCCGGGGGCAATGCAGAATCGGCACGGTACTCACTGAATCCGCAGTTTAGCATAGTGCTTTCGGACCCCACGGACATTTCAATTGTCCTTGAACCATCAGACCAGGAGCTTGCCACACATGTCAAGCTGTTCTGGTCGGGTGGAAAGCGCATAGCCAGGGTCCGCAGCCGCGATATCGTCGCAGATAGTGGTGATTATCGCCGGGGTGGTTCCTTAGTAGAAAAGCAGGACCTGGACCCCGGGGAGTACACCATTGTTGTCTCCACATTTGCTCCTGACCAATACGGATCTTTCACACTCTGGGTTTCGACAAACATTACTTGTGAAGTGACACAGCTTCCATCAGAAGCTGCAGGGCGGCGAGCGGTGTTGTCCGATATTGGAGTCTTACTCCCCGGCCAGGATAGGATGCTTGCTCCCCTAACAACTCCCCGACTGACGCGAGTCAAGCTCATTGCGAGGAGCCGAGAGTCCAGAATCGGTAATAGACCTGTTGGTCCCTCGCCCTTATTGATGACCGTTGAGCTTGGTCAGGGGCCGTACAAGGAGATTCTAGCCACATCAGAGGATGGTGACCATAGCGACTCGATATCTGGAGTCCGAGTGGAAGACTTCGATCTTCAGCCTGGCCTGGAAGAGAGGGGCGGGGTGTGGATTGTGCTTGAGAGAATTGGAGGTCCTGGCGGTCAAGTGGAAGATCATTTCGAAGTGGAAGCTCTGGGAGAAGAGAGAGTGGAGATTGGGGAATGGATAGTTGAAGATGCATAATCGAGATATTACTATAAACCACCTTGAATGGGTCATGTCATCGAATGCTGCAGAAACTTGTTGGCTCCTTGTATTGTTGTAGTGCTCTGACACTATCCATGATAGAAAAGACGTAGTCACGGTACCTAATGCGGGGAGGCTGCCGCAAATTAGCCCCGTCCCGCAGGAACTCTCAAGTCCCAACGTCATCCCCACCTTGAGTTCGTGTGTATCACTGTCAACATACATCCACTAGTCGAAAACTCGCAACTCCAACCAGGGACGCAGAAATATGGCGAGCAATATTCCCGCTGCATTGAAGTCTGCGGATGTTGGTCGCTTTGCTCTGCGGGCAGCCCAGCTTGAAAAGGCGAAGCCCATCATTGCCTACTGGTGTGAGTCTTATGTGACCTGCGTTTGACGGACTTAGGACTAACAAAGACTGTGCTTTGCCATAGGTAACTTCTACATTGTGAACCAAATTATTGAAAAAGGCCTCCATACCACGGATGAGGACGTAAAACTGTATACAACGGAGCTAATGGAGAAGCTGGAACAAGTATGTTAGCGCGATCACGAAAGTCCTGAGTATCTTCTGGGCGGGTGCTGACCAGGTCATTGTGCTGAAGTTTCAGAATGGAAACCGCGACAATGATGCTATTACGGATTCAATGGCCGCCAGTGCCTATGTGGAGGAGTTTGGCCTCGAAGTCTTTGGTCGTGCAGAAGCCGCCCTGCGGGCCAACAAAGTGACCAAGTTCGTGCGCATTCACCTGAGAGCTGGACATCGAGTTGACTTGGTTCAGACAAACAGCGGATACCTTCCAGGCCGCCGCCACGTTTCTCGAGTTATGCCAGATCTGGAACCCTCTCGAAGCGGAGGTTGCTGCGAAGGTGAAATTCGCCAAGTACCATGCCGTGAGGATTGCGAAGGCGATAAAGGCGGGAGAGGACCCGAATGCGACGAACCCAAAGATTGAGGAACCAGCAGAGGAAAGCCTGGTAGAAAAATCAACCGAGTCTGATGCGGCCACTGCGCCTTCAACTGCTCTGTTGCAACCGAGCGTTGAAGACGATCCAGAAGAATCACAATATGCGCAATCTTCTGGACCGTCGCTTGCTCTACCGCAGCCGCCAACAGCCCTCAACAAGCTTCCTTCCGCTACTGAAGAGCCTGCGTCTAGTCGGGTTGCAGACGTAGGCTCGGCCGAGGATTTACCACTCAACCTTCCATCAACACCGAATACCTTTGCTTCCTCAGCAGCGCCGAATCTTCCTGATACTCCAACCAACATCGGAGGATACCACCGTTCTAAACCGTCTAATGAGTTTCAGTCGTTCCCTCCACCATCTGCGATACCACCTACTAGCTCCTCAACCGCCTCGCAAGGTGAAGACTCTTTCTATAACGTGCCAAGTGCCGCGCCCAGTCAAGCGCCACGTCCAACACATCAACCTTCACCTATAGCAACGCCTCCCGTTGTAGCCCCCGCGCCCTCTACCCAAGCGAACTCTCACGATATTGATGACCAAGCAATTGCTCTCGCTCAGAAGCATGCCCGGTGGGCTGTATCTGCTCTTACGTTTGACGATGTCAATACGGCGATCAAAGAGCTACGGAACTCTCTAAAACTCCTCGGTGCTGAATAGCCGGACTTTAGGAGACGTTGCCCTGGGATATGTTAGAGAAATGGAACATGGGGGAGGGAATTGCATAGCGTGACGAGTTAGACAGCGACAACCAGTGTATTTATTCTTATCATATCTCATTCGACATAATAGCTATCACGATACAATGACATCGTCCTTCTAGAACCCGGAGCGAGTCCGACAGGTTCTCTGTGGCACCGTCGATACTCCGTCTTTTCTCCTGTTCACGGGATAGAGCATCACACTTCTGCTGACTGAGATTGCGGCAGCCTCGATTTCAGATAGCCAGCTTCTGGTTTAGTCTGCGGGAGGAGGAGTCAAATGTTCTCTCATCCTGTGACGCGCGCCAATACCGTCTTCAGCAACACATCTACCCCATCCACTTTTGCGCACCTTTCTGGGTTGCTGATACACTGATTCTCCTTCCGTGCCCTTTCACTCATGAGTGTTTCTCTTGTCTGCTTGGAACTTACCATCCGCCCCCAGTCACCCTAGCATGGGCCATGAGCTCTTGACCACTCTCCTTTGACCAAAGCTCCAGGTATAGATGTTGAAACTTGTTTCTCCTCCGCTATCATGCTTTCTTAACAAACATCGCCATTTATCAAGCCCGAGGATCACTCTACTCTCTTCAGAAGACTTGCTGAATATGTTGGGATATTCAATAGGTGAAAGACTTTTTGTGAGCCCCGTAGTACCACGAATATCTGCGTCGAGCAACCCATGGACGGTCACAGACACTAGTAGGGGGCTATAGAGTCATGCTAAGCGAATAAAGGCTGATTCAGTTGCTCGCGGTGAAGGTGATAGTCTTCTTGATGATTCTCGCTGGTGGATCGCTTTCCCTGTCTTACCATTCTTTCTCCTAATCTTGCTTCCATCCTGCATGAGTCTCTGTGCTGAACCGGGCTGACAACTTCTTGACTCACAATTAGCTGAGTTCTAGCTCTTAGAAAGAAAGCCAACAGTTTTGTGAAGGAAAAGTCCGAATGCTCCCAGAATCGAGCCACAACGGTCTTCCCGCGCCTTGCAACCGAAAACGTACCCAAAGTTGAAGGGCTCTAGGGGACTGAGTTCACTCTTACCGAGCACTGCGATGAATATGATGAGAATGAGTATGTCGAACCTTGCCGCCTAAAAGAGCGCAAACTTTCAGAGCTCTTAGTTTGCACCTTATCCCGGATAACGCAAGCTCTCTGACATTTGCGCGCTTCCTATTAAACCGCAACCGGGATCGCTACTACTACAGCCGAAGTCTCAAGCTGACCGGTCTAATTTTGTAGATGTATACTTGTCAGTCGCCATCCACTTCAAATGGCGCCGTGATACCTCTTCCCGGTGACTACCGACAAAAAAGCTTGCCCCGTCTGGTCCAGGTCCTGCAACGAAGTTTCCATCGTCATTACCTCTCGAGATAGGGTGTGCTTGCAGCCTCAAGCAGATGAAGTGAGCTCCCAAGCTCACGCGGGAGTTGGAGATGAAACTGCAGTTAGCTGGGATGATCATGTTGCAGCTGCTCAGCAGGTAACTGCAGGCTATCGCTATGGCCTCCATTGCACAGAAGTAGTCTGGTCATGAGATATTTGTGTGTTGGGGAAACAATCGTGACTAAAGGGCTGTCATGCAACTTATCATACAATATTCCGGGCGGCATAGGTTGCAAAGGGATTTTGTCATCGACCCTTTGATCTTTCCCAAATTCGTGTTGTGCCTTTATACTGAGCGGTAAAGATCAAAAAACGGACACTTTCGATCTTCTTGCTGATGTAAAGCTCGATGAAGAGGCTTGTCCACGCACTAATTGGGTATTAGACACTATCAGCATCTGGACAGGGAAGTTGCGATATAGCGGAATATTGACAAGACTACAAGACTACTTTTTTTAACCGAAGTCGGTCCCTGAGTGGAACGTACAGCTTAACATCTTCATACGACTATCTTGTAGCTTCCCTATGAAGACTCCCTCAATAATAGTATATCCTTCATTCCTAATTCAATTCGACCGTCATTGAGCTGGGGCATCTACGAACACTTGGCTACCGTATGAGACAGACAGAAAGATACGATTGGGCTATTCTGGTTGATGAACACTCTTTCAAACTTCGAGCCTTCCTAGTTGTCAACTTCCATTACCTAACTTACAGCCTAAACAGTGAACGAGAGACCCAGGAACTTCGAGTTGTCCCTTCTCCGCAATTCCTAGCCCGTGCCCGGGCGTTTAATTTAGGCTGGCATGAACCATGGAACAGAGCAAGCGAAGCTCACTTGGATCGGAGATTTCCAAGACTGTCGTCAACAGATCATCTTCGGCAAACAGCTTCCAGAATTCCAAATGTCTATCAGAAACACTGTTTACCGCAAGGTGATCAACTTCGAGCCAGGCTAGAATAGGACATCAGAAGCGACCTGGCTTAGTCAATTGGAGAGCCCATCAGAAGTCGTCGAGGGGGTTGCAAATTGGGCAAATAATATTACAGTTGCTGAGATTAAAAACTCCACTGAACCGCAGATCCTGACTTATTCCCTGCAGATGATCAAGCGGGAAATCCTCCGCTGCGGCGCAGATGCAACGATGGTGCCGATGCAGGTTAGGTAATTAATTTGGAGAAGGATCTAGGAGCTTGACATTGAGTATGGGACAATTTATCCGAATCACGATGCGTTTGACAGTTTGGAAGCAGTAAGTGAGGGATGCGATGCCTCTGCATTCTGCGTCTGCATGTCTTATTTGGATTGTCTCCCCGGACTTCGTTTGTTCGTTGGACTCATCCCTGCAGACACAAGGAACTCGGGCGTTTCGGGGACTAGCGACTGCCAATCTCATGGTTATTGACTCATGATCGACTTCCGCCGCCAACTGCGCAGTGCGTTGCAGGCTGCCAAGTACGCCTGTTGTCTCTATCCGACTAGCGCCGTCGAATTGCCTTATCCACTCACCCCATTGCCTTCCAATCTAGCTTTTGCCTTGCGCGATGATCGTTTATTCCACCAGTCAGCTTTGTGATGAGGGGCAATAGCATTGACAGGAAGGTAAAAAGCACAAGACACAGAGTGGTAGAGGCAGGGAGAATCAAATGATAACTTCTTGTAGTAGCCTCGGCAAGTGAGACAGTTCGTCGAGTCTCAATTTAAGCGTAAAGTCAAAACCAGGCGTTGGCTCAGTCCACACTGCACAGTCGCCTGTAGTGGCAAACGACATCTAAGCTCGAACGCATAGATCATAATCCATATCCATGGTGACCTCCTCGGAGTTGGATATCAGATATAGTGTGGAGTCATGGTGATAGTTTGCCTGGAACATACGAGTGCTCGATGGTGAGCTCGAATGAATAATCATTCTTTGAGTTTGGTCCTCCATTTTGTTCCCCAACCATTGCAAGTCATCTGGAAACGCGGCCCGCCGTGTCTCTGGGCTTTGAATACCATTCAGACGCCTTTAGCACCTGGTACTCGCTCAGCAAAGCATGTACGGACAGTTCGAGGTACTCCTAGGTCAAATTTCCTGGGTGGAGCGTATAAGCAGACGTCCCACAACGCGTCGCTTGGCAGGGGAACGACAGTTTGACCTGTCCTCATGACCAGGATCCCACGATGCCGCCGAAATTTCTAGATGCAGCACTAACGGCGTTCGCTCGGTGATGGCTTGGAAGGGGGAGCGTCATCCCCGTATTCGCGGTGAAGTTGCTTTTTCTGCTGGCTTCCCCAGCAATTGCGGCTTGGCTTCGAAGGATCGATGGGATGAATAAAACCGGTCATATTATTGAGGCGAAGTCTGGAAAGTCTGGAAAGTATCTATCGCAGACGAATAAGTTCACGTAGAATGTTGGCCCGTGGGCGTGGTCATAGTGTCCGTAGTACTTGGGTAGTGGCAGGGGAAAGGGATCAACGGCCCGCGAAAGAGGCGACGGCGGAGTATATGACTACTGTATCCTGGACAGCAACATGGGATAGTCGTTTAGCTCGAGAGAACCAGCAGGTCAAGTTGACAGAGATTCCTCCGAACGCCCGGGGTGGCCATTGTGAAATCTGATTATTGAAACCGAATCGTCGTCCGCCCGAACGGGTTACCCCCAAACTTAAGGTTCTCCTCCCTCCATTAGGTATTCTTGTCCTGCTCACGTTTCGTTTCTCCTCTTCTCTCCTTCTTCCATCTTGTCCTTTTGCATTCTCAAAGGGCGTATACACACAGTGCAAAATCTCGAAAGCTCCCACGCCGCAAACGGAAATCGAGTCCATTATTCAAAGGTACCGTCGGCTTCCCCGAACAGCTGCCGCCACCGCATCAACACCACACTTAGTCTCACCTCCCTCCGTCAACCCCTCCACGTCATAAAGCCGTACTTGAGTGCGGGGTGCGACAGTCTACCTGGGTTGTAATCTGTACAATATACTATACGCTTGGAACAAAAAAGAGGCCTCCTGATTTTACATATTTTGTCGCGCCTTTTTCACCATGACCGACAAGAAGCCGTCCGTGCTGATTATTGGAGGTTTGGGTATGTGCACTAAACCTGACCTACCTTTTGTGTTCAAACTGTGTGGAACCGTGTTTAACCTACGTCGTCTTGCAGGATTCATCGGTCGGCATTTGGCCCTTTACATCCACGAGAATAACCTAGCCTCTGAAGTGCGACTCGTGGATAAGGTCTTACCGCAGCTAGCTTGGCTAGCCCCAGAATTCGAAGAAGCTTGCTCCAAGGATAAATTCGTTCAAGCTGATGCTAGCCGAGAACGTGAGTTCCCATCCTTTTGAGCTGAACTAGATGGAGGGGCTTCGGCTAATGATGTCTTCGTTAAGAGCATTTCCCCCGCATCTTCGATCGCGCCAATGGCGAACAGTTCGACTATGTGATCAACTGCGGGGGTGAAACAAGATATTCCCAGCCCGACGACGTTTACGAGGCCCGGGTCTATAATCTCAGTGTGGCCTTAGGTCGCGAGGTGGCTCGTCGAGGCATTAAGTCCTTTGTTGAGTGTTCTACCGCTCACGTCTACAAAGGCGGCTCGACCCCACGAAAAGAGGGCGATAAAATTCAAGCATGGCACAAGCTAGCGAAATGGAAGTTGAAGGCAAACGATGAGCTGATGAAGACCCCTGGCCTTCATCACGTTGTCTTGCGACTGCCGAACGTTTTTGGCGAGTATGAGTCTGGGTACTTTGCGATGGGAATTTGCCTTGCCCGGGTTTATTTGGATATGCAGAAGGACCTCGAGCTTCTTTACTCCAAGGACCTGAAGACCAATACCCTCTACGTCAAGGATGCCGCCAGCGCTTTGTGGAAAGCTGCGGAATGGAGATACAGTGCTCCCACTGATGGCTCCGCCCCTATTCTGTTCAACGTTGTTGATCACAACGATACTCGCCAGCAACATGTGGCTGATGCTCTTACTGAGGTGTTCGGTCTGAAATGCTCATTCCTAGGTTCCCTGGCGTCCCAGTTCGCAAAGTTGAACCTGGATGACGTGGTTGACGATATGAACGAGGTGTCATTACAGGGCTGGTCAGACCTGATTGAAGAGAAAGGCATTACACGTCCAGGGCCGATTAGTCCTTTTATCGAGAGGGATGTACTCCAAGACCAGGATATGTCACTTGATGGTACATTATTCGAGACAACCACCGGTTGGAAACCAACCAGGAACTTCGGCCCCGACAGTGTTCGAGACATGGTCGAGAGCTACAAGCGCATGGGCTGGTGGCCATAAAAGATTGCGCAACGCTAACGTATTTCCTTGACCATATCGACATTCTATTGACGTGTCGCACGTTCCCCCCAGCGCAGAGAACGACGGACACCGTTAATGACCTTTCCCTGATACGAAAGCCGTGGTGCTCAAAAGCCGCGTATGACTACGGAATCTGCATCATTCTACCATAGATCACTTCGACCCACGGATCTTTTGACCAAAAGCACGTGCCCACATATAGAACGCATTCTCCTCGCCTTCTCTCTCGTTTTGTGAACAGCCAAATCGACGCACCCCGACGGCCAGTGTGTAATTTATAATCTCTCCTTTTCCTCTTTCCTTTCGCTTTGATCTCAACCTCTCCAGCTGGCTGGAACACTGGCTCTGTTCCGTCTTTATTTGAATTCTTGGAAAATCACTTCTCTGTGTGCCCTCAGCTCCCTGAACTATTTTCGCTTACATCTTTTCCTGTTCGTACAAGAACATACCACTTCTGCTATTTACTTCTATATGAGCGTTTCATCCTGATTTTGGTTCAGTCATGTCAGTGTCATATCATGCATGCATGTACTGTTAGAATTGGTCTGTTGAACGGAGTGCATTTATTCGTATTCCTGGATTAAGAATTTTTATTTCAGTTTCGAATCTCTGGTTTCTTACGATGTACTTTACTTCAAATGGCACTCATCTACGTCACTTGAAACGCGCTTAGACTGCGCTTTTCCAGAATATATGGAGGAATTGAGGAGGTCCGTTTGCTGGGTCAGCTAGGAAACGAAAGGTTAGGACTGTAACAGATGGGATCTAAATCTGCTATATGGCAACTTGGCAACTATAAACAAGTCTTAATAGGATGCTGGTCAATTCGTAAAGGTAGGAATCTTCTATTCGTAAGATAAGCTAGCTAACGCTAGATGGAACTCCTTGTAAAATAGAGTATTTAGAGCAGTTTGCCGTATGTCTTTCGCTTATGGTCTCCCATGGCCAAAGGGAGAACCACAGGTCGAACGGAGGAAAAAAGAAAAAAAAATGAGGTTGAAGATTCTACAGAGGCAATCGTCTGACAAAAAGTCTGTGGTTTACATATAGGCAGAGTAGGAATAGAAACATTGGAGAACCAACAAAGGCAGCGTTGCTTGGATATGCGTGAGGATTCAACAAGAGAAGTAACGGCAGCAGAGGTAAATCAATAATCAGGAAAAGCCAAATGCAGTTCATCAAAACTCCCAGTTCTCATCGACGGACTTAATGGCCCACTCAAACTTCTCCCGCAGAGACTTTGAGAAGAACTTTTCTATTGGGACTTTGAACTTCTTGCTGAAGACGACCGTGAGTCTAGGATCGATATAATTCTGCTGAGGATTAGCTACTGATTAAATCGAAAGCGTATGTAGCGGTTCACTCACAATCTTTGAGGTACCAAGGGCCACTTCCTTATTATCTTCCTTGTCTTGGGCCTGGAGCTCCATGTTCTCGATACGCTGCTGGAGTTTAGTAATGGATGCCTCCAGTTTCTCGACGGTTGGGCTTCGGCCTTCAGCTTCTACTTTGCCAGTCTTGTTCTCCTTGTTGAATTTTTTCTCTAATTCCTTGACAGCCTCCAACCGGGTTTCGAGCTCACTCGCCTTCATCTCTTTCTCACCTTCTGCCAAAAGTTTTTCGTTATCCTTTTCGAACTTTTTCTTGATCTTCTGTGCTTGCTCCTCAATCAAGAAAGCCTGGTGTTCCTTAATCCACTCCTTATCGATGTCTTCATCCAATTCAAAGAACTGGGCACCCTTCTTTTTCTTTAAGGACGGATCGAGGTCGAGCATCATCTGCTTAAGACGCCATTTCTGGTACCGCTGCCCCTTGATCTGCACAGGAATGAAATAGTTAGCGGTGTCTGCGACCTGGACCCCAGATTTCAACAGGATTTGGACTCACTCGCTCGCTCATCTTCTCCATTTGGTGCGCGTGAGCTGCGCCAACTGTGCGCTTGTGATTACATAGAATGGCAACCTTTCGGTTCGCGTCGTTATATGCCTTAACCTTTTCTGCATTGTTACCGGTAGCATGCATTGACTTGAGGAGTTCGGACATTGTGTGAGAAGCGTTGTAGGTACGGAACACCTTGGCGGTTAAGCCTGGCATATATTGGGAGAGATGTTTATTTAGCGCAGATGTCTAGAGAAATTAGCGAACCTTTGCTTGAAGCTCCCCAGGACACGGCTTACTGTTAACCGATCAAAAATCTCGTCACCTTCCTTCTTGGGAGGCTTCTTGAAGATTTTCAGGTTTTTGAAGACTTGGGGATCGACTTCGACCTCGTCGTAAAACCTAATGCTGTCCTTACCGAGAAAATCGAATATCACCTTGTTCGGAGGTTTGAGCGTGACATTCTCATATTTCAAAGAGCAGCAGCCGACCGTTTCAGCCTCATCTTCGCCCTTCTCATTGCCAGCACGAAGAGCAAACTGGTCAATAAGGTAAACGGCGGTGGCCTTTTGTCGCTCTACCATCAACTCGTGCTTTAGATTCTTCTGATAATCCTTGCGAATCCGAGCAATATGTTTCTTGAGTTCGCGGGCTTTCTCAAATTTCTTGTAGTCACTCTGACCCTTAACGTCGGAATTAGCCGCAAGCATGACGTATTTGTAATTGCCATTGATGTTCTCCTGCCACATGGCTAGCCAGGTGCCTTCCTGGTCATGCTTCACCTCTTTCCACTTGTGGCCTTCGGGTGGAGGGGGAACGCGCGCCTCTTTGCCGATGTTTATGGTGATCTGCTCGGGCTGAACTCGAGCCTTTACGCGACCTGTCTTAGGGTGCTCACCACGACCGCGGAAAAGGGAAGGAGGCTCGACTCGGAAGTTGCCGACTTTTTGTTTGCGACCATCCCACATGCAGTACATGTAGGGAGCCTCCTGTGCATCCTTCTCGGCCTTCAGACGTTTCTTCTCAGCGGGTGGCAGCGCCTTTTTCTCCTGACGTTGTGCATCGTAGTATTGGAAGATTGGCTGGAAATCGCATTTCGAGAACTCCTTGATATCGACCTTGTTACCCTTCTGATCTTTCGCGCCACCAGTCTTTTTGAGGATTTCCTTAAAATCTGCAAAGAAGTTCTTCTGAAACGTGGGGTTTTCAGTATGCTGAGTCGAGTTTAACATACTGCCAAAAAAGCCGGCCACTTCTTCTGCTTCAGGGTGAAGGTCGACAGGAATGCCGTCATATTTCATTTTGACGTGTTTGGGAAGCGGTTCATACGGGGGCGGGAAAACTACGCCGTTGTGCTCAAGAGTGGTCCATTTGATTGTTCCATCGCCCTTGGTTGGATCCTCCCACCACCTGTATTCTTCTTCCTCTGGCTCTTCAGCTTCTTCGCTTTCCTCCTTCTTCAATGCCGTAGCCTTCGCGTTCTTCTTTGCTGGGGTTGACTGCGCTGACTTTGGCTCGGCCTTTACTTGCTTCAGGGTTTGCTTAGCAGAGGCAGGTTCTTTCTTCACTCCATTCGCTTGCTTTTTTCCAGAAGCCGCTGACTTGGTGGCCTGTGCAGATGGATCCGCGTCCTTTTCTCCCTTGACTTGAATTTTCTTTTTTTCGGCAGCTAATTTCCTTTCAATTGGAACATCAGAGTCGGATTCTTCGCCGATTGCTGTTTCCGAAGCCTTGGGAAGCTTCCGCCCATTAAGTGCAAGTGGTACATCGTCGTCAGTCTCCGGATCCTCGTGTTTCACCGAAGTGCGTCGACGCTTGCTCTGCCGGGGGAGTCAGCCGTTGAAGCAAACAACGATGGCAAGAATGCCGTAGTGATCTGGGTGGTGGGTGGCCGTACCAGAGGTTCGTCCTCCTCACTGCTTTCGGGCTCCGCGTATGATTGCGCCTGATTGGCACTTGATCGCGCCTTCCTCTTGCTCGCACTGGCGCCGTTCGCATCATTCATTTCAACGTCCTCATCTTTCTGCACCGGCCCAAATCTGATAGAGACACCGGGATCGACGTGACCGTTGGTGTCCGCTGCGCCGTTCACCTTCACGTCCGATTGACCACCTTTATCCGGAAGATATATTAATTAAGATTGAATCGACGAAGTAAAAAACCGAGTAAAATATCAAGGAAAGCCGGGAAAAGAGGCAAGCGCATCAGATTTGACAAGAACAAGCCGCGACTTACCAGAGGATCTACCGTTCATTTTGACGAGTGGGGTATCATCATCTGAAGAGCTCATGGTTCTAGTAAACCGACAGACAGTACTATATCGGGAAGCGATGGGTGAGGGTAAACGGGTTCTGGACGCAGCGAGATAGCGATCTAATCTGTAGAGCGACGCTGGCGCTCGAACAACTTGACGAAGAATGAAGTCAATAATGAATCGACCAATGAAAAGGGAGGAATGCTTGAAGTAAGAGAAGTGAAAGAGAGCGAAAAAGGTAAAAAAGAGAGAGAGATTGGGTGCGCCGGGATAAGAGGAGGCAGAGAATGAGGCGCACACGAGTGTCAAGTGAATCGAGGTGAGAGGTAGAGAGGAGGAAAGGAAACGAATGGAAAGCGAGGCGTTCTTTACAGGCTATTGGGGCCTGAGGCGATCCGGGCCTCACCCTGTTTCTCCGTGACCATTCAGCCACTCTGATTGCAGCAAAATGGTCGCCTAAATTCTCAGGTTATAAAGACATGAGCCTTGGCCGGTAATCCGGGTGACGGTCACGGGACTGCGTCAGTGGTCCTTCTCGCCAACCTAGATAGCTTCCTAACTAGGACTAGTCTTCCGGGTGTCGGAAGAACAGAAACAGGAGTTGAATTCGTCCACTTCCCATCATCTACTGTTGACCACCTCCGCCGGCGATTGAACCCCGTGGTGATACCATCCTCGCCGTCTTGTCGTTCTATCACCGGAGATACCTTTCTCTTAGTCACACGGTCCATTATCGCTATGCTTACCCGCGCTGTTCGTCCGGCTGTCCGGGCTGGTGCCGCTGCGGTCACCCGGTAAGTTCTCTTCCGGCAGTCAACCTCCCCGCAGAACCCACGATCGTTTGCGATGAAGCGATAGGAATCGCTTGATAGCAGATACTCCGAGGTCTGGCGACGGTTACTGATGTTGTTGAAGCACTGCGCCTCCCAATGCCGCCAACTTCGCGACCCTGCGTGAAATCGAAGGCCGTCTCAAGTCCATCAAGAACATCAAGAAGATCACCAATACCATGAAGGTCATTGCCTCTACCCGTTTGACCCGCGCCCAGAAGGCCATGGACGACTCCCGTGCCTACGGTCAGACCTCCAACACCCTCTTCGAACAGGCTGAGACCAAGGCCCTTGAGGACAAGAAGACCCTGCTCGTGGTTGCTAGCTCCGACAAGGGTCTCTGCGGTGGTATTCACTCCGGTCTTAGCAAGGCCGCTCGCCGCGCTCTCGAGGCCAACCCCAACTCTGACCTTGTGGTTCTCGGCGAGAAGGCCAAGGCCCAACTTTCTCGTACCAACCCCAACGCCATCGTCCTCAGCTTTGCCAACGTCTGCAAGGATATCCCCACCTTCGCTGACGCCCAGGCTGTTGCCGACCAAATTGCTCTGCTCCCTACCGACTATGCCAGCGTTAAGGTCATCTACAACAAGTTCGTCAACGCTCAGAGCTACGAGCCCGATACTGTCGAGGCTTACTCTGAGGAGGCCATCACTCAGTCCCGTTAGTTCCGGTTTCCATTCCAGAAGCTCTTCAGTACTGATTGTTGTAGCCAACTTCTCTGCGTACGAGGCTGATGAGGAAACACTCTCCAACCTCCGCGAGTACGCTCTTGCTAACAGCCTGTTCTGGGCTATGGCTGAAGGCCACGCCTGTGAAATCTCGGTAAGTTTGTGTTTACGATACGTTTAGCCAATAATACTAATTCAATAACAGGCTCGTCGCAATGCTATGGAGGCAAGTATTCTCGAAGAACGTGTGGTGGAGATATAATTAAACTAACCCTTTTCCAGAACGCCTCCAAGAACGCTGGTGAAATGATTGACAAGTGAGTATCAGCAAAATTCTGCGGCCGTAACAGTGTTCTAATTCCATTGCAGGTTCCAGATTCTGTACAACCGTCAGCGTCAAGCCGCCATTACCGGTGAATTGGTCGAGATTATCACCGGTGCCGCCGCCAGCGCTGAATAGATGCTGTTATGATATCTCTTGGGAGGCAGTCACCTTATGTAGACTAACTCTCACGTACCTAGATTCTCACCAACCTGTAAAATCTATCTCTCTACATTTCATTTGTACCATGACTTGTGTTTGTCCTCAAAAATAGCTGCAACTGCATGATCTAAACTCAGCCCTTTCACTATTAACCTCTCGCATGAGCTCTGTAATATAGTCGTCCTAGCTGTCTACATATTTGCGGATTTAACAATACTCCGCCTTAAAAAGGTCTCAACTGTCTGGAAATCACTCGGTTATTCTTTACTCCCTAGGATGAAATTGGCATGTCATCAAACAGCCACTCACACCTTCCTTGAATCCCACTGAAGTGAACCCTGCTCTCCTCACTTTCCTGGCATGACCTTATGGGGCAACACTCACAACAATTCCATTTGACCAGCCCGCGCTTCTCTCCCATATTTGCTTTATAACACCCACCGAACTCCTGACAATGGCGAGCTCGTCAAGACTACGAATGATGAACTGCTACGACATTCTGGAGATACCACCAGATGCATCTTTGAAGGACATCAACAGTGCCTACAAGAGACTCGCTTTGAAGCACCATCCGGACAAAACAAAAGGTGATGACGCCGCTATCAAGTTCCAGAAGGTAACCACCAGTCTCCATCTTCGGTTCCTCCTTCTATTCTGCAAAGCGAAAATGAAGAATAACCACATGCCAACAGATCACCGAAGCCGTCGAGATTCTCCGGAACTCAATTACCCGCCGAGAGCACGACATGCAACTCGGTCGGAGATACAGACCCTACAGCGAGGAGGAACGTCTCTTCGCTAGCCCTGATTACAAGGGATGGAAGCCCAATGGCATATATGGGGACACCTCTGTCCGCAAGAATCGGTACATGTTCAGCTTTGGCGAGAGCGTTCATATGAACCCCCAGTCCAAAGAATCGCAGGAAGAAATAGCTCGTTGGGACAGAACCCGCGAAGAGGAGGTAGAAAGAGAGAATCAGGAGAAAATCTGCCGAGCTGCTGAGGAATTTGCCGCTGAAGAGTCAGAATCAATACATCAAAGGGCCTGGTATTTCGTCTGGAACCATCCCGAGTCGCAGGAAGAACTGCCTCGCTTCGACGGAACTCGTGAAGCAAGCGCAGAGACAGAGGAGCAGGAAAATATTCGTATATCTGCTGGGAAATTTATCTCTGATGATTCAACGGAGAATACAGATTGTCAGAAGGCCTGGCGGTCTGTCCTGAACTCGGACGAACAACCTTTTGACGTGCCAAGGCAAACATATAGCGGTAGAGCATACAATGGACTTTGGCCAGTTTGTTGTGCTGGAGTAAGGCCTAACGAGGAATCTCACGGAGTGCTCAAAACTGATCCTGTTGGCGGAGCTGGGATTGGCCTAGAAGCGGAGGTTAGAGAGAAACATGAGCATGATTGTGATACTGACGCCCAGTCTGAGACTGATGGCTATTGTAACATCGCATCTGGATTAAGTTTCGACCTTGATGCTTATCCGAACGTCGTCCCTGATACTGAAGGTAACGCCAAGTTTGGAATGCAACCAGTGAATGTGCTCAAAGCCGATCAAAACAGCGACGTCAAATCCGAGATTAACATTCTCCTAAGCAGGATTGAGTATGAGCGCCGCAATACTGCTGCTGAAGCAGATATTGAGATCTTTCTTCCTCTCGAGAAAGAGCTCCAAACTGGTTCTAGCCTCCATGATGCAACAGATGCCGATGTTAAAACCACCGTCGAGGACCACACTTCTATTCATATGGCATCGCACCAGCGCAGCATAGAGAAAGACCTGCCTGCATCCGAATATTCGGCAGTCTACGCGATGATTGGTGCCTGGCCCTGTTCAAGTGAAGACACTCGAGTTAAAGCAAACGCAATCTCTAGCGGAGACACAGAAGACGAAAGCGCTGGCTCTATTTACTATGACTTTAGTGATGCACCATCATATCATTCAAGTCATTCAGAAAACGAAGATCACCATGACCTCTTTACCGAAGAAATATCCAGCGTGGATCACAGCGATGCCTCGCCAACCCCTGTGTGGTATGACTTCGCCGAGTTCGACGAAGCGAACGTCTACCCCCACTTAGCTTCTTTCATCCCATACTTTGCCTCGAAATTAGCTGACGAGAATGGCCGTTATAGCAGAGAGGATTTCTACGGTGAACTGAAAGGCATGATTATGGAGACATATTGCGGTTGGCTTGAGACTGTGCGTATGACCATTCCAGGTGCGGCAAGCTCAGCGAATACTCTTGACCCAATTGGGTGCCGCCATTTAGGCTACTGGAAGAAAGACTTGGGACACGAGGAGTGCGAGGGGTGCGATTTGTGGAGGCCGATATATACCCTTGTCTGCCCCGGTTGCGGCGTTAAGAGGTGCGTAAGGTGCAAATTCAATGAAGCTGAATAATCCGACACTATAAGTTAACCTGCACTGTAACATGAGAGGCTTAAGAAGGTGCAAGAGGGGCTGAATAGTATACTAAATTATACTATTCCATTAGTGGCTTCCATGACTTCTTGTTAAATTGTTCGTCTGGACATATATCATTGTTGATCCTGCTTAACCATGTACACTACCAGGCTTGTCTGTTGGCCTAAGCATGGGCCAAAAGGCGAGTGTGACAATTGAGTAAGGCAACCAAATCGAATATCCAAGTGAGACAGAGTAATAGATATCCACCAAAAAAGATGATGATTATATTTTGTCCCCGTGCGCTAGCCAACAAGTGGTATTCAGCGCGAAGCTACTCCTATCGTCCATTACTACCCAGCTCAGCTCACCCAAGACAATGAAACCAGAAGCCAATATCATGCGTTCTTTGGCTCCACCTCTGCAAGAGTAGCCCCAGACCTTGTAGAAAACCTGGCTAACGCCTCATCAAGCCCGATTTCGCGTGAGATCTCAGCCTGTCGCTCATGATCCGCAACGGCCGTGCCCTCCGAACCGAAGATAACGTCCATTTCCTCGAGCGAGACTTGTTTCGTCTCGGGGACAAAGAAGAAAATGAACAGCGCGCCAAGTGTCGTCATTAAACCGAGAAAAATATATGTGCCGTATCGGATGCCGGCGAGCATGTCCGGTGTCACTTGGCCGACGATGAAGTTGTTCATCCAGTCTGAATACCGTCTATTAGCAACGTACCTAGAGAACCAAGGAGACTGATAAGAGACATACTAGCCGAAGCGCCCAAACTCGTCCCAATTGCACGCACGCTAAGTGGCCAGATCTCAGCGATGATAATCCAGGAACAAGGGCCCCACGAGTATCCGAAGTGGATGACGAACAGCCAGACCATGGCAACGGCACCCCAGCCTGCGGCGCGGTGCGACTCCCACTGCGTTTCGTTCTCGGCGAAGATACCCGCGATGATGAAGTGGCAGGCTGCCATGCCGATGGCGCCGATAAGTAGGATGGGTTTGCGACCGACGTTGTCGACCCAGATTACGGCTGGAATCTGGAGATGTGTTAATATTTGAAACGGATAGAGGGGGTGTAAAAATGAAGGGGAGGAGCCTCACTGTTGCAAGGAACATTGCTACGCCGACGACGCCTGTGGCGAGGAGTGACGTGGTGTTGCTGCTCATTCCGAGTTGTTCGAAGATGGTGGGGGCGTAGTAGAGGATTGCATTGACGCCTGTCCATTGCTGGAAAGTCATAGTGACTTGATGGCGCGTTAGCAAAGTGTTGCGATAATGATCAGGGTGAAAGCATACCTGTAGCAACAATCACCCGTTTGAACATGGGCCAGCTGGTGAAGAGACTCTTGTAACCGGCAGCTTCAAGCTTCAAATAACTCCAGAGACTGGACCTCTCCAGATGAGGAAACCTTTCCTTCTCAGTACGTTTTTCGAAGACGCTCTGGGCTTTGATCTCTAGGAACTCTAGCTGCAACACGGGGTCGTCCGCCTCCAATCCACGAAGGCTAGTAAGAACCTTGAGAGCCTCTTCTTCTCTGCCATGGTGTACAAGCCAGCGAGGAGAGAATGGCATAAAGATCATGCCGACTCCTAAGATGACAGCTGGGACGAGTTGAAGAGCCAAGGGTAAGAGCCACGCAGTATCTTTTTGAGTCTCACCAGTGCCACCGATGTGGTTTGTTCCGTAGTTTATCCTGGGGTTGTTAGGTTGCGAGAGAATAAATCGAGACGAGGACCTACCAGAAGGAGACCTACCCATACGGTTAGCGATATGTCACAAAGGGGATAAGCCTGTTCTAGGCGTGAGAAAACTGACCATGATCCCGAACGTGATTGCGAGCTGCTGCATGGCAACCAAAGAGCCTCTTACCTCAGGCGGTGCTATCTTCAAGAAGTTAGATCGAAGCTGACATCCATCTTCGGAAAGAAAATACTTCAGCGTTGTACATGGGAACACTCATTGAGAGGCTAAGAGACACGGGTTAGTGACTGGCAGCTCTAATATATGCGCAGCCATGGGTAAATGTACCTTCCCACACCCATACCCGTGACGAATCGACCTCCCAAAATATTCGATGAGCTTCCGCTGCCGGCAGCCGCGGTAAGCTGAATCACGACGCCGATACAGAAAATGCATACGTGCGCAAGGATCGTGTATTTTCGGGAGAATCTTTCACAGAGTACACCGGAATATAAAGCGCCAAGCCAAGCACCAAGTTCGAGGATAGCTGCACTCGCTTAGCCTAGGCTGATAGAATAATAAGTGAGATGGTCATACATGTAAGCCATCCTTTCTTTGTCTCGTTTGTGACCGCATCTCCCATCTGAAGGCTGTTAGTACCGTAAAGCGGCTTGCTGGTGAGAAGCGAAAGCTTACATGCTCCTCAAAAGAGTGCATAACCACTAGGATAATAGTGCGTTAGCTCAGTCCAAGTAATCATATAGTACTTGACTCACGGACGCCAGAGAACACGCCCTTGGGAGAGAGAAGTTAGCTAGCGATTCTATATGATTTTCTGAAGCCACTACCTGGTTATAACCGTAGAGGAGACTGCGGCCATGTTAGCGATCGTCTTCTGAGAATAGAGGTAGATTAGAGTAATACCCTCCAAGACAAGCGAACATCGCAACACCGAAGACTTTTTTGTTCTGTATCAATCCCGGGAGCCCAGACGAAGCCTTCAGGTTGACCTTGCGGATTTGCGCGGCGGCGTCTAAAGCCGCCGAGGTATCGCCGGCGCCGCCCATGTTGTGCGATAGAGTATGACAGCAAGACGAGAAACCGAGACAGAATTGAGAGAGAACGACAGCTCACGCCAGCGATGGACTAAGGCGGATGGTGCACGGTTTTCATACGAAACGGCAGGCATGATTCCGGCTATTCTTGAGACACTTTTTCACACTAGAAGCCTGCTTTCGCATGAATTCCCGGCGTCACGTCCGGCCACTCGGCTGTTGACCAAGACATAGGCCATGCCATAATTCGTCCGTGATCGGCATCGCCTGTCAGCAAGCGTGCGGGTGGTTGGCCCCCGCGCCCACTAGTTTTGGTTGCCGGCTGAATCCCCGGGTAAATTAACCTGGGGTGGGAAAACTCCACATGGAGAAATCCAGATTCAGTGGGGAGACGAACGTGGCCAGTAGCAGGGAGCGAGTGGAGAGGATTCGGGGAGAACGCTACAGTTGCGGACAAGATTGGAAGGTCGGTAGTTCTATGAGGAAAGACCTCGCCCGGGTAAAGCCGTCCATGAGCTGATGGGCCCAAGCAGAGCCCGTTAAAGCCACGCGGGTATGGATGCAGCATCAAATCTACCAAGCAATTAAGGTGGTCAACTTGGCGCCGTGGCCATGCAGGTCGTAGTGTCAACCTCTATCGAGAGAATTAAAAAGCCAAAAGCTTGTTTTAGGCGAGCGTACTCTGAACGTGTCCCGAATATACCACTATCTTGAAGGAACCCCAAACTCGCCGGCTATATGCAGGGCTTACTTATCGAACCGGTAAATGAGCAGTTCGCGGTTTCCGTTCTCGCCCAGGAGGTAACGTTCGGTTCCGCATATCTTTCCCTTGCCCGTAAGCTCAAACACATCGGCGTGCTTCAGAGTAACCGCTGACGATGGGGTCCGAATACTCAATGAAGCTTTCAAGTCAAATGGCCATGTGGCCTGGGATAGATGAAGACAAAAGCCTACTTGGGCTTTTCCATCCCATGACTCTGAGATGGTAGTATACCATGGCTCTTCACAGACCTTGAGAGTGAGGGGACTTGCCTGCAAGCTGCTGTTCCCTCGATACGGTGGGAGTATAAGGTCGAGGTTTTGCCTATAGCAGGGTCCGTAACCATTGACCGGGATGCTCGTCACCTGGACTTGCGACGTCCATTCAGCGGGTCCAACAAACCGATCCACGGGGCCTGTGCATAAGTTCTCAAAAATCTCTATTGATTGATTGTCTTCCGTAATATTCAGCCACTGTATGCCTGGGAGACCTCGTTGTCTGACGGAGTAGAATCCTAGCTCTCTGAAACCAAATCGTGACACAATAGAGGGGCCTGACTCTTCACCATCTACCCGCAAGCGGCCAGTTGGGTCTAGTGAGGGTCTATATGAGGACGGTTTAGATATATCCCATATCGACAATGATTCTATCGGAGCATCCTCATCCGCAGTGTACAGACTGCGATTGGGCTGCCAGATGTAGATGGCATAATGGGTCTGACTATGTGTCGAGTAGAAGCGGTCTCTTTCGCTGAGTGGATGCCCGAGAAACATGATCTTCCACTCATTGCGAAAGGTTATACTCCAGCGGCTGGACTCCTTGCGCACGTCGAAAGAAGAAGCAAAATGACGATGGACACCGTCGCTGTCATTCAACCAATGGAAGGCTTTCGGCTCCGCCCATTCAACAACCAGGACCTGCCTCTGTAGTCTGACTCTTCGGATTACCTTTCCCGTGATAATGAATGGCACCATAAACTCCCTGCCGCTATCAAGGTCCATAAGGACTAAGCAGGCATGGTCGGCGCTTGGGTAGACCAACAGACCCTCATCATACGACCAAAAAGACTCCGAGAAAGGCAGATCTACCCGCTGCATTAGATGACTGGCATGGATGTCCCAAGGTTGTACCTGAAACCATTCTCTTTCGCCGGATATACCGAATTCCTCACACAGCCTAAGCCTCCGAATTGATCTGGGCTTCCCACGAGTGAGGTGGTCATACCTCGAGGCGATCCGATCGAAAAGTAAGCGCCAATTTTCGCTATTTTTTGAGTCCTCCAACAGGCCATGACGGCCATAGAGTTCTCTGACTTCCTCTGCCAGTGGAAACAGCTTCTTCAGCAGTGGTATCAAGATTGCCGGATCTCCGAAAGCCTCATTCCATAACCGCGAGACTCGTCTGCAACGAACTATTTCACTAGGATCGAGGTAGTCTAGGACCATACAGAAGAGCTCATGAGGCAACAGAGGAAGGTCCAAGCCATGGGAAGTCTGTGAGTCTGGCATCGTGACTATTTGCATGGCAATTGCGGGTAGGGGATTCCTAGACTCGTAGCTTTTGTAGCAAGATCACGGAGCATCTGTTGACAACTCATCCGAGTCCGTGGGCAGTGAACCCAACGAAGTGATGGTCCAGAAAGTGAAATATAAAAAGTGAATACATGCGGGAGATATAGTGAGATATCGTAAACTGCGGGGGCGGAGTTGGCAACCGTGACATGCCAAGACTCACGAGCGTCAGGACTGAGGACACCTTGCTTTAATTCCTCCAGCCCTGTCCTGCCATAGCTCAAATACAACTCTTGTCCTCTCTGACATGTTTAATCTATGACCATTGACTTGCTCGTCCATATCGTACAATTAGCCAGGTAGTAATCCCACACTAACACTATGCTGCAGCCGAGTTCTGCGCTTCTCCTCGTCGCGTCGCTTCTGGCAGCTCTGCCAGTTAATGCGGACGGACTTTATACTAAGAAATCCCCCGTTCTTCAGGTCAATCAGAAGAGTTACAACCAACTCATTGCTAATTCAAACTACACCTCCGTACGTGGTACCATTCGGCCCTCAAGTACCTCGAATTCAAGCTAACACAGGATCAGATCGTTGAGTAAGCCCCCATACCTCGCAGACGTGCTACGAGCGTTTCCTGAATGCTCCGAACTCTATAGGTTTTATGCGCCCTGGTGCGGCCATTGCCAGAACTTGAAACCTGCCTACGAGAAAGCCGCGAAGAACCTGGACGGTTTGGCCAAGGTTGCGGCCGTCAACTGCGACGACGATGCGAATAAACCATTCTGTGGGCAGATGGGAGTTCAAGGCTTCCCGACGCTGAAGATTGTGACGCCGTCCAAAAAACCTGGAAAACCCAGAGTTGAGGATTACCAAGGGCCTAGGACCGCCAAAGCAATTGTCGACGCGGTAGCGGAGAGGATCCCGAACCATGTAAAGAGGATCACGGATAAGAACTTGGATGAGTGGCTTTCTGAGGACGGGGAAACACCGAAGGCCATCCTTTTCACTGAGAAAGGCACAACAAGCTCTTTGATCCGCGCCCTCGCGATCGACTTTCTGGGTAGCATTAAAGTCGCCCAAATCCGCGACAAGGAAACCGCTGCCGTAGACAGGTTTGGTATTGCGGAGTTTCCAAGCCTAGTTTTGCTTCCTGGAAACGGAAAAGAACATATTGTTTACAACGGTGAACTTAAAAAGGGTCCAATCGTCGAGTTTTTCAGTCAAGCAGCTGCTCCTAATGCTGATCCTGCTCCCGCTACTGAGAAAACAAAGAGCCACTCTTCAAAGTCGAGCGCGTCCGGAAAGGAACCAACATCAAATGAACCTTTGGGCTCTGAGGATTCTACTATAGAAGCTAAACATTCCGCCCCAACGCCTACTCCCCCGCCCGCTATCGACACCCTCGGAACCCCCGATGCTCTAGAAGCAGTTTGCCTAGCACCCAAGTCTGGCACTTGTGTCCTTGCTCTCATACCAGAGTCTGGTGACCCTGACACCGAGGCCAGCGCTTCCACCAAAGAGGCACTTGAGAGTCTAGCGGAGGTTGCGCATAAACATACTCAGAGGAAAACCAAGCTTTTCCCGCTGTATAGCGTCCCTGCGTCGAATGCCGCGGCCAAGGCTCTTAGAGCTGGACTTGGCTTGCCTGAGGATTCGAAGTCTGTCGAGATCGTTGCTTTGAACGCCCGAAGGGGTTGGTGGAGACTGTACGACTCTTCGGATCGTGCAGATTTTAGTCCAGTACGGGTAGAAGCATGGATTGATGCCATTCGGCTGGGCGAAGGGCCTCGAAACAAGCTCCCAGAGGGCATTGTGGTTACGACGGATGAAGCTGCAAAGAAGGCTGATCATGATGAACTGTAAAATATGGGCAACTGTCATTGAAGGTTATCTACACAAAAAGCACAATAGCGAGAATGAAACTTTCTTCTTCATAAGCGTCGGCACGCAACGTAGCCTCTATTTCAACTTTTGGATATACCCGATTAACCTATATACAAAACGTTACTCGAACAAACGGGACACCATTAAACATTCCACAATGACCCAAGCTGTCTAGTGAATAGATATCAGACTACCTCTTCTTCTTCTTTCCCTCTGTCCCTTTCTGGATGATCTTTTGTCTCTTGGACTCTATCTCCTGTTCGTATATCTCTCGCGCAGTCTCACCCTTCTTGCGTTTATTTTGCTTCGATGACTTGACGCTGACGGTTGCGGCGCCGCCAGAACGGATCTGTTTCTCTGCTTCTTCCCACCCTGCATCGCCATTACTTATCTCGTATCTGGAGGCTGCAAATCAGTTATTGTTCGCTCGCGGAGGACTCGCTTTCCGGTATATTTAGTAAGTAAAAGAGAAATGACTCACTTGTCGAGAGGTAATGCATCAATCAGGGCGCGCTGTTTCTCGCGCATCTCCGCGTTGATTTCCTCACCGCCTTCACGCAGCTCGTCGTCAAGACTAGTCTCGAGGGGCTTGAAGCGCTCGTCGACGACTTCGTCATGTGCATCGGCGGCGGCTGAGGTGGCGGGTACATTCTCCGCAGGGAGGGTATCTGCGACAGCGCTCTCTTCAAGAGAGCGGAAGTGAGTGGAGACCTTACGGACGATCTTAAGGAACATGGCGAGCAATTGAGATGAGGGGAGACTGAGTTCCTTCTCCACGTCATCAAGTGATTTGCGTTGCAAACCGATGGCGAGGAGGATGGACTGCTGCACACCGGAGAGGTTGACTTTACCAGCAAGGCGGCCGGAGAAGTACCATGTTGCAATGATGGGCACCATATCTAGGATGACGTGGTAGTCGAGAAGGTTGTTTGCATAGCTGTCTAGGCGCTTAAGGTCGAAGGGGGAGAAGGCTGCATCGAGATCGGATTTTGTGAGAGGCGACGGGGCGAGAGACGGGTCGAGCTTGGCGCCTGCAGTCGCGGACTCGCCGATGCTGAGGGAGAGGACGGATGCGAATGTTCGGAATTGGTAGGAAAGAAGGGAGATGAAGCGGCGGTGGAAGTCGCGCGCGAAAGCACCGAGCCAGCTGATGTCGTTTGAGCCAGTAGAAAGCGTTCGAAGCATGACGCACGAGTGTTCGCCGGTGAGGTCGTTTGGTGTTTGGCGGAGGTATACAGGGGTGAAAGAAGCTCGCTTCCAGAATTTGTGGAGGGCTGGTGTGAGACCGTAGCTGACGCCGAGATAGTCCAACTGATCTGGTCGACGCTCGGACAGCTTGCCAAAAAGCGGCGGCATGGAGCGGATATCGCGGACTTGAATGTTGTCATCGAGTAGGTTCGAGTTTGCGAGCTCTTCGTCGGTAACCCGGACCATCTCTTCTTGGGTGTCCACAATGTTTTCTGACAAGTCGGTGAATTTACCTTCAAAGAAGTCTACCAAGAGCTCCAAAGCGCGGGATCCATAGCCCATGCTCAGGTATTCAGGGTTCGTGGCGATGCGGACAATTCGAGCTCCAGAGAGACTGGCGAAATCTTCATCTTGGAACTGTTGGCTGACAAGCCAGGGGATCAAATCGCCACCAGCTCGCTGACCACGGCTCAAGCTGTTGAGAACGCTCTGTCGGCTAATGCGACCTTCCAGGGCAACCTGGATGACGCAAAGTGGCTCTGGTAACTTGGCGGCGTCCTCGTCAATCGGTGGGACGAGCACAAACAGCTGGTGTGCTGGGGCATCGCTCATCAGTTGGAGATCATTGGGAGTGTTCTTGTAGTGGCTGGCGACATAAAGAGCCATCATCTGCTGGAGGAACTTTTCGGAGACAGGATGGAACGAGAACAGAGTGTCTCGGTTTACCTGGAGCAGCTGGCATTGAGAGGGATGAGGGCATCCCTGAGTGTTCATTTTTGACTTCGGTAGTGTCGCATCGAGACATAGAACCCTATTCAACCACTTCTCGACAGAGTCACCAGGGGCGTATCTGATAGGTTCGGACAGAGTGATTTCTCGCAGTGACCGACCACCTAAGCCCTTGTCGGAGTTCTTCTCAATCTTTCCAGTCGCTCGCGAAGCAACATCAGTGTCATCCCCGGCAATCTTTGCACCGCCTCTTGATTGTTCGCGGAGCTGTTGGATCAGTTTTAGAGAGAGAGACCTGCCAGTTCCCTCGTAACCGTTTATTGTGGAAGCCATGAAAACTAGATACGGGCCCATCAGCTTTCGGACGAGCGGTAACGGAATGGCTGCGGCTTCATCAATGACCAGGAGTTCTGCCTGTCCTAGCACATGAGCGTCCTGAGGTTGAATGTATTGAATTGTCTGGCGATGTTGGCGATGGATGTTGACGCGAACAATAGCCTTGTTGAAATCAGGGTTGGTAGACTGGAGAATGGTGTAATCGGCGTGGTCGGCATAGCCGAGAGCATCAAAGCCCTTGAAGATGAATTCAAACAAAGTCTTCAAGTTCTCCGGACTTGGCGAGGTGATGAAGATGTTGCTGTAACCGTAGGCAATTGCCGCCGCGATAGCGACACCAAGAGCTGCGGATTTACCGCGACCTCTGGCGGCAGTCAGCGTAACAGTGCTTCGAAGCGTTTTTTCGGCAATCGCATCGACGAAAGTGAGCAGTGCCTTAGCTTGGTCAACAGTTCGTGCCAGGTTGACCAGGGACCCAACAGGCTGGGACTCTGCCAGATCATCTTTAATCTTCTCCAGTTCCTTCTTTGTACCCTTGCTAGTTCCATCAGTCTCATCGGGTGGTGGAAGCGGCTTCACATTCTTTCCGCCGGAAATTGGCAGCACATTCATCTCGTCGTCGATGACCAAGCAGGAGTCGCAGCTACCAAGGGACAGGATGAAACGCTCGTTAAATCGTGCGACCACATCATCGTGTGCCTCCGTTCGGTATCTCGAGTGAATGTCCATCGATAACGTGTAGAGCTGTTTTAAACTGTTCATGCTCTTCAATAGCATGATCACTGTACCGCCGCCTTCGACTGTCTCGATGGTTCGCGCGAGGAGATTTGGTGTGATCGCCTCAAAGTCCTGGAGGATACACATGCCATATGTGTTTCCCAGAATCTTCTCCGTTTCCTTATAGTACACATAACGGATCTGATTGAGGGTGACAAACAGTTCGAAAGGGTCCTCCTCATTCGGTTCTCGAATGCCCCGTTTTACCTCCCTCTTTATTTTTGCCTCCCGCTTCTTTCGATGGCTTGTAAAGCCCAGGAGGTCCTTCTTGTAGGCCCATAGCACGGACTTGTTCTGCTTAACATCGAATTGCGATCTGATATGGTAAAGGTTGACGATGATATCTTTTGCGCGGTCACCCACGACAACGAAGAAGTTGCGCTTCTTCTCCTGAATGCTATTCTGAATAAGCGCCGGAATGCGCGAGTCAATCGCTTTCCGAGGCATCTTTCATGCAACCGCTAGATCTCTGAACTCTAGAAGATACTGCACGCGAAGTCTCTGCATTAAAAAAAAAAGTCGGCGGTGTTTTATTCTGCCAGAGAGTTATTTACCGCTTTCTACTCCGCCTAAAGGTCACGTGTACTGGCAGGTCATTATACAACCAGTAGATTAAGGCTTGGGCCCGTCATTGAACTGATTTTTTTTTGTTCGATAGGCTGGATAGGCCACATGCCTGAGATATCCTGGCCTAGCCGCCTGTGATTTGTCGCTGATAGCACTTTAGCGTCCTATATGTACTACCCTGCGTGCATGACATGCCAAGGATATGCTTCATACACAAAGTCCAAAGTGCAATGTACCTGTACAACGATAGGGTCGTTGGGAGTTTGCGAGATTAGGATAGTGGTCGTCATCAATCTGAGGCAGACCCATTATTTTCTTGCTTTGTCGCAATGAGGATTTTCCCGGACCTGCTGTTTAGATAGAATGACCCCCACTTGGCGGTGCCTGCTTGCTTATCGGGGGCCAACCCTCGCCCTTAGTGGGCGGGCTAGTGTTCCCTAGCCGGTGATCCCACTGTCAAGCGCGGGTCTGGTTCCATCGCCCATGGTTTTCCCATATTGTTGACGCAATCACCTTTTGATCAAGTTATCTGAGGAGACTTCTCTCAACTAATTATAGACGCCCCTTTCCTGCTTGATAATATTCAGTTCCTGATGCTGTCTACCTCCAACCACATACAATTCCTCCTCCAACCTCGTACAGTCTCCACTGTCCTTGGGCCCTTCCCGACATTGGGGACCCTGACTCCATATTCTGTACGCTCTTTCGAACATCTTCTTGCGCACTCACATGTGTTGGTGTCAATGAGAGCTGCAGTCGACAGATAGTGCCCCAATAATGGATTGGACCCTTTCACTACTTGTGCCGCTATGATTCGTTTATCTGTGGAAAACGGCCTTCGAGCTTTACTAGGGTTGGTATACGAGCTTCCCCGCATGCCAGCGGTTCTATGAGCTAACATCTGCAGGGCTTTCTTATTTTCATGCACCTTTATTGCTACTTCCTATAACACAACGTTTGCTTTCGGTAAGCCACCCTCTCGAGTACCAGGCAGCATTCCATGTTAGTGCTAACAGTTTTTTCCTTCTCTCAAGACCATCCTCTTCACACCGCTGTCCTAGCTTGTTTTCTGTCAGGCATCTCTCTATTGATTCTGAGCAGATTCGTCCATCGAATACCGACAGTCTCCCCTACTCCCGTCAAATACTCTACCATCCCCCTCACCGAGCTTGATCAATCCACTGCGGAAGTACTGTCTTCCACCGGCGTTGACGACGTTGCAAAGGACGAGCGGACATTGAAGTGGTGGTTGAAAGTCGGCGTTCTTTCAGGAGTGTCCTGTGCGCGGATTGCTCTCTTTCGCTATATTACAGATAACATTGAGTGCGCACCTACTGGATATTCTGTAAGTTCCACAATGAGAACAAGACGAGTGTTCCACCCCCTTGTCTGCATGGATACTTACAGAATTCTGTTCACTTTAGTATCTGATTCCGTTCTTGGTCGCGATCTACGACCTCTGGCGCAACCAACGAGCTACTCGGAATTGGACTCGACCAGATGATGCGGAGGACGATTTGCTTTGCATACCGATCACATTTGCGAGCCGCCTTCGGTCTATAATTCTGCAAAGCCGCCTACGATGTATCATACCTGCGGCTCTCTTAGCATTAAGCGGCTTTATAATTACAACATTCCAGGATGCTCGGCACTCGACATATATTTGCCCCATAGTATCTGGGAAACATTTCAGATTGCAAACTCTCAGAATTCTCGCCTTTGTTCTTGATTGTCTAATCCTGACTGGCGGAGCGGAGCTGTCCGGCGAAGGAGTCCGGCGAGATGGAAGAAAGCTACAGACGTTGCTGTCCTGGGGTTATAGCCTTCTCGTGAGTATTACCTGACTTCAACACTTGGCCAATGCACCTAATGTTCGCATTTCATAGGGAGTCGTCCTTTCCCTGGCAGGTTGGGTCATCTATTTAACAGCTACGGCCGAAGCTGGTACCTTTGTCACTTCCCATTACCTTAGGAGCGCTTGGGGGCAGGCCGTATTGATTACTATTCTTACCGTGTCGGCATCTCAGCTGGTAGGTTCCGATTACTCTAAGTCGTTATAGTCAAAGTCTAATACAAATAGCTCCCTTACTATGGCATGGCCGGGCTCTGTGTTTTAGCCGGCTTTATCGCGAGTTACTTCAATCTAATGTCGACATTGTTTGAAGGACAAGAACCGTTTCCCTTGATCCCCGCATCGCATGCCTTCGCGGCGCTCTTCTTATTATGTCTTGGAGGGTTACTATTCTTGCTGTCTCGTACAGCTTCTGAAGAGGAACCACAATTCTTGCATCGGCTTAACTTGATTTCACGGCTCACAATTGCCGTAATGTTCGGCACTGGTCTAATCTGGGTACTGGGCCAGTCAAGATTAAGTCACACGCATCCGATTGATTTGCTTATACACGAAGCTGCAAAGAGTCACGATATATGGCTGAAGACTGCCAAGGAAAGTAGTAATCTGGCAGAAGCTGTTCAGCAGTATCGGCTAAGATACAATCAACATCCCCCACCGTTAGTCCTCCTCCACTACACCTACGAAACTAGGTTCTAATGATCTCGTAGAGGCTTCGACAAATGGTATGACTATGCCGTAAGCAGGTCTTCCGTTACGATTGACGAATTCGACGGCATCTATGCGAACCTTCTCCCATTTCGCGCCTTAGCCCCGCACGAGATTCGCACTATGACCCAGAAGCTTGCCACGAACCCGGAAAATGATATTGGCGCCCTGAGTATTCGCAATGGCACGGTTAGAATTCAAGAAGGCATCAAACCGACACATGCTTGGATGGTTCAGAGTGCGGGCAGAATGATTGAAAATTTCTCCGAGCATCTTCCTGACATGGATTTGGCTTTCAATCTAGATGATGAACCTCGAGTTATAGCGCCTTGGGAAAAGATAGCTGAACTTCAGAACCGAGCGAAAGCGCAACAGCTGCCAGCTGATGACGATATTTCAGACGAATGGTCGCCGGAGCGCGATGCAACCTGGGGCCCCATTGAGCCAGCCGATCAAACACCGGAGACCATGTTTATCGACCGTTCTTTCCAAAAAATATTCGACCCCTATGTTGCCCCTGCTTGTCCACCTGGTTCAAAGGCCCGGACCCAACGAGTATGGGACAAACATGATCTCTGCATTGGATGCATCCGCCCGCACTCAATGGGCCAGTTTCCAACGGACTGGTCCGTGACGTCTGATATCTGTCATCAACCTGACCTTGCTCACATGCATGGGCTCTTTCTATCCCCTGCGACGTTCAGAATCACCCAAGAATTAGTACCTGTCTTCAGCCAGAGTTCGACATCCGTATTCAACGACATCATATTCCCGAGTCCCTGGAATTACGTTGACAAGATCAAATACGAGCCTTCCGGTGAGCACCCGGATTCCAGGTACACCGAGAAAGAGAACACCCTCTTCTGGATCGGTAGCACAACGGAAGGTGTAAGTCACGAAGGAAGATGGAAGGGAATGCCTCGGCAGCGCCTCGCACACTTGGTTAACAACAACACATATAATCACGTCTCAATATTATTGCCCACCGACGAACCAAAATCGTACTCCTACCAAATATTCGACGGCCTCGCGCCCACACAAGTTCTAGGCCTGAACGCCTCTGTCAGCATTACCGATCCCATTGTCCGCTGCCGAAACGAAGACTGCACTGATCAGAAGGATGAGCTCGGCCCAGGCGGCCGGGTCGACTTCCAAGATCATTGGCGATATCGCTACCTCTTTGATTCTGACGGTGCCGGTTTCAGCGGCCGCTTCTTACCTTTCTTACAGAGCAGGAGTCTCCCCTTTAAAACGGGTCTTTTCAGGCAATGGTTCGACTCGCGCGTCACTCCCTGGCTGCACTACGCACCTGTCGATGTTCGTTTACACGGGCTATGGAGCACACTTGCATACTTCGCTGGGGTGGATGCCAACGTCGACGGACGTAAAATAGAGGTGAAGCGCCATGATGTTCAAGGCCGATGGATCGCCGAGGAAGGCCGCAAGTGGGCAGAAACGGCTTTACGAAAGGAAGACATGGAGATATACTTCTTCCGTCTTTTATTGGAATGGGGCCGATTGACCGATGATCGACGGGATACGCTGGGCTTCAAATTCCCTTCATAATCTTCTCTGGTTAATAAAAGTACTAATGGCCCTTTCCTTAGTGTGGTTGACTCGCACTTCGCCTTTCGTCCGGCGTAATGTACTAACACCTTTGGCATACTATATAACTAGATATGTCAATACTCAAAGCCTTTTAGCGACAATGAATGCTGACATATTTCTTAAGTATTTGATTAGAGATCATTATGTAGGGCTCATAAAAATAGTCAGCAATATTTTTTCCTTAGGCATAAAATAACCACACCCTCCCTGAACCATCACTTCCATTTAGTATGCAATATCACCAGTAGAAATTCGAACTTCAAATATCTTAGCCCAGGGTATTGGTGAGATCAACCTGCAATTATGCCGCATCGGAGCTGGGTTATGAGGGACTGGCAGCAGCAGCAGAACAAGGGTCTGTATACAAACATGAAGTCGGAGGCCCTGATGAAGATGACGAGGGCATCACTCTAGAAGCCTGACATCTCAATGGGGAAAGAGCTTGTTTGCTGGACATTTGCTGGCATGAATATGCGGCACCATGTTCCCCTATCAGATTCTCGCCATGTCATCCTTCAATTTACTATGCCATATAAATCTTATTATGTCGCTCGTCCTCTGTTAGACTCCCTCAGTCCCAAGCCTTCTAGCAAAGCCTCTGTCCCCAGCTTCTTTATTCATACCCAAGTTTTAATAAGTTGAAGCATGGACCAACTGCGAGAGGCCTTTGGCAAATCCTCCAGTCCTATTCTGTACTTCAGCAATCAATCGCCATTGTTATCTTTCCAATGAAAGTAATTATTGTGGGGACCAGAACGCCATTTGCCCATCTCAAGCACCCGTGCTTTCCTGATTTACCTAAAATGGGCAGGGAGGTGGGTAACGGAATTGAGAATTAGTGTGCGAATTTGTTGTCTTTTGGCTGAATAGTATGTCATCAGTAGGTTATATCATCATAGGCATTATTGCTCAAACGCCGTCTACTCGCTGAAATCTGATATTAGGAAGCTTGCCTTGCCATTGAGAAACCGAAATTGACAAAAGTAATGCCACCGTATCTGAAGATTAGTGCTGCAGGAGACGGAAAGGATCATACCAATTCATAAATGAAGAACGGAGGAATCTAGTCAGGTCTCCAACCTGGCTCAGGGTAGATCGACGAAGTGGTTACTCTGTTGACGTAGGTATGGTGGATATCAATGCTGTATGTATGTTTTGGCCGTAGCCCTTGCTTGGTCTCTCATATGAGGGAAAGTAAACGCACAAGCTTCTCTTGCCCTTACCGACGCAGATGATAAACCAAGGCCTAGGAGCAAAGCATCTAACAGAGGGTTTGAGGAACTTGTCTAAATTTGAAACGAACTACCGCTGCGTTTAAATTTACCATAAACATTGGTCCGTGTTCCCTTCTCGGTAACTCAAAATATGTACAGTCTCCAGATCCCAGCAAATCCTCCAAAAACACAACCCCCACAGGACCTCAAACTAACCAGGTATGTGCTAATATATACTTGAAAGATAATGTCCTTTCATCTCAGAGCTATAATCCAGCGTCTCTCCTCGCCCTCATCGACTTCCTCGGAAAACCTTTAGCACTTGTCTTCTCCCGCCCCTCAATCTCATCCCTCTTCGCAGCCGCCGAATCCTGATAAACCCTAAGAGAATTAATATCCCAGTAAGCATCCGCAAATGCCTCTGGATTGTTCGACACATAATCAGTGCAGCTACCCAACGAAGCGCAAGTACTGCTTTCCCAGACATTCCCTGCCCAGTCCCCGCAAAACGTGATATCAAAGATAATCTGCATATCTGTGAAGTGGGACTCAATGTCGCAGTTCCCTGCAAATCGTGCTGCAGGTGTGCCCCATGTACTCGGATCTGGATTCCCAGCCGTGATATCAGAGGGAATAGAACTGCGCGGGAAAAACCAAATTGAGATATGGTCACTCGTCCATTCGGTGGCATAGACGCCGCCGGAGTTGGAATTGAACCCAGCGCCGTAGGAGTTGCTGTCGGGGGATTGAATGCCGCAGCCGGCATTGTTGGCTTGGCCGGGAGCATTGACGAAGCAGTTTGAGGTGAGCAGGGTTCCTGTGAAACCGGAAGAGTCGATTGTGCAGCCATCACTGGTGTGCAAGGTCATGTGGTTGTTCGTTGCGACGTTGACGTTTTCAATAACGTCAATCTCACCGCCGTTGGGCCAGTCCGGGCCGAGAATCCAGCTGTAGTCTATCAGTGCCCTTGTTTCTGTTGAAATGGATTTGATAGGTTAGTGTCGGATGGACTTACAAGGCCGGCCAGGTACCGCAGCCTGTAGGCATGTGTGAAAGGTCGATGATGAAGAGGCCGTGGTGGTAGGTCTGCGTGCTTGAAAGACGCACGCTTTGGCGGCCCGAGCTGGCGATGTTGGTGTGGTCAACGCCCATGTAGACGGAAGAGCCTGAGGAGATTAGGCCTGCGCTCTGCGCCGTGCCTCGATCAACGTAGTCGACATGGCCGTGGGTCGGATCAGCATCTGTAAAGAATGTAAACTTGTCGAAAAACACATCGGGGCTGTAGTCGTCCTGCAGCACATAGGCAGCACTGGCAAGCTCAGCTGCCAGACTCAAGGCTGGAAACAAAGACGTAAGGCGCATTTTTACAAGGCAACGATTCGACGGAGAGCACGAGTCAGACTAGGAAATATGGTAAAAACTGATATATCAGAAGTGGCAGCGCAATGCTTTGCTCTTGCCTTCAGGACTGACTCCAGACAAATGCCCTGACAAGGACGGGCCTTTATAGGAATGTATGGCCATCTTCCACTTCCTTCGACCCCCCATCCCACCCCGGCCCTCTTTGGACCCCTCAAAAGAAAGTGCCATAAAGCCATAGACAAAACTATAGAGGTATCATCGGCCACAAATCCGTGCACCGGACCCGGTCTTGGGACTTTTACTAGACCCCGGCTTCAAACGCAGGCTAAAGCCTAAATGCTGGCAGTGGCATGCCGAGTGCATCTGCGGGAACGCACAAGAAGTAGACGGATTGGTGGAAACCCAGATTGTTAGTAGGCCAGGGGCCGAGAAGACGGGAGCGAGGGGTTGATTGTTCGATGGAACGCGCTTCCGCCGGGAAGGCTGCGACAGGGACGGATTCAGAAACCACTTGGAGGTATATTCAAACTTGCAATGAGGGTCCTTGTCTCATGCGGAAAGTCGGGATAAAGCGCGCGAACCAGGCCTACTATCAGGACCCAGGTACTAGACTCAGGTGTCAGTATAGAGAGCACGTTTCAGATTAGAGTGTCGTGGCATCACACTCACCAAGTATCATTTAGCGCTTCCACACATCCTCCGCATTTTTCTGAATGTCGAAGCCGAAACTCGTGCAGGGTCATGTAGTCTGAAGGACTCACATCCGCAGGGGTTCGCTCGAGTTCACATGTAACGTGAGGAAAAGCAGGTGATTTGAGATTCCGCGATCAGGGAGTGTGATTGGAAAAGATGAAGTCTAGTCAGAATTGATTGGCGATGAAGGAGATGAGAAGGAGGAAGAGAAGGGAGTCAAGCTTTGACTCGAGTCCTCGGTCACGACGGGAGGCGGCTGCAGTGCCTGATTGGGTCTGCTGATCGTCCCTGGGCGTCGTGACTATACCCTTTTCCTTGACCTACCCCGGCACCGGTGTTTCTGCTCGTAGCCATTGTCGCTGTCCAGTCCAACGATGATCCTCAGTCCAGATGAGTCTCGACCTTCGTCCCGGGGCAGATACCTTCCCATCTAAGCGCTGAAGAGTAGGGTTCGGAGATGAGATCCTTAGGTATCCTCCGTGATCAAACTAGCAAGACAGTCGGTCACACCGATGAATAACGCCTATATGAACTATACTAATGTAACATAAAATGCAGATCGCTCATGCTCATTCGCTATGTACAGGACAAACCGGACACACCAACATCTCCCACTCCCCGTCATGCTGTCGCTGCCGAGTCGGCCGTGACTGCCCAATATCCACCAGACACTGGCGATGATAGAGGTGCCGACATGAGAACACCACCACGGCCCCTAGAGTCACACCCTCGTCTTCATGGAATTTCATCGCCGCTTCTTCGCTCGTGCCCGCGCCCATGTGCCGGTCCAGATGGTGCAGCGGCGGATCAGTAGGGGATGCTACGGCTTTGCCTTTCCCTCTCGCAGTCGCAGGGTCGACCCGTTCTTCTAGTTGCCGGGCGAGGCGGTGCTGTTTTAGCTCATTTTGCCGTTTTTCCCATGCATGCCAATGTTGGGGGCCGACTCCAGGGCCCCAGATGCGCTGGCGGCAGATTTCGCAGACTTGGCCACGCGGGCGCCATCCCCTCTGCCGTAGTCGGGTCACCTCATCGACATGCACGAATAGATCACGGTCCAGCATTCCGTTCGCGAGTGATAAGAGCGACTTTTCATAAGTGTAGGCGGAGAACACCGATGCAAGAACGGCTCGCAGTTCGAGCAGGGATGGAGACCACCGCGCTGCTCTAGTTAGGAAAGCACGAAGGATACGAAGAAATGCAACATCATTGCGTTCACCCGTCGCCGGGCCTGATCCGCTAGTACGGACCGTACTCGAAAGTAGGATAGTGAAGACGTCTTGTACCAGGGTGCGAAACGACGACACGAGCTGGGAAGCATTCGCCCCGAACGAAGATGTCGACTTCTCTGCCGTCTTTACCTGATTCGCGAGCCCGCCATTGATCTGTCCAAAGACACTACTTGCGATGCGCACAATACCCTCGAGCAAATCGAGCCAGAGCTCCTCGTCAAACGAAAGAGGTTGCTGCAAGCCGTTTTTGCCCCCACCATTCCGGTCGAGAAGCGAATTTTTGGCCGTCCTGCTCTGGCCTTGGCACAGCCACGTTCCAACTTTCGCATACTTGTTCAGAGATTCCATTAGATCTTCAATTGCTTGCGCTGTGGTGGCCGAATTGGGCGTTTCCTGGACGCTCTGTAGGATACCCACCAGCCCTGACTCTAGGGTCTTCAGGTGTGCAATAAGACGGTCCATCGCGGCACGTATTTGCCCTTGTCTGGCCAAGAGTATCACAGCGGCATCCACCGCTCCGCACTCCTCCATGGACGGGAGTAACTCTTCAAGCTTAATGTCCCCTTCTCGGAGGGTATCCACAAAGTCGGCTACCTTCGCAGGATCATGCTTGCAGAGTAGCTGAACGTAACGTTCGACCATCCAATTCTCAATAGACCGGGAATTGCGGTTATCCAACGCAGGTTGCACTTTATGCTCAACAATGACACCTAGATATTGGTATTGGTCATAGTCATTGTCTTGAAGAGCTTTAATAAACGTCCCATGTGTCTCTGGAGCGAAATCACGCATCGTCTGCGCGGCCATGCGAACATCTATGGCCGCAATATCATGGGCACGGGCTTCAGTCACACCGACAACAGCCCGTCTTTGCTTCTTACTCAAGTTAGACCCAGGACGGAGGCAGTCCTGAAGACAAGTAAAGATTCTTTCTCGCTCACTTGGATCTTCCAGGTACGTGAGTATCAGCTCCGGGAATTGCTTCTCGGTGCGATACGTTGACTTGAGAATCCTGTAGAAGTGCGCCTCCCGAAATAGCGGGATCATCTCTTGAATATCTGGCGGGTGGTAGATGGATAATAGGTATTCGGCGCTCAGTTCGCAATCCTCCGCCATCTCCTCAGTTGGATATTGGCACAACCGCTCGAGGACTTGATGGAGAGTGCTCCCGGAAAGGAGGATGTATTGCGGGTATTTAGGAAGATTGCGAGCGATGAACATATCCAGATATATAGAATCGGACGCAGGGAAAGAGCCTGATGTCATGGTTTGGAGCAAGATGCTAATCAAATACTGTCGGTTGAAAGACAGCCGTTGCTGAGGAACCTCGTCCGGATCTTGCTCATTGAGAAAGCTATCTTCGAACGCTTCGTTTAGCATGCTCATGAAGCTAGACGTGTCAAACTTCAGCAGAACTTCCAGAGGAGAGATGGATCCACGAGTCCCAGAGAACAAATAGTCGTACAAGGCTGCCTTTGCTCGTGACGCTTCGGTGTCATCCATATCGCTCCCTGTCGGATATGAGCGTGACGTGAGAATGAAAGAGAGATATGGGAAGATTTTCATCGCGTTCGTAAAATCCTTGGGCTCGTAGACGGAATCCCCATTGGCTATGGACTGTTGAAAAGGGATCAATTTGATCAGCTCTTCCAAGGGCCCTACGTAATCCCCCAAACATCGGTTCCAAACGTATATAAATGCATCATAGAGGTTGTGTTGCTTGCACAATGTTGTGACTTGGTCAATATCCATCGTGCTAGTGTCAAGCAAACAGAGTATCTCTTCCAGTTGACTAGCGGTATGGGTGACGACGAAGTGGTTTATCAGGGCTTTGACGGCAGTCGGTGGTAAAGCTACCACTGTCCCTTCAACAATAAATGGTTCCAGCGCATCAAGGAAGACTCCTTCGGATCCATGCTCTTCGTACCAGTTAAAGACTTCATCCCATAGGAAGTCTTCGTCCGCCATACATACACAGGCTGAAATAGAGACCTGAGCTAGCTCTTCCAGCTGCTGGCGCTCGAGCCGGTCATTAGTGGCTTCTGCGTTCCGCCCAAAAGCATACTTCAAAGATGCAGTTATCATCTCCAGGAGCCTTTCACGCACAATGGGTTGCCTCAGAGCGTCTTCGTCGGGAAGACCAACAGTCAATTTTTCTGAGTTTCCGCTATAATAGGCTGTTGCTTGACGAATAGCCCCAATGAAATCACCGGCTTCCATGATAGCAAGCAGCCGATCTGCCCAATTTGATAGATTGCCGATCAATAATTCGTTAAAGCCGAGCATAAACAACCGACCCTTGTAGGATCGGAAGCTCATATAGAAGGCGTCGGCCACAACACCATGCATGGAAGTATCCTCTTCATTAAATTGCTCAATTAATGAGTGAAGTTGAGCAGAAAACAGGTCCACATGGTAAATATGTCGGTTCAACAAATCAACAGCATTAGTCACGCGCATCGTGTGGTCCTCTAGAATTAGCATTTGCTGTGTGATAGTCAGAACGGCCAACACCGAGCGACTCAACCATTGTACGGCCACGATAGCCTCGTCTGCTCTCCATCTGCTTCGGGGCCGGAATTCTAAGCTCGGAGGGCGATCTCTTGATGAATCATCTGATTCCACCTCCAGCACATCCAGTATTGTTAGTAAGTTTGACCAGCAGTACACGAGTTTAGTCCTGGATATCTGCGAATCGCTTCCCTTCAGTCTAATTGCCGGAAACCAGGCAAGAGCGCCTGTCATTGCGCCATGAGCGGCGACCTCTTTCGGACGAGGTGATTTGTGTTGGGTCTGTGCCACAGGCGTTGTAGAGACGATCACCAGCAAATACGGGGTAAGCATGGCAACTAAGCCAAGAGAGTCTGTGGACTGTTCGACATTCCCAAGGGGAAGAGGCGAGAACGCAAGCACAGAACTCGGCTTCCGCGGCTTAGCGTTCTCCGACGTCAGCTGAGGGTAGCGGCCTAGAACTCGAGTTGTCTTCACCGTACGGCCCATAGCACCCATACCGCGTGTCGCTAAATGGGAAAAGGCCATTCCTCGCTTGTCCGCAGACACGAGCGCAGTGCGCCTGGTTCCCAGAAATCCCAAGTGTATGACCGGCGACCCAGATATATGGCCATCAGAAGTTCGCGTCTCAACCTGATTTACAGGTATAGGAGGAATGGTAAGAAAAGGCCGCGCTGGCCTTGATATCTCCCATGTGAATATATCACCCGAGACGTGACCTGCAGCAACAGTCGAATGATCTGCAGAAAGAGCCAGCGACTGAACTGATCCACATTCAACAGCTAAAGCAAGAACAAAATCAGCCAAGGAGAACATTCAAAATGATAATTATATGCGGTACCTTTCGTCCCGTGCCCAATGACAGCCTTCAAGTTCTGCTGATAATCAAATACCAAAACAATTCCTCTTGAAGTCCCAATAACGATAGACGTAGAAACCACTATACACGTAGGGGAGCCGAAATTTCGTTTGCCGACCTCTGAAAATGCCTGGCCCGTGATTTTTCTCAGCTTCGTCCAGCGTACAACTTCCCAAGGGTCCTGACGCCCCTCCTGGTCAGACTCAATGGTGGCCGGGGATAAGCGGCTCGTGAGTGACGACTTTCGCGAGCGGACTTGTGCAAGAAACGGCGACGACGGCCGGATGCTGCCGAGAGATGAAGCTGACAACCTCGACTGGAACCGAAGGTCAAATGGACGATGCGACGGGCTAGGGCTGGGAAGAGGAGAAGAGCCACGAAATGCCAGTGTACTACTACTCGGCGACGACCGGATTGATCCCTAGGGAACGAAACCATTAGCGATTCTCCAGTCAAACGATGGATTGTCACACCCACATGCAGGGACGGCGTATCGTCCGGGTTGGAAGCAACATCGTCGACACCGTCGGAGCCTATCAGCTCAGGACGAGGGGACTTGATCGGCGACTGCAGCGGCGAGGGCGAGTCGAGTTCCGTTCTCGAGACATGATTCTGCGCAGCCGGATCCTGTATATCCTCCTCTATATACGCAATTGACCCATCTTTCAATTCCTCCGAAGAGTTCCCACTCTTAATAACGCCGTTGCTGTTGCTGCTGGTTGCTGCCGCCGGATGCAGTTGCAGTTCGTCCTGGTTCGGGTCCTGTCCCAAGTCGAGGTCGTCCTCTCGGGCCCAGTCATCACGGCCCTCGATCGTGGAGCTCATCAGCGGTATGTCCGAATGTTCATTTCTTCAAGTGCGTGCGCAGCAAGGCGGAAGGGAAGATGCGCTGGCGCCGGAGGCGTATCTTGAGCTTTGAGCTCGAATGGACTGTAGACCGGGGACGGGCGGTTCTCTGAGAGAAGTCGGGCGGTTAATGTCGAGTAAAGAGCGGTGCCTAGTTCTAAAGCAAGGCGACAATGTCAGATGAAGAAGGTCCGCCGGCGCCCAAAAGAATGATCGCATCTAAGCGAGAAAGGAGCACGAGCGCGCGGAGTGATTGGAGATCGTCAAGGTGAGACCTGCGGAGGGAGTTGGAGGCTGTGCGGCTGCTGGGGCTTTCCGTGGTTTGTCCGTGCTCTCCTGACTGAACCACGGCCCACTGACAGAACCATTCTTCGTTGGTCTTTCTATATTATGGATCAATAAGGACTTAAAAATACATTGTGTAAGATAATAGTGTTATTTCGATGTATCTAATAACGGGGCAGCCAGCTGTGCTTAACATCGAATGTGATTACAGATTCGTATGCTTGTTTATGGGCATCAAGCACCTGATCCATAGCAGAGGAATACATGACTATCCAGACCGCATTGGTTATAAAGCCGGTTTGTCTGACACCCGTGGATTGGTTTATTAGATTAACATTATGCAATTATACAATTTATAGAAACACAGAGAAGAAAGAGGTAGAGTCTATAAGCTAAACCGGCACCCAGCCAAACAAACAAGCGACTCAAGACGAGACAAAAGATATTGGTAAGGGTATGTGTCTATGCAAGCTATGACAGAAAATAGAGCCAACTCGCAGAAGTGCAAGGCCAGTAGGTATGGTGTATTATCATGTATAATACTGTATGCAGATATTTCGTCAAGCAGAAAGCTGGGTGGGAGGAGCGACGTCGCCATTAGTCTTCGCTGCGGTATCATTTCCGAAAACCTTCTCGGAAACCTCCTGTTCCTTTTCTGCAGCGGGCTGTAGTTCTTGTTCTTTTTCTGACTGGTTTGTCGCCGAGACGCCGTTTGTCTGCGCAAGCTTGGACTCAGGCACAGGAACAGTGGTTGCTCTGCTCTTCCCATTTTCCTTACCGAGGACCTCGACTTTGTCACCCTTGAAGAGAACTGGGCCTTTGATGAAGCCAGGCTTGGTTTGGCCATCTGCCGGTGCCGTCTCGAGGGCCCCGATCAGCTCGCGAGCTGGCTCGTCGAGATTGGGCATGTCACCCCATTGCCAATCGAGTTCACCACCGTATTGCTTGGGTATGCTAGAGGGCTCCATGAATGATGTAAGAGTTGGAAGGACTTCTGAGGCAGAGAGGATGAAAATTTTGGAGGTGGTGACAGGGTCGAACCAACGCTTGATCCAGCCCCAAACGGTTGGGAAGAAGGCGGGAGCACCGATGATCTGGTCGAGTTAGTACTTCAACTGTAGTAGACATTGGTGACATTTGGCATGGATCATTGGAACACCTACAAATATGCGGTCTAGAGTCTCGGGATAATGGGCAGTAGCGAGGACACTGGCATCCTGCATGTGGCCCTTGAGATTCCAAAACTGCTTCAATCCAACACCACTGACATCCACGATATTGTTCGAGCTCACGATAGGAGTCTCAGGATGCGGACGGGGTAGTTCTGAGCAGAGCGGCATGACAAAGTTGAGGAGGTTCTCATAAAGAGCGAACAGCCGCAGGAGCCGCTGCGGGACTGCGGAAGACTTGTGTGTTTCCGCCGTGGCCTCTGGATCGGCCATAGTCGCATTGTAAGCGGCCATGTTCTTGCTATTCAAATGCTTGATCTCAAACACGTACACCGGAATACCCCGGCGGTCTCGACGGCCAGTCCATTGCGGATACTATATCCATAAAGTTAAGGTTAGATTCGACCCGGAACTAAAAAATAATAGGAAACTCACCATCCTCCTAGCAGCCTCGTAAGAGTCCACATCAATATTCTCGTATAAAGCCTCGATAGCATTCTCTTTCCGCCAATCTTCCGTATCCTTGAACTGGCCCCAAGCCCCATTCACGTCAAATCTGCGTGCGCGGAGAAATCGCCTATTAAGACATGTTAACCACCAACTTTGTTAAGGCGCGTATATGTTAGAGCAAACATACAGCATCGTCGCATCATCATGGCTTGGCTTCTCCCCCTCACCTCCAGGCTTATAGTAGCCCTCCTTCTCACAAAAAGCCTTAAACTCTGTTAACTTCGCCTCCTGCTCCTCTGTCAGATGGTTCAAATGCCCCACGAGCCAGGCATCACTCGCAGCCTGGGATGCCGACGCAACGGGATCGTTCTTGGGATCGGCAGGGGTGGTGTCGGCTTTGTTCTGAACGGAGGCGGAATCGCTCTCCGCTTGGCTGTGATGCGACTTTGTTCTCCACAGCGGCATAGTTTCAATATCGTTTTCAGGTGAACGCTAGGTGTATCTAGAGCGGAATCGCAAAGAGGTGAAAAGAGAACGTTGATGCAGGGAGCGGCGTTGGAGTGCAGTGGGTCTGGCGTAAGCAGAGCTGGGCTTGTAGTTTGTTTCGGACGTCCCGGAAAGAACAATCAGTGCAAATGCAACGGCGATGTTGGGTTTCGGGAATTTTTCAGTGACAGTAGGGAGTGTTGAAAGAGGTAACGAGCGACGCGGAAGGCAAAAAAGTCAACTATGGATCAGGAAGACCAAAAAGGGCCAGCTGATGGAAGGAGTTCGGCTCGGTAGACTTAGATGTAGAACTATTGCATAAACTTTTCAGAAATGCTTTGCTGAGTCATCATATTGGCCAACTTGATGAAATTATGGGGTAGTTATGCGGTCTATACTTCGTACTGCTCCTGAGGTAGTTTGGCACCACGTATGAGTCTCAAAATGATAGTCCATTTTGTAGGTTGTCCCACGCAAGAAAACAGCAATATTTGTACATGAACAAAACGAAACGCTGTGTTTTCAGGCTAACTGCCTTTAGTCTTCCTCGCCAACATCACCATACTCGTGCATACCACGACGCGACTCCCTAGCTTCGTCCTCCAGAGCCCGAAGGTTCGACAAAGTCTCACCGGCAGCACGCTCCCACGCCTTCAATTTGCGAGGAACCGTGGCCAGACCCTCGTGAACAATATCCGCGTTTATACTCTGGTCCAGGCTCTTCGATCCCTCAGGATCGAGCAAAGTAACGTGCAGGGTTCCCTCTGGTGCAACATAGTCCACATTGGCGACAAGTTCGCGGTTATAAGTTTGTTCCTCGATATAAGACACCGCCTCTTCAAGGTAGTGCGGGAGGTTCACGGGAAACTGAATGAAAGAAAGAACGGCGTCCACGGCCTGGGGGCGGAGCTTCTGGGTGGAAAACTGAGCGCTAAGCGGTCTGAGGGCGGACCAAGGCAGGACTTCTGAGTTACCGTAGTCGATGTAGAGAACTTCGGCTTGTTGCTTCTCGCGATCGTTACGACGGATCTTGGCGCGATACCACTCACCGTCTTCTGTGAATTTGGCAGCAACAAAGTCACCGGCCTTGGGAGGGCCAGGAAGGCTATTGTCATTTGACTTGTTGATATGGAACGATCGGAATGCGCTCATAAGCTCGGTCAGCGCCGAGGTGCCAGTTCCAATCTGTTGGAGCTTGATACGCGCGGTAGTGGGATCAACATAGGTGACCATGACGTCTCGGTAGTCCTTGCGGCGTGTGGTAGCTTCGGTCTCCACGGCGCTGCCGCTGGTCGCCTCCTCTTCTTCCTCTAATTCCTTGCTAGGGTCCCAGTCGTGCCAGAGTCCTTTACGTGCTTCCTTTGCCCTCTGTTCGGCAGCAAAGTATTCCGTCGCGTGACCAGATTGCTCCGCCGAGTAAGCGTGGACAGTTGCCAGACCCTCCTCAAGAAGAGCCTTGGTGAAATTTTCCTTGTTCACGTAAAGCGTACCGATGAAACCGCCAACCTTGTCAATGGTCTCAACGTCAATTTCCACATCACGCTGCATGCATCGTCTGTTGGCCAGCTCATGTGCTTCGTTACCGAATGGCTCAGAAGCCTCACCAGGGTTGCGTGCAGATCGAGGAGCGCGAATACCAGAAAGAACCAGGGTAAGCTTAGCGTTCTCGCGAGGCACTAGAACAGTGAAGCGGGATCCAGACTTGACAAAGTCGACAATGGCGGGGACACGCTTCTGACGCTGAAGAATAGAAACCTCCATCTTGGCCTTCTGGAGACTCTCGGAGTAATCTTGGTACTGCTTCGTCTTAGGAGGCTTAGAGCTCCACATGCCCTTTCCATCCTTTTGAGCTTCAGCTTCAGCAATCATCAGATCGTCATAAATAGGAGATCGGTCACTGTCATCCTGACGGTGACGGATAACCGATGCGTATCCAGCTTGCACAAGGGCAAGAGCAACGTTCGTGTTCCCTTGAATAACTGTGGCCACTTCCCTCTCTTCGTAGCCCTCAGTCGCAGGCTTCTTGCCATTGATGGTCACCTTTACGTGCTTGCCAATAATCCTCTTCCTCAGGAATTCTTTAGCATCGGCAGCAAATGGCGCTTGTTTGGGGTCAGATGGCTTGGGTTGACGGATGCTACTCAGGCTAAGCTTCTTCTCCTGACCAGCCTTGTTCCTGACGAAAATGGTGTCAGCGTTGAGCACACGGACAACAACGTAATCCTGCTCAGTGGCCCCGCCAGCAGGACCCTTGGGCGCGACAAGACCAGTGAACAAGCCCAATCGGGCATCCTTAGCGACCTTCTCCGAACGGCGGAAGGCTGCCATTTCAGCACCGAGGAGAGGAGAGTGATGATCGTGGCATCGGGCGAGACCGGCTTCCAGAAGATATCTTGCGATGTTTCCATTCGGGTGGAGAACAGTGGCAATGAGTTGGCCTTGCGGGGTGACTCCCAAAAGGGATACCTGGACCTTGCGTTGCAGAATTCTAGATTCGACAAACTGCTGGGCTTCCTCACCGTAAGGCTCGGCAGGCTGCTCTTTGCCATCAGCACCTACCCGCTTAGTTGCAGGTGCCCGAACGCCGGCAACCACAACAATGACCTGGAGGTGCTCCTCTGGAGCAACAAGCAGTCTGACAACCAGACGATCCCCAGTCAAGACTTTCTCGACAATACCCTCGAGATGTTTACCTGACCACTCGTCCACCAGAGATTTGGCATTTTCAAGATCATAGCGGGTCTCGATGCGGCCGTTTCCACTTCCCCAGACACCCTTTCCTTCGGTTCTAGCGTGGTCTTCCAGAGCGCGAAGCCGTTCTAGCATTGCAAGAGTTTCCTCAGAGTCATCACTTCGCTTGCCGGCTTCCTCACGAACACGGCTCCATCCCTCCTGAACGACGATCTCCGGTAACGTAACCTCAAATGTTGGAAGTTTGATCTTTCCGTATTCGCGTTGCGAGGACGGGACGGAATACAGCGCCTGAAATTGGACAACCTTGCCGACAAGAAGTTCGCGGAGGAATTCGCGGGATTGAAAAGCATAGGGCTGTAGAATAAAAGTGTTTAGTAAAGATTCGAGCGCAAGAAATATGATTATGACATGAAGAGGAACGGGCGAAACAAAATATCGTGTCGTGTTGCTCATTACTCAAGGCCAGCTCTGCCTCCATGGACAGATCTCAGGACACTTCAGCAAAACGGAATTATGAAAGGCTCACCTCATCTCCTTCTCGTCGCAGTCTCGGCGCGGACACATATGCAAGGCTGAGGACACGTTCTTGTGCAGGGTTGTGAACATGCGACAAGACAACAGTGTCGCCAGATAGCACTGACTTAACACGAGCTTCCAGAGGCATGCTGCAAAACCGAGTGAATTCAATTGACCAAGGAGGGACTTTCAATAGAAAACAGATAAGATAAAGGAGAGAAAATAAGAGAGAAAAAGGAGTTAGTAAGTAGCGAAAGGTAAGATGATAGGTAGTTGTTGTGAACTGGCGGTTGGAGAGGGAACATAAGCGGAAACGTGGTTCAAACTGCCAGAGCCGTGGCCGGACTCCGTACTGGCTCCTGCTTTGTGGGGAGAGATCTGGCCATGACACCCGCCAGCTGCCATCATTTTCAGGGGTCAAAGGAATTACAATATGCCTCCTGACTACAACCCTATCTCATAGTAATGATGGAAAAAGCGAATATACGATAATCACGTAACTGCCGTTCGATTTGAATGTGGCTAGCTCACAGCACCTTACATTTTTCAACTAAGGCCACTGAAATAGCATCTGAAGACAGTTTTGCGCTACCTAGCTCTCGTCGCCCACATTATCCATTTGAGTCATCATATCGTCATTTTATGGGTGAATTTACGCAGCAATACCGATGACACCTATTGATTCCCATTAGCTTCGTCCACTCAACCCCCATTCGAGATGAAGAATGCTCACCGCAAGCAGGACGGGCACCAGCGTTACCAGTCTTCTTGGACTCCTCAGAGTCACCGCGGCCAAGGTCATCAGTACCAGCGTGAACGACAAGGGTCCGCTATTTCGAGTCAGCATTTCTCAAGCTGCTATCTCAGGTAAGGGAGTCACTCACGCCCAGAACGCTCTCAGCACCAATGAGCTTGATCAGCTTATCCGTCTTGGAGCCCTTGGAGTTACCCTCGGCGTCGGTCTTGAAGTTACCAAGGTCACCGACGTGGCGGACCTCATCCTCGGGGGCGCCGTGGGTCTTGCCGAAGGGGTTGAAGTGAGGGCCAGCGGAGGTGCAGCCGTTGGTGTTGTCGCCGAACTGGTGGATGTGGAAGCCACGCTCAGCGTTGGGGTCGTTGCCGGTGATGTTCCATGAGACGGTGGTGTTGGAGTTCTCGTCGGCCTGTTCAAAGGTGACGGTGCCGGAGACCTTGGAGTCACCACGGAGGACAGCAACTAAGAACAACCATGTCAGAAAGGTTACACCGCTACCGCATCCAATGATTTAAGAATAAGACCAGGGCAATCGAGATCGCCACTGTGAGATCTGGGGTCTAGATGGAGGGCCTGGGGTGTTCCTGGGCTCAGACCCAGCGACCGGACCCCTGGCCGCGTGACAGCAGATGAGCTACCCTAGCTAGCTAGAGCTTTCTCATCCTGGAGCATATATCAACGCCTCCCAGGGGAAAAGGAGCCGATGATAGGCTGCCGGCTCAGGGCAGAGCTCGAAAGGTGCTCAAATGTGCTCACACAAGGTCCTCCGGCAACGGTCGATCGTGGATCCAACCACGACAGAAGCCAATAATAACACAAGATAAAGAAAGACAATCACAACTTACCAGCCTTGACCATTTTGATGGAATTATAAAGTTGAATTGGTTAAACCTGAAAGTGATGTGAGGATGGATACTGGATACAGACAGAGAGAGGTGGAATGAATGGGAAGAGGATCAGGGAGCGAAGGGAAGAAGAGGGACGAGGGGTAGTCAAGGTCGCAACGCTGACTGGATAAGCTGAGGATGAGAGGCCTCGGTGGATTATTCGATGGGCTTCGACCCTCGCAATTCCTGCCACTCAGTTCTCCCCCCTCTTGGTGGTTTTCGTGTGCACCCCACCCTACGGGACGTCGGAATGACGTTTTCGCTGCTGCTGAGGGGGAGGGGAGCATCGGATTCCTAAGCAGTGCAATCCAGACTCAAGTATCTACCCAATGTATTCACAAGAATGGAATTAAAATATAAACACACATTTCAGTGTCCCTAAATAGCCTGTACGTGTGCAACATTCAGGTTACTCTTCTCAGTCCAGGGAGAATGGAATGTCACTTCGCCTGTTCAGATGGCAGTCTCAGAGTAACCCCACCATAGCACTCTTCCGAAAATGTTCGAAAACGGTGTCACTATTTGACTGTCCTTGTCGATCTTCTCTTATATGGCATTTCGGGTTGCATTCACAGCTAGAGAGTAACTCAGTAAGCGAGCCGATAGCTTTAAAGCAGGTGTTAGAATTGAAAGCATTCGGCTTATAATCCGGTAACAGAGCTCTTCCGGAGCTCAGCCAAACTCTAACCCCACTCACGCAATTCCCGAGCTCGATCACCGTGTATCTAAAGCGGATATACACTCCGACTCACTCAAAAAGCAACCAAAACTTGAACTTATATAAGAAGTGATATTCCGTAACTCGTATCTTCTAAAACAAAGCAAGTTTTTGCAAGTCGCCAAATTTTTACATAACGAAATTGGTCTCATCACGCGGCAGCCGGTGCCTTTTCATTCATGGTTCATTCATCTACGCCTGGACCTTCTGCTTCAGGATGTCCTTAAGGGTGACAGCGTCGGCGGCGAACTTGGAGATACCCTCACGGAGTTTCTCGACGGCCATAGCCTCCTCGTTGAAGTCGAAGCGGAACAGGGCCTCGTCGTTGAGGTAGCTGCGCTTGGTGATGTCGAGGGTGGTGGCGGAGGCAGCGTCGAGCTTCTTGGGAACGGCGTCCTTGGAGTTGTAGAGCTCCTCAAGGAGACCGGGCTGTGGTTCGTCAGTGATACGCCCTCAAAAATTATAGTTGAAGGGTGGCAACGTACGGAGATGGTCAAGTAGTCGCAACCGGCGAGCTCGGTGATCTCACCGACATTACGGAAAGAGGCACCCATAACGATGGTCTTGTAGCCGAACTTCTTGTAGTAGTTGAAGATGCTCTGGACAGACTTGACACCGGGATCCTCCTCCTTCGAGAAGTCGCGCTTGTGAGCGGCCTTGTACCAATCGAGGATACGGCCGACGAAAGGAGAGATGAGGAAGGCACCAGCCTCAGCAGCAGCAATAGCCTGAACAAGAGAGAACATAAGAGTCAGGTTGCAGTTGATGCCGTGCTGGGACTGCAGGATGTGAGCGGCCTGGATACCCTCCCAGGTTGAGGCGATCTTAATGAGAATGCGGTCCTTGGAGATACCGGCCTCCTCGTAGAGCTGCGTGGGTTAGCATGAGTTCAATCGAAGAGAAAAACGTCTGGCGTACCTTGATGATGTGAAGAGCCTTGTCAACCGAGGCCTTTGTGTCAAAGGAGAAGCGGGCGTCGACCTCAGTCGAGACCTTTCCGGGAATAATGTCGAGGATCTTCTTGCCAAACTCGACCAGGAGGTAGTCGAGGGTGGCGTCAACCTGGTCGTCCACAGAACCGCCCTGCTTCTTACCCTTCTCAACGGCGGCGTCGATCAGGCTGGCGTACTCGGGCTTCTTGGAGGCAGCCAGGATGAGAGAAGGGTTGGTGGTGGCATCCTGGGGCTTGTACTTGTCGATGGTGGCGAAGTCACCGGAGTCGCAAACGACAACCTATATTGAATCGAAATCGTTAGCAATGGCGACTCCTCGTAGATGTCGAATTCAGTAACCCAGAGAGGGGTAGCTTACGGTGCCAGTTGCCTTGAGCTGTTCAAGAGAAGAAGACATGGCGAATATGGTATAAAGAGATGAACAAAGATCAATCTAGTTCAAAGCAATAGATGGAGGAAGAATAGGAGAAGAGGAAGATTCCGATGGAACGATAGTTCTTAAATGAACCTAAATTGAAGAGACGTGGCGGCGATGGATGTTTTTGCGGTTCACCTTGAAGTCACCCAGACATTGGTGGGGCTCGAGTGGCTAATGACGCTATCAGGGAGTTCCGGTCCGGAGGGGTAAAGCCATGACTAAGGCTTTGATATTATTATGATTGTTATGGCTGGAAAGGCATAACAAAACATTTGCACGCCAACCCGTCTAGGCGATTCTTTGATAATGTTTTTATGCTGAAAATTGATCTCATCCCCTCCAATCTACTCACCGAATACCTACTCGTGCCCTTCATCAGGGTCTCTCGACACCACACCCATATTTAATTTGTTCATAGATCTCCCCGGAGCTATGGTCTACTCTCTTCCCAACACGGCCCAGAGTGCTCCGGCAACGTACAGCCGATCCACTTCACCCCGTCTCCCACCTGTACTTCCACACATTCAGCGATCCAGGGCCTGTTTTATTCACCGAATCACCGGAAGCAGGAGCCCGTGACAGGCTCTGGTGGTGCATCCCGTGATTAGGCTCATCTCCACATCCCCCATTTTACGGGCTCGTATCGAGGCCAAGCGCCCCGGAATAACAGAAGTAGGGCTTGCCCTTTCTATAGGAGCGTTGTACTCCGTACAAAGGTGTAGTATATCCATAGTCTCTCCTGCAATGGCTCCCGTTGAGGGAGGAATAGCCGCCAGCCGCCTATATATATTCATCCAAAACAACCTATAAACCCGGTGGCAATATTCATTCCAATGGAAAAAGCAACGGCATCAGTGTCGAGAAACATGAAAACAGGAAGCAGATACTCCGCGGATAAACAAAGAATTTATAATCCCTGGACTTTGAGCATGAGAGATAGCCACCAGACGAGGAAATTTTAGAGGTCATCGGCGTTGGACACAGCTCCACTCATACTATGAAGTATCAATCAGCATTGCGAAACAAAATCCAACGTCGGATACCAGGCCGCCACTTACCACTCTTCCCGCTTCATCGCCAGTATAGACAACTTGGGGAAACGCCTGGATACAACTAATTCCGGCGGCTATATTTGCACCGTTGTCGCGGTTGTTATCAATGTGATGGAGCTGGCGGATCAACTCCAGCTCAAAGCGACCATTTCTGATGATCTTGCTCCAGACCTACAACGTGTTAGGTCCGCGCCTGGGCCCTGGGAGTCGTTACTTACATTGACAACACCCCTTTTATGGCCGGTAAAGACCAGCTCGCGCTCTTGCCATTCGTCGCCGACTCCTTCGTAGAAAACACAGGCCAACGTCGTATCATCGGATGACTCGCAGACTACCTGTTCAAGCAATACGGCTCCATTCAGCGAGTATAGCGTGATGCGGTTCCCTCGACAAACAGCGATTTCTCCAGTCACATTATTGATTTGGGCACACTGAGCTCGCATTAGTTGGGTTGAATGATAAGAATTGGGGACTAGAGCATACATCAACAGGCCCTTTCAATGGAAGCTCCCGCAAAAAGCACTGACGGTTTAAATCCCAGAGCATAAGCTGACCGTCGATCGACGCAGACAACAGGGTGCTAAAGGACCGGGACACTGCAAGTACAGTCACTGGTGTGCGGTGCCCGAACAAAGATCCCGCAGGTTGCAGGTCAACAGATCTTGAATTTGCCGTGAAGGTCCATATTGAGACGGTGCAGTCGGCGCCTGAAGTAACCAGCGTTCGGGAGTCCGCGAAGGCTGCAGCGGTCAGCTGGCCCACGTGAAGGTGCTCGAAGTGGCCAAGAAGCTATATAGTATTAGTATTAGGTACCATAGACAATGAAGAGATTACCTTTCGATTGTCTGTGGAATAGAATCTGACGCTACCATCAAAGAATCCCCATTCCAAATACTTATCATAATTTGGTGGTATGTTGAGTCGCAACGCAGCGGTACACAGTAAACGGTCGTTCCTCATGCATAGAGACGAAACTCGTTCTCCAGTTTCTAGGAGCACGTTAGGGTTGGAATGGCTTTGTAATGTTTAGGAACTCACCTAGGAGCGCGATAGGAAGCTGGGTAAGCGACTCAGCGAGAGTATCTAGCCGTAGAGTCTTGTGCTTATGTACCTCACTTTGAGGATGGGGTCGATTGAATATCTGATGTGGTGTCTGCCCAAAGTTGTGAATAATCCCTATGGTGGCAAGCCGCTCAACGGGATCATTTATAGCGTCGAGATCCTTAGCACCTTGGTAGGAGAGATGGTGGAAAACATTGACCGCTTCGACAGCAGCCTCGCCTTTTTGCTTGCATCCGAAGACCAAATCAATCCAATGGTGCAAATTCCGTGTCACATAAGGGCTTTCCAGCGCTTCTCGGTTTTTGGCTATGAAAATCTTTGGATCACCCTTCGCCCACGGTGGCAATTCCACCGAGTCAATTGTTGTTGCCATGTTTTGAAGCACTCCAAAGTCGTACTTGTTGGAGTTGACTAGGAACTCAGGGAGATAGAAGAACTCTGGTATTAACTCCCTCACATCTGACATGTTGCCTCGTGAGGCGGACTCCCAAGCCTTGCCGACCGAATAAAAGAGACGGTCAGCATGGTCGAAAGTCCCTCCCTGCAGTAAAAGATACGACTTCACAAAAGGCTGCAAGCGAATCAAATAGGAGCTCACAATCATCGCTGAAGAATAATGAGTCCCGTAATGAAATGGTGGTGAATCACCGTCACCCATTTCCGCAAAAGCTTGATACCGTTCTCTAAAGTCAGCCTCTCGTTCCGGTGTTTGGCAGCCCATCGGCTTGGATAAGTCACGGAAGCTTTTCATATTGGTGAGATCCAGCTCCTGGCTCGTATAGTCGGCAATCACCCAGGGGAAAACCGGATACTGCGTTAAATCGTTAAATGTCCGACCGGCGAGTGTGTTGATCAACATAAGGTAATGGAAGTTGGAGATCTCCCCCTTTACCCATTTACGAGTTGCTGGATAAACCGGCGAGTGCCCGAAGACGCTGGCAAACTTTGAGCCAAGAGATTGTGGCGCGTCTTCAGAACTTCTGAGAGTCTCAAACCGCCATATATCCTCCGGCCGCGAGTGTCCAACGTTTCCTGTAACTTGCGGAGCCTTGCCAGCAAGCTGGCTGCACAAAATATCTCGAGCTTTGGATGAAATGAGCGTCAACAGATAGCTGCTTCCATCGGTAAAAAAGATCTCAAGCGCAACATCCCGAAACAGGAATCGTCTCTTGGATATACTAACGAGGTCCGTCCATTTCCAGCTTCTAGTTTCGTATTCCTGGGGTTTACGCTCACTGGCTTCTCTGCCGGCAATCATGCGGACGTAAGGGTCACGCTCGTCACTGGGAGCTTGCGAAACGTTGACTATTTCGCCATCGACTCTCTGGAAGAAATTGTCAAGGATGTATATATGGTCTTTGCCTTGAATTAGTAGCCCTTCAAAGGCTTCTAACCCAACAATCCGGGAAACATTGCAAAGATTCTCGACTTCATCGCCGCGATGTAAGCTTCTCATAACTTTCCGGTTCTTGTCGTCATAGTCTTCGAGATCCGCCGCTGGATCACTGATCATCTCGAAGCTTTCTTCCATGACACTCGCATTGTCAGGCCCAATGCCGTGAGAACTGTCAGTTGATCGCTCATCATCCAACGGGGGAGCAAGAGTCTTGCCGTTAGAGGGCCCTGATGCGTCCACCTTAACAACAGGAGGTTCCGATGCTTTGCGTTTCGGTTGATAGTCTTGTCTCTCCTTTGTGTCGTCGGGGACAATGCGTAGTCGCATGCGGCTCCTTCCTTCAGTCTGGTCTAGTCGCCATTTCCTCTCTTTTTCTTCTGCCAGAATGCCTCCAAATCGTCGTAAGTCAAGCGTTAACCGAAAGAATTCGTTCCACATAAAAACATGGCTATCCTGCTGGTCTTGTAGGGCCCTATGATATCTCAAAAGCTCAGAGTTGGCTATGTTCGAGCTCCAATGAGGAAACGTGACTTCATGCCTGCGCGTCACTTCATCTCTTGCTTTCTCCATTTGGCTTATCTGTTTGAGCCTTTCATGGCGCTTCGTCATCCGGATACGCCACGAAGTCTCTATGGCCGTATTTTGCTGGTGTATGAAGTCTTCCCATGATTTTGAAACATTTCCCAGGAATAAGGTATTCAAATCGTCTGCGTGGTTGTCTATCCATTCCAAGAAGGCAGCGTCATCCATGCCTGCAAGGGCTTCGAAGCCCCCAGAAAGACGTTCTTGAAGGGGAACTGCTGCATGGTTCAGTATCACGAATAGTTCGGCTGGCTTCTGAACCATGATAACTCGGAAAAGACCCGCAGCAGCCACACGGACGTCCTTGTTCTCATCTATCAACTTGGTGTAAAGAAGATAGCACAGCAGTTGCAAATTGTCCGCTTGGGACTCGCCTGCCTGAAGGAGTACCACTTGCCAGTAGGACAGGCAGTTGAGAAAGGACAACGCATCCGGACCTTGAACCTCGGAAAGCTTAACTAGAACAACGCGGAATAAGTTTGAGCGGATTGTAGCGATAATCTGGCTACATAGCCTTATGCTCTTCAGGGACGAGACATCCGGCCGTTGAAGATATTCCAGAATTGTTCCCGAAAATTCGAGAGTCGCCATCGCCCCGTCGATAAACCATCCTTCTAATGTCGCTTCCGCTAAATGAGTTGTGAAACGTCCCAAGTTGGTAATAACGCGTGGCTCTGCTAACAACTCAGTCTTTGAGAACGCGACGTCCTTCAACATTTGAAGCAGTTTTGTTAACACCCAAGAGTTAAAGTATGCTTGGTGTTCCAGAAAGCCCGGCGGCGTCTTGGAAAAAAGACCCAACCCAGAGAAGTCTTTCCGCTCCAAGAGTTGCTCTGAGAAGATTGACAATATTAGGCATAGAATACGCGAAAGAAATGGATGCTCTGTGAGCCCTTCAATATCCATACTCCCTAGAGCAAACGAATGCTTTATTTGCAAGGGAGAACGTGATTGTTTCCCTCCATGTTGTGATACGAGGATGAAGGAGGACGATCGGGGTAAAGATGAGCTAGTCTCATCGCGGGTCCCGGAGTGCTCAACGGTCGTTGTGTGCAGCTCATTTGTGTTCCGCGATTGAGGAGGGCTGGCTCTGGAGTTATGATCATCGAGGCCGAGGCCACTCACTCGGTAAGATAATTCTATGTCTGCACTGACAGAGTCCGAACCGACGACAACAGGGAAAAGGACAGAAAGCACGTCTTCTGCGTACTCGGATTTGGACGCGAACTCACGAAAGCCCTCTGATTTCAGGTGCAAGCCGGCAAGGAATTCAATAACCGTTGCAAGAAGTAACGCTTCCTGATCATTTGTATCGACGGGTACGGGGTGAGCCATGAGGGGCCGAGCAGTTTGGTCTAGGTCAAGACCGTGCAGACTCCCATGGGCCATGACAGACTTCCTCAGAGCACTTCGCATCATGTCCGCAATGACGGGAAATATCTCAGGAAAACAAACTTTGACTTCATTCGCCATTAATACTCGGCAAAGTGAAGCATTGTCGAATAGTCTGTCAGCCATCGTTGTACCGAGATCTATACCAAAGAGGACCGAGAAGCAAAGGGGCCATAAGATAGGAATGTTCCACCATCGTCTCAAGCAGCCTCGCATGATAATATACCCATTATTCTTTTCCTTAAACCTCTTGTTATAAGTGCTGCCGTTGGTCACAAGCACCTTAGCGAGGATCCTACTTGCTAGAACAACGATTTCTGGCTCGTCTTCACACATGAGATAGAGAAGCCACTATGAAATAGTTAGATAATATGAAGTCTAACCCCATGTCCACGTACCTTATTTGTAACGGTTCTGGCGAATTTCTTTATTAGCGCCAGGTCACGGGTGTCGCAGACAAGTGAACAGAGCATTCGTAGCATTTCAGTAGCAACCTGACTTGTAGACATACTCGGGCCTTTGTTAGATGGGAAACCCTGCCGCCCTGAATTCGTCCTAAATCGCATACTTTTCTTCTTCTGCAATCCGCTGGACTCTTTGGGCTTGTGTAGTGCATGTGTGATAAACAGAGCTAAAGAGCGAAGCAAATCAGCTGACAAACAACTCTCCATCAATGACCTGAACGCAGAAACAAATGGCCGCAGCACTTGCGACGAGACGCTTCCTCCTTTAAGAGCCTCGAGCAATTTCTTGTTAACACCTAGTCTGTGTAAGCCAAGTCTTCGAGATAATGAAGTTTTCGAGACGTACGCATCCGCGCAAGGCGCTTGGAGTTAAACCGGCGGAACTGACTCTCCCTCGCAAATACGCAGAACTGTGAGTAGTACAGTTCTACCAGAGAAGGCGCGCCGTATTTCCAGATCTCTAGGTCCACGAGCAATACCCTATAAGCGAGGGGATTCGTGATTATCGAGCGGGTTGGCTGTTCAAAGTCGTACCCAACAAACTTCAGAGTCAGCCGTAGAAGATCAAGAGACAGAGCAGACCGTTGCTCATCGTTGGAACAAACGGCGGCCACTTTGGTCGAGGCCCACCCATAACCAAGTTTCTCTCGAAGTATTGTAGCGAGGATTCCATAGCCATTTTCTTTTTCCATTACTTCACTATTTCGCCAACTGTCCTGCACTGCCTCGTATAACGCTTCAACTGCAAGAAGAGTAGACTCAATGGAGGAAGCTGAATAAATGAGACTCAGATGAACTGAGGCACAGCCACCGATGCGCCAGCTCATGTCATCGAGAGAGTGTGGCGAGGTAACAACTGGATCGCCCGTCAAGATGCCGACACCGTGAGGTTGGATTAGAGCATCATTGATTGCAGGGCTGGCGCCATTAATAGCTATTGCGTTACCTCCGCCTTTTGTGAATTGATTAAGCAGTTTCCTTGCTTGTTTTGAAAGAGACTTGACAAGCTGGGATCCGTCCATAGCGTTGCTGTCGTCATCATCAAGAATAGACCGGGCAGAAACGTTGATCAGAATACCACTTTCGCGAACCAACGTGCTTGCTTTCCGACGGATCGCAATAACGATATCCGATTGTTCTTCCTTGCCAGGATGTAAGTGCTCGTTACGAAGATTTAGTGTTGCAGATGCTTTGTAGGTCTGAAAAGAACCTAAACAATCTTGAAAGTTACCGTAATACCGAGGGCCAAGGTTGTAGAAAACCGCTATCATATCGTCGCTATGTGCCTCGCCAAGGAGGATAGCATTCGCCAAAGACCACCGGCTAGACGACACTCCCCTTCCGAGTTTCATGGCCAGATCCCGAGGAGTGCCGAAGAAAGCTTGAACTCGCGGCGAGCGATTCTGAGCACTCGGTAAAGGTACGCATGGATATTCGATCTTCTGCTGCTCGATGAACTCCCCGTCAACGAAGAGCAAAGCACGAGAGTGAGACGGTGGTTTTGGTTTTTTGTGCACCACACAGATATGATACCACTTATTAGGCTCGAACGCCATGGATTTGAATCGCACGCTTGGGCGTGAACCTTTAATTGAAGTTTGAAGAATGAAGTTGCGAGTGTCTTTTTCCAGATATGCCAGAATGAAGCAGGTTTGACTAGAGTCGAATGCGCCGAAAATGGTTGTATGCGTGCTTGGGTCGAAATGATCAAAGCGAGCCCAGACCGCAAGAGTAAATCCGTTGGTAGTAACAGGAGGAAAGGAACGACCTATTGTTGCAAACTCCAAGGACGAAAAGCCATACAAGGATAGATCAAACTGAATCAGTGGAGGCTCCTTGGAGCGTTTGAGCACATCGACTAGAAACTTTAACGCCTTTGGACATTTGTGAGCCTTTTTGTAGAGATATACCGCGTCGTCCATATTCTTGGTTCCTTGGGTGCATAGCTGTTGAGCAAGTTCTTGATAAAACAGCTTCTCCGTTCTCAGGAGGTTCTCACCGAGTAAAAGCGGAAGAGTCAGACTAAATGCGCCTGTATTATGCAAAATCATGACATTCCGTTGAGACTGTGTGGCCAGTCGGTTGAGGCACGATGGTACAGCTAGCCGCAAAACCGTCTGCACGGGCTTAAATAAGAACGAATGCTTCAGCCATACTCGTAGGAATGGACCCAAAAGCTCCGGTGCTTCAATAATATCTGACGCTCCTATAAAGCGCCCGACTTCCTTCTCGACAGCATCGGGAGTTATCTCTGACTCGTCTGTTTTCTGGAGCTTTGTTGAGAGTGCTGTGAAAACATCCACTACGGTCTCTTGACACAGTGACGCTGCGAGAACACTACCGCAGAAATATTCCACATCGCCTTGTGCAGCATCTAGCTTTAGTATCAGTGTGGAGAACGCCTCTTCGAGAACTAGTTGCCCTCCGCCAGGGATTCGATTAGCAAAATGCCTTTTATTTCCTAGATGATCTCTGAGGCATTCAGCAAGAATTGTCAAGCAGTCTTTGTAGACCGCCAGCAAGCTCCGCCTCTCTTCCTTAGTGTGCACACTTGGGGTATAAATCTCCGAAAGCTTTCTGATAAGACTCAGTAGCGTCTGGAAGCCGCTGAGTTGCCGGAATAACTCCTTCGCCTCCGTAGGACGCGGATTATCGATCAACGTGTGGCGCAGCCGGAGCAGACACTCGGTAACCGTACCTGTAAGGCTTATGTCGATATAATCATCGCAAATAGATTTCAGCTCATCGATAACCGGCGCGAACTCGACAAAAGGGCTTTGGGTAAGCGAGGAGTGCGGCGACAGGGAAACGGCCTGGTTCATTGCGCCGCGAAAACACCCCGGCTACCTACCTGACGGCTAGAGACCATCAGACATGAACAATCACTTCGACTTGGTGTCACAACTGCCCTCATTGGCAGGGCGAGGAAGCTGCGTCGTCGGCAGAGGCGGAAGGGTGGGACCGAAGGCCTGCTTCAAAGTAGGATCAGCAATTGCGCTTTGGAGAGGGACGCCACGAATCGAAGACCTATGATTTATTAGTTTCCTTTTATTAAGAGATCAACGGTAGTAGCTAAGCTGCAAATTTCTCGGCCGCCGACAAACAGGCAGTGTCGCTGGACCAAGAGGATGAAGCAACGATCCGTTTCGAGAGATCACTCATGTGACCCACCTCAGCCACTTGCAGGTATCATTGATGTGTTATCGATAAGAGCTTATCTTCGCGAGGATATCTCGATTGCTATTACCTGAGCATCATACTAGGCATCTGGATAGCTGTTGGGGACGCCCTGTTTCAGCGTTTGTAGCTGCAGTATCATACTTGACTAGGATGACTAGGTTGGAATCATACAAAGACCATAAAATGCTCGTGAGCATCTTCAAGAAGCATGTGCCAAATCCTAGTCAAAAGGTTTTGTTCCCGCACTTATCGCTACAATGTTATAAAGAATATATTACTACCTCAGCAGCATTCAGCGAAGTCGCAAAGTACCGCGAAAGGACGTGCTTAGAGTACTGTAGGCTAATAACGGCAGCGATACGATACTCCATTGAGCGGGATTAGCTGTAGGCTCGATTTCCTTGTTGGTGGGACTGTGAATGTCCGGCTTCGAAAGAGGCACTTCCGAGTTCGGAGTAGTGCATTCCCGTTTAGGGCCCCATGGTTTCAAAAGAATGGATGGCCGTAAGTACTTTATATTGTGTTAGAAACAGAATGGAAACCTGCAGCGCGATATCCGTAGCATAGCTGAGGAGTCACCGAACAACCTTATATATATTGCAACCCTTGGCAACTGTTTAGATTTGTATTCCCTCCAGCATGCTAATTCAGCGGCTTATTGAAGCTGCTGCCTCATCCGTAGAGCAAATCGTCTTAGCCAGGAGGGCGGTAAAGATTGAACCGAGTTATTTACAAAGGTCAGGTTGTCAAATTTGTGTACGTCACGGCTTGGGTTACCTAGCGCTTAAAACAGCTTGTGCAGAGTCATGGATGCCACCTATAGTACCCATAATCTGTTGGCAGGATTCCGGAGTCAGGAATGAGGCGGGATCAGCGATCAGCAGCTTGTAGCTCGGCCCAGGCTGGGGTTGAAACAGGAAGTTAGCCAACTGACAAATTCGCCATTGTTCCACCCTGCTGTTGTTCTTGGTTAGGGTGACCCCTCACGAGTTCCTCAAGCGCCTGGTGCCTGGAACTTGGGTCTGGGGTCTGCTGAGGACCTGAGTCACCGCTGGACGGGCGTCCTCCGTCCGATTGTAATTTACGGCAAGGGCGATTTTCATTGTATTGCCAATAATAGTAGTAAAGGCATCTCTACGCCACAAACGTGTACTCAGTAGTACTTTGTAGCATACTAGCTATCACAACTGCACCCTTCTGACTGTTGATCTGCTTGATCTCCGCAGCCTCCACCACTGGCTGGTTGCTCAGCATGGGTCCTTATCATAGCGTGACCAGGCCGCGTACTGCCGCCATCTGTAATTGATAGGTAATTTACACTATTACACCAGGACAGAGGCGTGAGGTGAGTCACCTGATCTGTAACAGCGCGTAAGGTAACGAGTATCTAATGATCCCGGATTGCATCTTACATCACCCTTCCTTGGTGCAGCTGACTGATAAGCTCGGCTCTCCCCATCCAACCTCCTCCTCACTCCTCATCTCCCCATCCCTCTCTCTTCATCTTCATCTTCATCATCTCTTATCTAAATCATCGTACTCTTCATCTTTGTGAAGTCCTGGTTTCTTTCATTTCGTTGGTCTGTCAAGTTCGTTTACATTTTTATAGCCGCCATCATGAAAGGCATCTTCGGCCTTTCATTGCTTCCGCTGCTTGTTGCAGCCTCGCCTGTTGTTGTCGACTCGATTCACAACGGAGCCGCTCCCATCCTTTCATCTACAAACGCTAAGGAGGTCCCGGACTCTTATATTGTTGTCTTCAAGAAACACGTAGACCCTGTTGCCGCCTCTGTTCATCACAGTTGGGTGCAGGACATCCACGGGCAGAAGAGTGGTGGAAGGGCAGACCTGAAGAAGCGTTTCCTCGGCTTGGAATTCGGATTCGGCGAAGAGATCTATGACGGTCTAAAGGCCACCTTCAATATCGCAGGATCCCTCATGGGGTACTCGGGACATTTCCACGAGGATACGATCGAGGAAATCCGCAAACATCCTGACGTAAGTACACCGCCGGAATACGGCTCTGCCCAAACTGACGGTCATCTTTTCATAGATCGAGTACATTGAGCGAAACTCCGAAGTCCATACATTGGAGGACACGGACGTTGAGAAGAACGCCCCTTGGGGTTTGGCTCGTATCTCGCATCGGGACAGACTCACTTTCGGTACATTCAACAAGTACCTCTACGCTTCCGAGGGAGGTGAGGGAGTTGATGTTTACACTATTGATACTGGTATCAATATCGAACATGAGGACTTTGAGGGCCGTGCTTTCTGGGGCAAGACTATCCCTAACAACGACGCGGATGAAGATGGTAACGGTCACGGCACTCACTGCTCGGGCACCATTGCCGGAAAGAAGTACGGTGTTTCTAAGAAGGCCAACATCTATGCTGTTAAGGTTCTCAGGTCCAGTGGCTCTGGCACCATGGCCGACGTTGTCCAGGGTGTCGAGTGGGCTGTCGAGTCTCATCTCAAGAAAGCCAAGAAGGGTGGCAACGGCTTCAAGGGCAGCGTTGCTAACATGAGCCTTGGCGGTGGCAAGTCGAAGACCCTTGAGGATGCTGTCAATGCTGGCGTTGAAGCCGGTGTTCACTTTGCTGTCGCTGCTGGTAACGACAACGCCGATGCGTGCAGCTACTCTCCCGCAGCCGCTGAGAAGGCAGTGACTGTAGGAGCTTCGACCCTTGCTGACGAGCGCGCTTACTTCTCCAATTATGGCAAGTGCACAGATATCTTTGCTCCTGGCCTCAACATTCTGTCAACTTGGATTGGCAGCAAGTCGGCGGTCAACACCATCTCGGGAACCTCCATGGCTTCGCCTCACATTGCCGGTCTCTTGGCGTACTTTGTTTCCCTTCAACCGTCCAAGGACTCTGCTTTCGCAGTCGATTTCACTCCTGAGAAGCTCAAGAAGGATATCATATCCATTGCCACTGAAGGTGTCCTTACTGACATTCCTGCGGACACCCCCAACGTAAGTTGCGCGTTGGAATTTTTACTGGTCTTAACTAACTTGTGATTTAGCTCCTTGCTTGGAACGGTGGTGGCTCCACCAACTACTCTGATATCATTGCCAAGGGTGGCTACAAGAGCGGCTCTCATGTCGACTCCACTCCTTTCAAGGCTGGAGGTATCCTCGCCCAGGCCATGTAAAGCACTCCGGAGTGCATCTGTGTTGCTCGTTTTCTGAAGATTCTGCGTTGGTTTGGCTTGACTTAACTTGATTGATTGCGTAACCGACACTCGGGTAGTGAGTGCTATCTTTGGCCACTTGATGGTACATGGCATAGATCGTTTTGCAATGACACTGGATGAAAACCCACATCAATACAAAGTAGTATGTTGCCGAGTTGGCATCAAGTAGGGGTAAATTCCTAGTCACGTGCCTATTGTTGACCCAAACATAGTCCAGTGCGGTACTGTGGTTATGCTTTCCGCACTCATCCGCCAACTGGTTGAAGGGGGAAAAATGAGTCAATCTTGGATTTTAATCTAGATCTACTGTCGCATCTAGGACTCGCTGAAGGGGGGATTCGCACCAGAAGATAGAGGACGGACCGAAGCTGCAGGGCCCTCTTACACCCACACTTGACAGTGACAACATATTTGACCGCATTCAGCCTTACCACAATTCCCAATGTCATGATATCAGAGTTTGACCCGGTCTTCAGTTCGCGCTGCTCGTCATCAATGGCGGGTGAGAGATCCGCATATCCGGTAACCCATGGGCAGCACTACGAGGGCTGCTCTGTCCACCTATGAGCTCTTCTCTCGGCGATATCGTGATGCAAAGGTCGGGTTAAGCATCCGCGCGTTTCCACGAGTCTAAGACGAGAACATACAGTTCATATTGCATCATACAGTTAGTCTCACGTCGTTCTGACGGCCATTAGTATTCGTGTACTTATATGAGTATCTACTCTCACATAACACTATCAAATTCCTGGACTCAATTGGTTTCTACTTTACTCAATATCCATATACGTGTAAACTATCTTCTCAAGCCAGCATGCGTTTCTCTTCTCTATTCGGCGGTCTCCTGCTTGCCGGGGCTGCGATCGCCCAAAACACAAGCTGTTCTCCCAAGTCCTCTGACGCCGAAGTCATTGAATACGCGTACGCATTGCAAGGACTGCTCGAGAGATACTATACATCCCAGCCGATCAACCAGACCTTCCTGAGGGATGCCACCAATGGCTCGAGAGTGGAGTACTACCAGAACCTCCTCGGCATCCAGAGACAGAACCGTTTGGGCGTCCGCGCTTTACAGCAAGTCGGCTCTCAAATCCCCGGCTTCTCGAACCCAAGATGTGACTACTCGATCCCGAATGCAACTAGCGGAGAAGATTACGTGAAGAATGCTGCTGTACTCGAGGGCAGCGTTGCCAGTGCCTTCATTGGTGCCACTGGGTACACCCAGTCCCCGGAAGTCTCGTTTATTCTTGCGAGACTGGCAGCCGTGCATACTGCAGACGCCAGCTGGCTTGCGGCAGAGCAGAGGAGCGTTGTATTCCCGTCCAACGTTTCCTCCTTGGTGCCCGCTTACAACCCGGAATACGTTCTTGGTTCTGGCAAGGAGCCTGGACGACTTGGCCAATACCTTCAGGACTGTGTCACGGCGCCTTCGGATCCGTGTGGCCAGACTTTCTTCATCGGACCGCTTGTTGGTAGTGTTGGTAACCGCTCTTCTGCAGCTGCGGTCCCTTCAGGCTCCAGCGCCTCTATCACTCCATCTATTTCTCCCACTGCGGCGGCGAGAAGGCGCTTTGGATTCTGAGTAACCACTGATGGGGCCATCTGAACATCAGCGCGGTGTACTCATACCTCGACCATTGAGACATTTAAATCACTGGTTGGAGCGTACTATTGACTACGATGACTGGCTGTTGGCGGAGCGACGTGTAATATAGTATCGTAGATAGTCCCGTTAACAGTTGTTAGCCCACTCAAATACTCCTGATTAGTTAGTTAATGCAAGGGTTGAAACAGTGCATGCGATGTTTACCCGGTAGTTTCAGATGCGTTCGGGTCATGTAAGGTTTTTACTGCTAGCCCTAATGCATTTCTCTAGGGATCTTGGATAGTTAAAAGCAGTGTGAGCGGCTTTGTTTTATGCCTCATGCTTAGGCCAAACGTAGGCTCTATTATGGGATAGTTCACTAAGAATGCACTGTATTGTATTGAAATATACCATTAGGATGGCATCAGGTTCAATTAAGCTCACCTTGGCTGGTTGGTTCGGTTTAGCTACCGTAGCCCGCTCACTTGATTCAGAGCAGTTGGATATACTCAGCTTCCAAGGCTGGCTTCAGCTCGCTATGAATTGCATATGCCTAAACTTTATGATTAATAAGTGCTTTGATTTGAGTCTCACCTGTTAGTAGTTCAGAAATGCTCTGGCCTCATATTCTTCTATTTCTCTCACTCACTCTACTATATCAGCTACTCTAAAGGCTCTCTTTCCCTTTTGGCGAACATATCTGGCTATCTTTGACGTTTGCGGTTATAGATATTTCATCTACTCGAGGCTCGCGAATTACTGAGATTCCCAATACGTTGAGTAGCCGCCTTCATATCTCAGACTTAAATAGCATTCCAGAGCATTGATATCACGACTATAGAGCATTAGGAACTATCTAGTAATTGACTTATCAATTATTAGAATAGAATATGGATAATGGGTTCAAGTTGGTAATATTGATAATTGAATAAGAGGATAATTATATGGATGATATTATAGCATTGCAAGCGGGAATTGCAAGCGGGAGGTGAGGAAATGGATCTTCTACCTCAGTGTTGGCGAGTTCGCATACGTGACGGCCAGGTGGAATATCGTTAGTCCACATTTCCGATACGGTAGGTACGGTACGGTAAAGCGGCACTGGCTGATAGCCCAAGTCGGAATATTAGATTTTTGCTCCGCCGATCCCAAATTATCTGGACTGGTTAAGCTATATCAGTCTATCTCGTTTTCAAGTTCACAATGTCTAATAATGATGATGGGTTCCATACTGCTAAGCGGAGGAAGCTTGACACCTCGCAAGAGGCTGCAGACTCCTCTGCCATAACGTCACATACACAGCTACGATCGCTTCTAGTCTTCCAACAAAACGTTGTAGAATCAAAGCAAGGTGAATATACCTTCAAAGTTTTCTGGGATGGTAGACCAGACTGACCGTCTTAAATATAGGCATAAGGCGATTCAAAGAGTTCCTCACGTCAATAGGACAGACTAACCATGAAGGCGAGAAAGCCAAAAAATTCCGCATACTTAAGGCGTACTGCGACACTCAAATTACTCGCAACACAGAAGAAGCAATCTGCTTTCCGGAGATCATCCAGACGTGGAACTTCGCAGACAGCAGTAATAATGAATCATTACTTACTTCTGTGCCCTCAGTTCTCGCAATCTTCCTGAAGACCGTCTCCAGCAATCTGGATTTTCGGGAATTTGGTATCGCTCTGTGCAAGTATTTGCTGCAGAAGGACCAGCTGCGGCTTTTCAACCGTGGCCTTACTGCGAACAAATCTAAAGAGCATCTGATTTCTCCTTGTCTTCGACTCCTGACGGAGATCGTCAGTTTCGACGGCGGTGCTGTCGCCCGGCAGCTCTACATCGCGCGTCACATTACTTTTAAGCGCATGGACGTGTTTCTGACACCGAACAAAGCGCAGCTGGAAGACAACGCCGATGATCCTAATGCATCTACTCTGAGGCGGAACGCTCAGCGATATGTTCTTGCAAACTTGAAATTTCAGAACACTGCCAACAAGACCGATATCATCGAGCAACAAAAGGTCATAAGAGCTTTTCTTGAACATCTAAGAAAGGACCCGCATGAAATTGTCATCGATATCGTCAAAGCAATTGAAAGAGATGTAATCCAAGATAGCTCCCTCTCCCGCAACACCAAGACCAAATTCTTCAGTCGATGGAACCTTGAAAGACTGGTCACCCTTTACGGTTATGACCGAGAATCCGAACAGGAAAACGCGACCGGCTTGTCTCTCGCCGATGAGGCACATAAGATCTTGTTGACAGTCTGCACCAAGACTGAGCATGGCGTTTTGCTGCCTCAAACAGGATGGTACCCTGTTAACAGCGATCCAGAATTGCTTCCAATTGAAGACGATGCTTCGATTGATTTAGGACTTGATTCCGCAGTCTACGTGGATAAGTACCGGGAATCGGTACCTGTCCGCAATGGTACGCTGTCTTACCTCATTCAGGTCCTCCGTCCGGAATCCGATAGTCTCCAGATTGCGCTTCTCTTAGCTATTTTCAAAGCAGCGCCGGAGCTAATTGCTGATTACTATACCAAGAAAGCGCTCTTTATGGCAGATCCAAAACCCACACCTTCGTGGATGGCGGAATCAACCGTTCTCTTCTCGACAGTTAGTTTACCGGTTCCTGCCAATTGTGGTTGGAAGGATAAGCTGCCCGCCATGCCTCCGCCTGTTTCGGTGGTCATCGAGAATATTCTTCCCCGGCCACTTACGCAGAAAGTGCTGACGCGCTGTTTCAACTTGAATACTGAGATCGTCACTCTTTTTGCAGTTAGAGTCCTGACGATGTCTTTCAATAAATTGCGCGACACCCTGAAAATCTTCCGTGCTGATCATGGCGCCGGCCAGCATTTGTGGACCCAAGCTGCAGACAAGTTGACTGTTGAGTTTGGTCATAGGTGCCCTCAGATGAAGGACGTTGTAACTTTGTTTCGGAGAACAGCTAAAGATGACTTGCAGCAGCTGGAGGCGGTCTCCGAGCTACTTGCTTGCTTCTATGAGGTTCTGACAAATGCGGCTCTGGAAGAGGGCTTTGACGTTTCCCTTGTTCTCGTTGATATTTTAAAACGACTGGACGAAGGAAATCTCGACGCGGAGAGCACAGAACTCCTGATAAGCCAATTACAAAACATTCTCAAAATTGCTCAACAATCTGCATCCCTACGCTGGTGGAACCAGCCAGGTAATGTCCCTGGTGTCAAGTTATCATCGTTATCTCTAACATTATAACAGGATCCATGCAATTTTCTGCGTTTACGTCCATCTTGAGAGTCTTAATCAACACGTCCTCTGAAGGTTCTTTCAAAGAGATCCACTCACTCCTCGCAAATGTGCTGATAGAATACTCGGTCATTCGCTCCTCCAGCTTCTCGGCTGTCCTGTCTAGCTTTGGGTCGTCCGACTCCGAATCTCAACACCAGTTGGCCTTCTTCGATAATTGCGCTTGCCGTGTGACCAAGAAGCCGGTTCACTATCAAGATCTACTCGGATCTCTTGTCCAAACTCCCGAGCTGCTGAGTCCTCTAGTGGCTGCTGTTATTGAGCAATGGCCTTTCGTACTCAAAGCTGGAAATGATAGCGCTAAGACAAACGTGAGCGAATTCATCGTTAGATTGCTCAGAAACCTTCATCCAGCCGGGGAGAGTCTACAAGGGCTGAAAGCGGCTCGGGACGAATTAGTCAACGCTACGGAGGATCGGAAGCTGAAGTCACGCTTCAGAAAGGCCTTGAAAGGGTGTGAAGAGGACGAAAAAGAGGATCAGAACCCAGACTCTGAACCAAGAGAACAACCCTCGTCAGCCCCGAAAAAAGAATGGCAAAACATTGATTTGGAAGAAATTTTTGGCTCTTTACCGGCCGAGGGGACTACTCATAATGAGCTATATAGATGGGACCAAAAAGAGGTAGCGGAGTCGCTGGAGGAGGGTCGAATAGCAGAGCTTTTCCTATGCCTGTGCTCCGAGCATGAAGAGGTTCGGAGACAGGCGCTTCCGAACATTTCGCGATTCATGATGAAGCTCAAGGTAATATCCTCGTTGCCTGTATGTCTCAGCGTCATGAGACTAATCAACGCTTGCAGGAATCCAAGTATGCCGAATGGCGCAGCGCCTACATCCTAACTGGAGAATTCCTCGAGACTGTCAAACAAATTGGGGTTGAATCACCCGTGCCGTGGATTGTGGGAGAATGTGCTGCCAGCTGTCTTGCAATTCTTGTGGACCCGATGCATAAACTCTATGGAAAGATCAATAAGTTCCTTCAGAAAGCTCCTGCTTGGGAGGTGGAAAAAATACCGTCTTATTGGATTGACAAAATCCTGTTGCATGAGCCCGAGTTGGATGACGGCTACTTTGAGGAAACCGCATGGCTATTGGATCTGCTTGTCAAGGGACTTCGAACGGAACAGGTACGCCCTATAGCCCTCCATAGATTGTCCCGCTTGTTTAACATTTATCAGGATATGGAGATATATCGCCGGGCCAACGTTTTTGAGAGAGTCCTGTCGTTCTACGATTCACCAGGTGCTGGCTTCTCTGCGAAGAAGAAAATTTTGCACTTGGTGTACCGCTCAACACAGGTCCAGGGCAGTACAACTTTGATTACAAGAGCAGGCATTATTAGTTGGATACAGAGCCAAATCCCATCAGTCACCGGCAGGGATGCGTCCACCCTTACAGCTATGGCGCAGTCATTACTTCAATCGTCGGACCATGATCGGACCGTGAAGTGGAGTGAAGGCGCTGTACAACGAGCAGTTGAACAGATTACTGCGTAGAATTGGACGAGGTGAGGATAACTTTGGACCATATACCCACTATATAGCACTGGAATAAAGTTGTGTTTTATTACGTATTCGGCCTTCTGCCTGGTTTTGCGGTCAAAACCATGAAATATGTTGATGCGTCTGCGAAAGGAAGAGAAAACGGTGTGATAACCACAGAGAATAATTGATCAGGTACGCGGCGAGAAGTCAAGTGGCAGCAATCTCCAGCGTTGTGGCTGCAAAATACGTGGACCAGCTGCAGAGTAGTGTGTTGTTCCAGCGAGCTGGCCGTTTCCTTTCCTTTTTGGGCGGCGCGAAACTTCAGAACTCCGACCTTGGGCTCATCGCCTCAACTCCCCTTAACCTTTTCTTCTTCCGCCCGATCACGCTCTGCGAAAGCTCCAAAGTCATATATCTCTTTGGCCATCCAGTACCAATATCCCAACTATTAGTTACCCCAATTTCTCTCGGTCACACTCGCTCCTGCTGATTCGGCAAATCTGCCCCTCCTCATCCGCACCTCAACCTCAACCTGACCGATACCGATTACCCGACCATCAACGCCCACATTCACGTCTTTCAATTGACCTGCACTCATAACCCGCGTTAAGTCTGTGCCTTCTCCTATAACCTTCCGACGCCAAATCCTGCTTTCCGTTCAATCGTCGTCTCCGCCTTTCGCCGCAAGTTCTAGCACACCGAAACTCGACCAGGATCTTTTCTTTACTCCCCTGTATTTTGATCGATCGGAACACATGAGAACTACGTAGGGATTGTGACAAACACAACATAACAAGCCGTCGCAATGGCGCGACGTTATCAAATCGATGAGTTGATATGGCTGCGCGAGTCACCGCTGGTCACGCGGCCAGCCAATCTACCTCCGGTGGAGGAATGGATGGGGTATGGAATTCTCGCCCTCTATCCACTTCGATGTGTTATGTCTCTTCATCCTACTTGTACTGACTGATGGGATTTACGTAGGCCGCTGCCTGATCGTACGGCTCAACGAAACCCTAGCAACAACCATAACGAAACGTCAGGTCGCCGGCCAAGCAATTTCGAGACCCGTCACATATCTCGCAATTCAAATTCAGGTGAGACGAAATTCTATTCAAGCGCTCTTATGTTTCCGAGACGGAAGCTATAAGCCTAGCCTAGATGATTATTCTGACCCTGAGTAGAGGAAATTGTCCTCGGACCCCCAAAAACCGCCTTTGCTTCTGCATCCCGTATACCCGGTAAAGGCTCAATAGACGCCTCAGAACGTTCACCAGCCTCAGATGAAACAAAGAATGACAGGTTCAAGTTTTTCAGAGACCGGGAAGCCGGCGAAAGAGACTTTGCTGGGCGTGAGGGGAAGATGGGGACATTCAATAATCGGAGGGGAGAGAAGGAGGACTGGAATAATGGCCGCACGCGTCGTGCTCTCGGTCAAGATGAACAAGACAAAAGGTCCAAGCGCAACGGAGATTTCGACAGGTGGGAATCCCGCGATTCCCAAGACCATAACGCAGCAAAAGACAAAGACGGACGCTTTTTCCCTCGCCGGGAAGCGCTAGCTGGGCGTGCTAGACATGAGGGCAGTTGGTTCCGTGAAGATAAAGGACAAGAAGCACCCGATGCGGAAGAAGAGAAAGCTTCACTTCGCAGCCGAGATTGGCGCCGTGACAGACATGGCGCTGACCGTGAATGGACTCGTGGAGCAAAGCTGGAGCAAGAGCCTGAGTGGCTGGATGCGACAGGCCGAGACGAACCTCGAAGAGTCCACACACAAGAGGATTTTGAGCGCTGGAAAGAGAAGATGAAAGCTGGTTCTTCCCAAGCTCAACCCGAAGAGAGGAAAGATTCCCCCAATGAGAGGGTCCCGGAACCTGTACAGAGATCAGAGCCCAGGCCTACCGATGGCGAGATCTTTAGCCCGAGCGGCGCTGCTCTTCACGACAGTACAATGGAGCGCTTCTTCGGCCTGCTGGGTGACACGAAGCCTGCTCAGGACTTGGGATCGCCTCTCCCTTCAGAATCGACTGTGAAGAAGGAATCGACTGTGGGAAAGCCTGTAAAGTCCTCTCGCTTTGCAGGCCTATTCAGTCCTCCTCTCGGCAGCCCTGCAAAGGAGCCCGAGTCGCCGATTAGCTCTAGATCTCCTGCACCAATGAACTCCTCGACCGATGCTGATCAAGAAGGCTTTCAGCGTATCTTACAAATGCTCGGTGGTGGGAAATCGCGTAATACCACGCCTCATAACGATCCTACACAGAACAATGCTCAACCAAACCGTCCTTCTTCCTTGGTCCATGCAGAACAGACTCGCAGCCCGATATCTCCTTCTCGTGAGCAGGGCCAACGCCTGGAGCATATAGCCACACAAGGCACTCCTGCACGGGGAGTGGACGCCCCACTCAAGGAGAATTTGTTTAGCCAGGAATCTCAAGGACGAGACAGCCAATATCTGCTTCGGCTGATGCAACAAGTGAGAGTCAGTCCCGGTGCTGGCCCCAATCAAGGCCCTCAAAATCAGCCACAGAGTACTGGACCACCCCCTGGGCTAATGAATATGCCTGATGGCATGCCTCATCCCCATGGAGTAGAGCCTTCTATGAAAGGTCCCAGCTTTTTGAATGACCCCGCAATCGCCACGATGCAGAGATCGGATGTTGATCAGCTGCGACGACGGCCTACTAATGGGCCGCCAATGGGCTACTTTGACGACGTTCCCTTGGCGCAGGGTCCCATTACACCTGGTGGCAGCCGTGTTCCTCAGGGCCATGCGCCACCCATGGGCATCCAGCGCCCTCCTGGTTTTGAGCACATGCCACCTCCCGGTTGGGCTGGTCACCATATGCCCCCGCAACAAACTGCCCCTCCAGCTCCTTTGGCCCCTCCCCCCGGTATTCCAACCCCGAACAGGGGCGTCAACCCCAATTATATCTCCAACGTGATGCCAATGCCTGGAAACATGCCGCTTAATGAGCGTCAGCCATTCCCACGTGGACCTATTCCGCCTGGAATGATGCCGCCCCCGGGTTACATGAACGGCCTGCCCCCCGGCGGCTTCCCGCCCGTTCCACACAATGGGGAGAATGTGATGGGACTATTTGACGGAAATCCCGGTATTCAAGGCCCACCACCGTCTTCCAGACACTTGCTAGACATGTTCGGACAGGTGGGAACTGATGCCAGAGGTGGTATGGTGGGTCCCAGGCAGTTTAGATAAGCAGGTACGCAGAGCAAGGTGATATGCCCAGTTGTTCGAGTGCGATGGAGTTTGCATGCTTTCTCGTCAGTAACAATCCTGCCCTGCGGAAGCGTATCCAAGTCTGTATATCTTTATCGTCACCCTCACTGAGGGCAGGATGTCCGCATCTAAACAGTCACTACCTTAACTTGACTTGACGTCAGAAGCGAGCTTGTGAGAGTAATACCGATCGTTGATATCTCGGATCATGTACGCGATCTATGCGCTGCTCGTCTTTATCTAGGACAGGATAGTCTCAATCCAGCTATGCGGATGACCTTGTAGTTGTTTTTCGAGTATAGTGTAGCAGCTCTGGTTGAGCAGGTTCCTGTGAAATCCCCTCAATCTTGCTTACCATTTCTTCATCCTTCGCTTCACATTAACCACCCTACATCTACCCTTTGACTTGAGACACCTCGCTGCATTTCATGTTCTTCACTTGCCGCAGTGTGGCTACTCAATGAGCACCAGATCCATGAAGGCAAGTGACTCCGCCTGAACTGCCCGAATCGATCAATCACACTCCCTCTACCTGAAATCATTCATCTCTACCTTTACCCATGTCGTCCATGCAGTACTCTATGATCAGCCCTCACTTTCACATTAGCCCATCGCCTGTTAACAAGCACCTCCGTCCAGAAACACAGCAACAAGAACAAGACATCAACATGATGGATGAAATCGAACTCCAGCTTTGTCTGAGCATTGACCCAACCCCAATATCGACCCCAATTGTGAGTCACCTACGCCGCAAATATTCGAGCTATCCCTCAATAATCAACTAACACGTGCTACCCAACCGGCAGAAAGAGACCGATAACCAGAAGGAAAAGCAGAAAAGGACTTCACAGCAAGGTCAGACCCAGCAGCTTCAGATCCTAGGGGCGAAACGTCTGGCGGAGAACTTGGTGAATCATGGTGAAAGTGGCACTGGAGAAGAGGGAAGAGGGTTAACCCATCGGGACATCTCACCGAACTTCGGAGATGGAGATGGAGATGGAGATGGGGATAATAACAGGATACCAAACGGACTATGGAGTGAAGAAAGCAATGACCACCTAGGCTACTTACAACTCCCGCCGCGGAAGAAAGTCCGGACGTTATTCGCCTGGGACCCAGAATCAACATGTCAAACCATGTCCGAAGGTAGTGCCAGCGCTGAATCTGATACGGACAAGGATAAGAACCATACACCAAACCATGCAGCACAAAGCGCGGACGTATTTGACCCTATGTCTTTATGCCATCCTCTTGGCGACACTAAACCTCCTTCAAGCGAGGAACCAGGGGAATACATGCACGCCTTGATAGCCAGCCTTCAGCTATTGAACCATCCGCATCCGCATCCAGACCCACCGGATATCCCGCGACGGCCTCAACGGTTCGAGATCTACGAAGATCCAGACGACATGGATACTGATGGGGTGGGGTTTTTCAATGTCGATCTCAACACTGCATGGTATCTATCGCCGGATGAGAACAAAGAGAACGCCGAGGAAGATGCTAACGGCAATCGCCAGCACAATCACGGGAATCTCAGTCGGGTTCAAAGTCAGAGACATCGTCAGGTTACATAAGTCCAAGAATGCCGCAGGCCATGATTATTGTCGGCTGCAGTGTCTTAGTATCATGCTTGTAGTCCAAGGCAGTCCTTAATGTGTAGACATGAAAGAGTTAATGGTTAATGACCAGCTTGATTGATGGATGTCGGTTCTTAAAGCAAAGTAAGGTAATACGCGTTGCTGGAATCAAAGGATGAAAAAATTACTTTCTCATGTTACTGTGGCATGGCGCTTTCCAAGGCACACCTACACCTTACCTCCACCCCGTTTTCACCACCTTTAACTTCCTCTCTCTTCCTTTTCTTTCCTTGGGTTTCTTTTCCTGCAAACGAAATTTCAAATCAAGTCTATTATGATAGCGAACAATTCTACAGTGACTGGATAGGGAAGAAAATGGAGGTCGAGTCCTTGTCCCATTTATATCCACCTGGTTCCTGGACAAATAAACATGCCGCGAAAACCCCAGAAGATTGTAGCATCCACTCGTGCAAACCATGATTGCCGGACACGACTAAATGCATACTGTGGCTTTTAAATTACTATAAGAACTCTTGGTCAAGGCCGAGGAAGTCCTCAATAGACCCTTCCTATCTCATGACTGCCCTTGGAGAATCTCATCTTCGCTGGTTATATTGTGGAACGGACGACAGTTCAAGCCAGAAGCCAGGCTGGGACATCCACTGTAACAATCGATGGATAAGGAATTTTCGTTGAAACAGGTAACTTAATCACAACCACGGAGGCCTTCTGGCTCCTTGTCAACACGAACGGTCAATCAGGGCTACGAAAGTACATGACGACGCCTTATCGTCAGCTGGGTTAGGGGCAACTGAACTGAAAAGGAACAGACTGTTTCATTGCACTAATTGGGTCTATCTTTCATGCAATGAATTAAGGATTGCCTAAGACGTTTGGCAATCTTTTTATCCTCAGTCGACTGTTCACTTCAATCCTCGCTGCAGAGCATCGTCCTTGGTTTGCTACGTTACAAATGTTGAATGCATATATTTCATATTCAATATATTTCTGAACCAGTACGCAACAACCTACTCCAATGGCGTAAAATATCTCTTGAACCGATCCGTCTTCGTCAATCCCAGTTCAACAATCACCCAATGACAACTCATCAGCAAACTCGGGAAACGCACGGTCCAGAAATTCAAGTAACCCTCCGGCAGCCCACCAATATGAGCTTTCAAATGCTCCGGCATATCATTGTAGTGGTTGCGCTTGTTCCGCAGGGCTCGCATCAAGTCCAGCATTTTGGAGCCGGTGTATTTTCGCTGCTTCCCGAGACTGTCTTTGAAGTCCTTTGGCAGGAGTTTGAGGAAGTCCATCTCAGGGCCAATGACATCAGAGGCTACAGACTCTAGACACAGAAGAGCGTCAGATGGAGGATCTCTCGGTTCGAACTCGAAGTGGTCCGAAACGTCACAGAGGAAGCTAAGGCGGTCGGACGGATTCCAGAAGAAAGGATGGGTTAACACAGCGCTTGCGTCGGGGCTGTGGAGATTAGTACGCTACGCCACAAGGCAAAGGAAGATGTTGTTGGGACATACCGTTGACGTGGATCAAGTGCCAACATTGATCGGATAAGATCGTCTGCTTCAAACGCATACTCTCCTAGACGCTGTAACTCATCGAGATTGAAATTCCCCTTGACGATATTTGCTTCGCGCATGAACTTGCCATTCTTGTCAAAAGGATGACATCCTCGAGTTAGGACGTAGTAGAAGACACATCCCAGGGAGAAGATATCAATGGCTCGGGTGGCTCGTCGATTCGTCTGGGGATCGACGACCGCCGGCTCAGATGACTCCGTATGTTGAGACTCTGAACCCTGGATTACCGGGCTCTTGTCGTCATCCACAAGCAGTTCGGGAGCCCTCCACCCGGACGTACCAGCAGCATGGGCCGTGGTTGCCCTGAATGAACTCTGGTTATCCTCAAGTTTCTTGCACAAGCCAAAGTCCGAAATCAGAAGCCGGATGGCCCGAGAACCGATACGGCCTCGAGGAGCGGCGACCAGGATATTTTGAGGCTTCAAGTCACGGTGTACGATTTTGAGAGAGTGTAGGTACCGGACACCGGCGACAATTTGACGCAAGACGTCCGGCATATCCAAGCCACCATTGACTAGCTGCGGGAACGCGTCTGGTCGTTCTACCACATCCTGCAAAGAAGCCGGACACAGTTCAAGGGCGATGTAGAAGAAACCCTTGGCTTGCTCACGGCAATAATATCGGATAACGTTGTTATGATCATCGCTTTCCTGCAACAATCCCACTTCGTGCGATGCAATATCATAGAACTCCACCAGCATACGTTTGACCGCGACGTCTCGGCCGTCAAACGACCCGCGGTAAACAACTGTCCCGTGGCTTCCATGACCCAGAACGTCAGCCGTAAAGACCTTCAAACGGCCAATCTGGATGACACCGTCCGCTTCAAACACCTCATTAGATGCAGTGCGGGTGAGAGCTAACCCGGCATCGGGCCCAGCCGGGGGTTGCAAGGTGCCAGGGGCGTGATCAGATTCCTCTTTCTCACTCTCAATTTTCTTCTTCCCGCGTCTATGACTCTTGCCTCCGCGGCTGCCACGTTTGCGCGTCTTCTTCTTCTTCTCGCCATCCTGCAATGAGAGCTCTTCAACGTCTTTGTCGTCATCTGGGCCGCGTGATGGTTCACGGATACGGACTCGGGGGGTGGCATCAGGCTCGACGGAGTCTCGTGTCCTGTCTGGCTTTGGTGTCATCTCACCGTCAACTGGCGGCCCATCTACTTTGATGTCGACTGTCACATCGTTGACTGCACGGACAGTGCTTGACTCTCGTTTCATAGATCCGCTAACAATTGGCGTTGACGGAGTAGACAAGGGCGCTTGTTCGTTAAGCTGAAATAATGTTCTTTATATCGAGTTTTTGTTTGGCGAGTTCTTGGATGTTATGTGAGTTGAAATAGATGAATGTACCGAAGAAGAGCAAGATAAGCATAACGACAATATCAGCGGCATTATCCCAACTTTTGCGGATAATGGTACTATGGCGAAGCGCCGGTGGTAGAGCTAGCTCGGACGGGCTACGAATGATCTCCCTAGGGGTGCCGTTTGAGAACTCTGCGGACGATGATCCAGATATGCTGGGAATCTGACGGCGAGGGATACGAGGGGAGTTTAGAGCGTGAACACCAGCAAGTGCGTCCCGCTGTTGCTCTGGTGTCAGGCTCATAAGCGGCTGTCCATGGCGGAAGTAGTCTTTCTCGTAGTATTGGGCCATCTTGGCGCGGCCAGTAACGAGTGGATAGGTCTCCTCGGACATGGCATACCAACCACCGCCTTCAGTGTAGTCGATGAAGACAAGATCATTGCGGTCATCGAGAGAGCCATAATCCGGATCTGGAGGCTGTAGAGGCTGAGAGAGAAGGATAAGCGGTTTCGGGGCTTCCGGGTTGTCAATGTTGACCGGGCGAGCAACATCGAACACCCGCACCACAGGCGAGGAAAACCGCTGCGTGTAGCGAGGTCGCTCGATGTGGGAATGATCAAATCCCAAAACGACCCCGTCATGCATACTATAGATATGACTTTGATCCATCGTACGAAAGTACTGACTCTGTAGATCAACGTCACGGTTATTGGTGGTCCATTCGGAGTACTTCAGAGTACAAATTGGATCACCGGTTTCAGTGTTCTGGATGGCCACAGCGTACTCAACACGACCCAACACTAGAGTCCCAGACGGAGACTCGCATTCCTCATCCACATCGGCATCGAAGTCGTCGACCTTGCGGCACTCCGGTGCGGAGGGCATCGGACCTCTAGAGCTAAATACCCGCAGTATAGAACCAGTCCTCGCATCGATAGTATAAAGAGTGGTCTCCTTTCGGGCGGTATATGTAACTGCCGGCTCGGTCCCAGAATACGGCGTCTCATCAACAAGCTCCTTCACAGTCAGCCCAAGCTGCTGCAACCCGGCATTCGGGTCCGGACTGAATATATAGAGACTGCCATCCTGGCTCGGTTCGACGATCCAGATGAAGTCATCCTCTGGCTTGGCCTCGTCGAAGCTCGAGCGATTCGCTCGATGGTAATAACTCTCGACCATCGGGCTACTCGGGACCTCGAGGGCCCAGCGGGGAGCTCCGGTCTTGCGGTCTCGAGCGTGAATGGTACCATCGACGGTCGCCAGCAGAACAAAGTCCTCAACCTCCCAGTCCTGCAAGGACCGCGCATGCAGCTGCGGAGCCAGACCAGCAGAGGCACTGCTGCTACTGGCCTGGATGGGAGGGGCTCGAACGGCGCGGCCAGAGCCCGCCAGAGCCAGGGTTGCTAGGGCGCTCGCATCGTTGGATTTCACGTTCAACGCGGGAGGGGAAGGGTTAGCGTTTGCGTTTGCGGGAACGTGAGCCGTCGGCCTTAGAGGGACGGAAACAGCGGACGGAACGGGGACATCGTGAAGAGGCTGTTCCTGCAGCTGCTGCGGAGCAACAAGAACTGGGAGGAGGAGGAGTGCGACGCTGGCGGGTAGGGTCGACCGGGCACCAGGCAGCCGCCACCGCATGCTGAACGGTTACAATGTGGGATCAGGTCGAGCGACGGCGTTGGGGGGGATATCGTCTCATCGGTAGGATGGTAAAAAGAGACAGAGCTGGATATACTGTGTCGACAGGGGAAACCGGTTGCCTGTGGACGGGGTATAGACGGAGGAAATGTCCACAAAGCGCGAGAAATGTGGTGCTGGCAGCCGTGGGCGGAGAGACTCGGTGCCAGTGGAACCAACGTGATTGTCCAATAGATATGGACCGGTCGAGAACAACGAGATGTGGAGCTATGATTTAGAACAGTTTTGCCGACTGAGGATGATAGTGATCTGAAGGACAAACAGAAATCGATGGAAAGATGAATAGGAAAGGTGAGACGCTGCTGCAAAGTGCGAAATGGGATTGTGTGCCTCCTGGCAAGGGGTCGATCAGGCTCCGTCTTTTGAATGGTCCAGAAGCACCGAGAAGCGCTGACCATAGCCTAGCCTATCTGGGACTAGTGGGCTGTCATAGATTAAAGCCCGTAGCCAGCCACTATAAGCTGCGTCTACACTACTCCGGGAGTGTGTCCTCCGTCTCTGCGTTGCACAATCACGGAAATTTATTGTTTTTTAGACTATTTCTGTACTGATTCAATTCTGAGCGGTATAGAATAAATCACCTTCTTCAACCTCCATTATATGCATTCAGCGTTATGAAAGATACCGCTCAAAGAACTCCGCAAGCTGCTCGTACCTACAAATGATCAGCATCAACTAACCCACATCATACCAGAGCCAAGCATACCCACGAACATAGTTCTTCAGACTCTCTTCCTTTTCAAAGTCCGCTCTAGCTCCCATCCATCCATGCCACATCTCGCCATACGTCTCAACAAAGCCTCCAAGACCCTTATCCTCGATAATCCGCTTATACGCCGCGACCTCATCCGCAGGCTCATCCTTCGACGCCAGAATAGCATGCGGGATCGTCAGCGTCTGTGCATCAGCCTTATCCATCCGACTACCGAGCGAATAAACGGTTAGCTTATAAACAAGGGAACAAGTAAATTGAGAATGGACTCACCCAGGATGAACTTGCACCGTCGCCGTAAAGGGTGTCCCGTCCCCGGACGATAGCGCCAGCACTTTACCCCCCCAACAAAGTCCATAAGCGCCCCATTTCTGCACGGACGGGAAATTGCCCTTGTAAGTGTCGACCAAGCTGGGGAGGCTCTTTGCAACCTCGACGAAAGACGCCTTAGTGGTCACGAACTCCATAAGCGCAGCGGTCTTCTCATCAGTGTCGGGCGGAACCCACTCATGCTTCGCTCCATCGCCGCGGAAGAAATCAGGGATCAGCACAAGGGCGTTGAGGCGTTTTGCGAGCATGTCGGCGCCCTGGGTGGTTTGGGGGGAGTTGCCGAAGATGTCGTAGATTGCTAGGATAGCGAACTGGGATGTCAAGGAGCCGGTGACGTCTATTTTATTAGGTAGTCTGGTCAAAGGCAATTTTCGAAATGAAAGAGGAAGGGTAAATACAAGTGCTGAATCCGAGACCTCCAATCACCGATGAGGTTCCATTTGGAGTGTAGCCCTCGGAGATAACAGGTGGGATGGTGCGGCAGGCTTCGCAGGTCATTGTTGCTGCTGTGCGACTTTGAAACAAGACGGTCAAAGCTGGGTAAAGAGGCTCTCAGACAGATATGATCTAGGTGTAACATTGTGGTTTATATAAGGTATACAGTCTGGAAATAACGGTGTTATCAGGAGATAATGGATATAACAGTGGGTCTGAAGACCCAAATCATTTCGAACTTGCGTATATGCAGAGGGGTCGCATACCTGACGCAAACGATGACCGTGCCGTTAGCCGAATGTGACTGAGATTCCTGCGTTCTGTTTATCATGGACAGCCTGAGTATGAACTAGATGCAGTTCAGGGTCACATCGACTGAATTCAGATTCGTACAGACATCATAAGCATTTGCACTGCATCTCCCAGCCGAATACAATCACATTGACAAGACCAATCAACTAATCACAGACTAGCCCTACTACACCTTCTCGCGAATCTCAGTCGTCGCACCCTTGTGCTCCGTCTCGTCAATCTGCTTATGCACGGCAGCAGCAACCTCATCTGCTTTCTCTCTGCCCTCGAACACTACGCCATTGTTAGTATTAACATCTAAAAAAGCATCAACGGAAAAACTTACTGAAAGACAACTCCTCGAGCGTACGTCCCGATGTCTCTGGGAAGAAGAAGTATATAAAAACGACTTCAAACGCCAGCCAGCAGCAGTACACAATCAGCCATCTCCACTCAATGCGGTCAAGTCCAATTGGATTGACATAAGTCGCAAAGAAAGTGGCTCCACGGCCGTAGAACTGGAACCACGAGAGGCCGCGGGATCGATTGAAGTACGGGAAGATCTCGATGAGATATGCTTTTTAGAGTTAGCAAAGGCGCCTTGCCGAGAGAAGTGAGGGGCATACTGTAGGTTAAGGCGTTGTATCCCAGGTTATATGCGGGCGAGTAAAGGAAGATGAAAAGGATGGTTAAAACAGCAGCAGCTTTGGTCTCGGTGGTCATGGCCCTTTCCATCGAGATGGTCCAGGCAATGTACACGCTGAGCAGGGAGCAGGCGGTGGTGAGGTACATTGTTCTGCGTTTGAAACGCGGAGCTGTCAAGGCCAGGGTTGTTCCGCATACAAGACCCCAGCAGGCGATACCGACGTTGATCTTCGATTTGACGACTGAGTCCTTGATGTCCACCATATCGAGCAAGTCGCTCAGATAATACCTGAGGAGATCAGCATCTCGCTAAAGAGTAGTTGGGAGAACCTACGAGATCAGAGTGTTTCCAGACCACTGTGTGAACAGTCCGAGGAAAGCAGTGATAAAGAGGCGACGGCGCATACCCGCGGTCCGGAACAGATCTCCCCATGATTGCTTGGATTCTTCTCGCTCGAGTAGGATAGTTCTTTCAATCTGGGCAATTTCTGCTTTCACAATAACGGAGTCGCGGTCGCCCTCGGCGTGGTACTTGGTGAGGATCTCGACCGCTTCATCGGTGCGGTCCTTACTGACCAGGTAACGCGGACTCTCGGGGAGGAACCTAGCAGCACATCAATCAGCGTGACTATATCAAGTGATATGAAGAAACATACATAACCGTCACGATCTGTACCATAGCGGGTGCAATCTGGAGCAAAGAGGGTACTCTCCATGCCCAGTCTGACGGAATCGTAACCGTCCCCAACCCTACAGCGGCGGCGGTGATTTGACCGATGAAGTAGGACGAATTGAACAGCGACGTGAGGATCGGACGTTCCTTTGGATAACCCAGCTCACCCAACATAGAGGAACCAGCAACAATGCAAAAAGGGATACCGAAACCGAGAACGATACGGGCGATGCAGTACATGGCAGCTAATCCAATTAGCTTTCACGGTAGCGATGTGGTTCATGTCACCCTACCTCCATTGGAGAAACCCTGAAGAATGGCTCCCACCAGACTGATGCACGATCCGAACATGATGGTCCACCGCCGGCCAACTTTCTGATTGATCCATGGCACAACGGGGAGCGCCAGAACAGCCCCGAGAGAGTACGCTGCGGCGAGAAAGCCCTTCAATTCACTTACAATCTCATATTCCGGCAGACCGTCGTCAGTTAGTTCCCCAGTCAACTCCCCAAAATCTGCCAATATTAGCCTCGCCCAAGAAAATACAAGTCAGAGGGGCAAACATTTGTTCCAGGGATACGCGATCTGAACGGTGTTGATGATTTGCGAATCGAATCCAGAGGTGATCTCAATACCCATACAGGCAGGGAAAAGAATCAGATACAGGTTCCTCAGGTTCGGCTTCTTGTACCACGGGGTACAGTCGTTTTGGATCAGAGTCTCCAAGATGGGCTCCGAGACATCCTCCTCACGCTGCTTCCCTATGGCAACCATGATGATGAGGGAACAGATAAAAGAAGCTTTTCAGTATGCGGCTTCGATACCGGAATGAGAACTAAAGGTCGCCACGCCCCAGCTGGGAGTGCCTGGCAGATCCCTGGGTTATATATTCGAGGAGCTGTAGGGACCGACATGGTTAATCTCCAAAAATGCCTAGGAATGCGCACTGCATTGGCGCAACAATGTTTAACCAGCATCGAATCGAATGCACAAACGGGTAAAATCCCCGTCGAGGACATGCCTGATCTCAGGATACCGGCATTCCTCCTTGATGGATACGGCAGCTTCAGCTTCCCCGTGGGGTTGGCTACCTGCCCAAAATCCATCAGCTGGCCAACCAAGCACCGCCAACGGTAAGGTCTGAGACCGCGATGCCGCCACAGCGGCATAAAGGGATTGCATTTGGCTTAGATGCCGAGCTTTTTGCTCGTGCGAGGACTGGATAAAGTCCGTTTTAGCCTCGGTCGGGGAGACACCCCGAGGTTGGATGGGGGCTGAAAAACCATTTGTTGCTCACTTAACGTCTGCACGGGCTTTGGTCTGAGTTTATGGCAACGTCGACTTTGCAAGCATGGTTATTGTATAGGATGAAAGAATCCTCTGACCCTTAATGATGATGGGAAGCTGAAAGGATCTGGGATGGAAGTTGGCGCAACGGAAGGCTCCGATGGAGACAGTTCCTGTCAGTGTCAATGGAAGCTGGAGCGGGGCAGAAGCTAAGGGACAGACAACAAACCCCTCACTGCCAGTGACCACACCACACCTCTCAACCAAACACCGCCCCAGGATAAAGAGAAAAAGAGATCATGGCACACTCCCACTCTCACTCGCACTCTCATGACAATATAGCCGACCATGGCCACTCCCACGAGATCCTCGATGGCCCGGGCTCCTACCTCAACCGCGAACAACCGCTGATTGAGGACCGCGACTGGAGTGACCGGGCCTTTACCATTGGCATTGGAGGGTAAACACCACTGCCTTATTTTTCAAGGCTTAATTTGTACCTGACTAACTTGGACAGACCCGTCGGATCAGGCAAAACAGCTCTCATGCTCGCACTCTGCCGAGCCCTTCGAGATGAGTACAACATCGCAGCCGTCACTAACGACATCTTCACTCGGTCCGTCGTGCTCCCCAGCATTAGTCCCGCCTACTTCACAAGCCCGTTCTGACATAGGAAATTTTGTAAAACAGCGAAGACGCCGAATTCCTCACGCGCAATAAAGCTCTCTCACCGGACCGGATCCGCGCCATCGAAACAGGCGGATGCCCGCACGCCGCCGTTCGTGAAGACATCAGTGCCAACCTCCTCGCCCTCCAGAACTTGCACCGCCAATTCCAGACAGACCTTCTCCTTATTGAGTCCGGCGGCGATAACCTGGCCGCCAACTACTCGCGCGAACTCGCCGACTTCATCATCTACGTGATTGACGTTGCCGGCGGCGACAAAGTCCCGCGCAAAGGCGGACCGGGCATTACAGGGTCAGATTTGCTGGTGGTTAACAAGATTGATCTTGCGGAGGCGGTCGGCGCCGATATCTCGGTAATGGAGCGGGATGCAGCAAAGATGCGGGAGGGCGGTCCGACGGTGTTTGCAGTTGTCAAGAAGGATCAGGGGGTGGATCATATTGTGAATCTGATTCTGAGTGCCTGGAAGGCGAGTGGAGCATACGAACTTAGTTTGCAGAGGTGGAAGAACGGGGCGCCGAGGGGGTCTGGGAGTGTTGAGCCTTAGATTGGAACAGCCTGATGCATTGATTATTAGACATTATTATCAGTATTCACGACATATCATCTGTATACACATTCTATCTGTGCCGCCGGCGTAAGAGGAACAGAACAGCCCCGCTACTCATACCGGTAACAATACTCGCCTCCCCGAATATCCATGACCTCACCTATCTTCTTCGGGCTCCCCAAAACCCCAAACTCCATCACGGTATCTAGCGTCGCCTCCTCGGCCCCGGGAGGATTTGTATACATTGTTGTACCATTCAACGCCCTCATTCTATCAGTTCCCTCCCCAGTATCAGACCCAGATCTCTGCCACGCATCCCAAAGCAGGTCAATAAACCCATGATGCAACATGAAGACTGGATCCTGCGGCGAGGCAAAAACATCAGCCAACGTCGGTCCCACAGAGATATGCCCACCCCCATGCGCGCCAATCGCCTGTTGCCAAGTCCCAGGGATCGTGCGATCCAGTATATCCTGGAAAACGGCGATACTGGGCGCAGCGAGCAAGGACTCTAGAACAGAGGGGTTGTTGTAGTACTGTATCCGCGCGACATCCAAGTTGCGCTGCAGACACCGCGGGTTATGCGCGAAGGCGTTTTCTGGAACTGGTGCGTACGGGTATGCCTGCGCAGCCGAGAACGGACCCATGCGTACCGGCCAGTCCTTGAAGGGACCGTCGAGAACGCACCCACCGCCGCGGCCAGGCGCGAAGTCGAGGCCTGGGTCTGGATCTGGGTCTGTAGGGCTGGGTGCGACGTAGGCACCGTCGCCAGAGAGGGAGAGGGAAGTTTCGGGGGATTGCGTGGTATCGAAGACGGGATTTGTGTAGAGATCGGGGTTCTTGGTCCAGTTCCAGTAGCTGGCCATCATCGTTAGTATCTGATTATAGGATTATCGACGGGGTGGGGCTTAAGTAGGACGCATAGGACGTACGGGACAGTTCCATTGTAGCCGCATTCCTCACGAAGAGCTGTTTCCCAGAGGTGAATGTACTGGCGGTGCCAGGGGAGAAAGGGAGCATTGCGATGGATGACCATAGTGAGATTGATGTGCGTTCTGGATGTGTTAGCATGTGGTTCCAATGAAGGGCAAGGGCGGATCTCACGCAACAAAGTCATCCACGCGGTCTTGGACACCGGGGTACTGCTCGTTAGGGAGGCGAGAAGGAAGGCTGCGCAGACACCAGACGGCGTCGATATAGCCCAGCTGTTCGTCGGGGGTGAGAGAGCCCCTGTAGCTGTCAGAAACATTCCGACTTAGAGAAAAACGGTAGAGTAGGGGCAGACCATTCTTTGCGAACAGAGGCATTCTCTGCATTACACTGCTGAACATCCGCGAAGGCCACTGTGATAGCAGCCGCCAGGGCGGCGAGCGAAGAGAGGAGATGCATTCCTGGGATGTCCTCGATTTACACGACAAGAGAGTTGATCCTGGGCGAGACAGAAATAAAGGCAGAGTTCCAGCTCTGGCTTATATAGACCAGACAAGAACCCGCATGATTCTGGAATCATGACCGCTAAGAAAGAGTACAGGCGAATATTGAACGAATACTCTAAAACGGCAAATACGGGGTCGATCGATCAATGGAGTCCAACGCCTTGCTTACGGTGAATAGGTACCCCAGACCGCAGTGCTCCGATACCACAGATGGCGGCTGAGGGCTATACCGTTAACTCACATCTAGACCCCTCAAGCAGGCGAGTCGATCTTCGTCTTGCATGACTAACTAACCCTGCCGGCTGCTAGATACTAAAAGGGACTGGGAAGGCTAATGTTTGGGACCAGGAGGGAATGCGCAGGGCCGATCAGTCGATAGGCAGGAGAATAAAAGGATCAATACTTCTAACATACTTCTAACCAGCAATATTAACTCTCTTATGAATCCCTTACAGCATATACAGCACACATTTATGCAAATACCCGTTCGACCTGCGTAGCAGGGATACTGCATGACACCGAACTGACACTTAATGTAAGTGCCATCAATTGCTCAGTAATTGGGTAGGCACCGAGACAGACCCATTCCAGCAGTTGTGACTATAACCCCTTAGAGTAGACTTGCAGGTAAGAGCTAGACAGCATCACAGCTCGGTTGAAAAGACTTCCGGCTCTTCGCAGAGAATGCTTCCTAGCATGACCGGTTCTGGGGATGAATGTTCACCAGGTTCGAGGAGGGTCGTACGTCCAGTGCACATTGGGCCTCTGTATGTTCGATATCTCATTAGCACGTGTTGACTATGAATGAAGGTAAAACAGAGCCAGGATTGGTTGACTGACGTGAAAACGCGACATTTCTTCGTGATTGCTAAAGTTGTGACATCCCTGGATGGATATGTTAGTTCGCTGGTCGCTCTACTCGTCTCGAATGGTGGACGCCAGGGCAGGAAGACATGTAAAATGTGACTTACTCGACATCGATATCGAAGCAGTCATCCATCGGGACCGAAACACCGCGGCTCTCTGTCTCTGTTTCCACACCGACCTGTCACCATATGACTGGCATTAGCAGGAGTCGATGGAAAGACCACAGAATGTGATAAATGTGATAGATCATGCCGGTAGTCGTACCGTTGTCGTTTTGGCGACTGTGGAGGAAATCAACAGGACGAGGTTGAGGCCGAAGAGGGAGAAGCTGGTGGTGCGCATGGTAGCAGGATATCAGATCGAGTATTGACAGGTCTTGAGAGATATTAGACTTGTAATCCGACGAAAAAAGCTCTAGGACGAAGGAGAAGAAGAAAGAAGAACGACCTGGAAAAAGGCTGTGAAGTGTTGTTGCGGCCATCCCTTGCATTTCCCATCCTTCTTGAAGATCACCAACATTCGCATCCAGAGCCCAGAAATTGACTGCAAGGGAGAGCCTAGCGACGGCGATCACTGGCTTTCTTGGAATAAGCTTTTAGCTTCAAGCCGCACTCCGTGCATAGGCAACTGTATCCCTGATGAGCATCATGTACTCCAATTCCTGACGTTGGCGGTTGCTATGCATTGCAACCGACTCAACCACAGCCCTCTTGTGGTTTTCACGAACACCAGCGCCAGAACAAAGAGTCCGAGATATTATTTGATGCAGTTGAGAGACCTAGCAGTGAAGCATGTACGCGATCTTCGTACCTTGTTCATATCACAGCGATCTCCAGAATTGGTATCTAGGACCGCTTTCCTTGCGCAAAGTAACCTGCTCGTCATGAATCTGAACCTGTCGTCTGCTGCTTAGCGGATGTAGGCGTAATACACCCCGTCGTTGGAACCTCCCTCATGCGTGATAACACCGACAAGTCGATAGAGACTCGGCTCCGACCTCTCCGCTCGGAAAGATTGAAAGGCACCTAAATCAGTCTTTGAGGAACTCTGGGAAATCCGTCATGTTTGCCATCCTGCGTAGTTGTATGTTATCGCAGTCCCGCTTCAGGCAAACCTGAGAACTGGAGGGAGGCTGTCAATGGGATGGCCTGGAGCAAATCTCCTCCCCTTGCTGCCAAAATCCGGTGTCTCAATCCAGGTTAGGCTGGCTATAGTCCCGGAAGATTCTCGTTGGTGTCGATACCCAACAATATCCGCTGATATTCCAGAATGATTCGCTTCCCAAGTATATTGGTCTGGGAGAGGGACTCAAGGTTTGTGCTTGTCTGGCCCGAACAAGGCATTCAAGCTAAAGTTTCACTAGATCCCTTCCGAGTGCTGGTCAAAGATAAAAAAAAATAATCCCGTTGCTACATTTTGAACGACATGCAATAATCCTGTGTGCCGACCAACAGCAGACATGGTTTCAAGCGGCGATACAGACGGTGGATGAGTGACGGCGATAGAAAGACGTTTGAAACTCCATGCAATACCTGTGGCAGAACCTTGGCGAGTTCAAATTTCGTAAGAAGCTAAAACATTGACAAAAGAAGGATTACGGTGTCCATGTAAGCGAGGAATTTACCCTGCGAACGATTTGGATAAGGTAGATTACCTACAATAACACATTTAGCTATCCGTCCTGGCTCGGTACCTGAGGTCGACAGGGAGCCTTCCAGGCCCGAGGCAGTAACTACTAGCAAATCCACATCTGATCTAATATATAAAGTGTCCACATGCTTAGGTGACGTTCTGAGACTCATTTGTGTGGTTAGTGGTGAGGTTAGTACGGGTACTTCAAATGCTCACAAAACCCAAAGACCTGATCCAAACCGGTGGAACAGGAATTGCCGGACCCCGACTAAGTTCTAAATTTGCCGGGTACGGAAGTAATGTATAAAGTCTGGTGATGGGTGTTTGCCTTCAGCGCCGGCATACTTGTTCGTTGGAGTACCATGACCTACCATAAGTGATATATCTGGAGCATCGCCATGTTTGAAACGAAGGCTGTGGCATACTAGTCCATCCGGTGTGCATCGGTGTCATTACATTTGGCACATCTTACATAGAGACATGTTCCGCCTCTGCCCACGAATAGGTATAACAGTGCCTCCGTGCATAGAAACATCAGTCATTGTCCTTGTCAATATAGGAGCTCGTAATGTTCGATCACTTACCAGAGAGCCTGTTCATTTCCTTGCGTCCTGTCCGCACAAAATGGGCCTGACTTACTGCTTCAACATGTCAATTGCCAAGTATAACAAGCTCGGCCTGACTATTCAGGCAGGGCTCAGGAGGAGAAGGGCAGATAAGACGGCTTCATTAAGATTAAGCAACGGCCGTTAGCAGAAAATGAGGGTCACCATTGACCAGCCTGTTTGGTAGGGTTCACGAAATTCCACGAAAGTCTTCTCCATCCGTGTTTTGGCCTGGTGCTTCGGATAAATACTTCTGTTGACAATCGATGACTCCGACATGAGGTAGGTCTGCATTCCCTACCGCTTCAGAAGTTTCGATATTGGGAAAGCAGTTACCGCTCAATCGCGCCATTGCCTACTTGACGGGCAACACGAAGAGCATGAATGGATCATATGAATCCCTCAGGGCGCCGGCAGCGAACAAGATTCTTACGACCCCCACATATTCACCGAAGCAGGCTGCTCCCAACGTATCGCCATAGCGACCACCCTTGGTGTTAACACCTCCGCCTCCTTCAAAAGTACCCGTACGACCTTGACATGCCTTTCTATAGAAAGAGTGTGAAGCGCGTTTCCGTTCAGTCGACGTTCCTCGTTGATCTTGCTCCATTTCGAAGGGCAGCTCTCAAGTTCCTCGCAATGCCGCATGGTACAGTTTTCTTCCTTATGTCGAGTCGGTGTGGATCCGGCTGCCAGGGTTCGTCAGGATCCAATATATAGCCCCATACTTCGTATGCTTGCACCTGTGTCAGGGAATATATTTATCATTTGGAGGCTACTCGGCTCGCATTTGCCGTGCTTTTCATGTTTCATCCAACATGTTGCGCCGTAGTTGGCCAGCCGGGAGGATGTGGGGAGTGCTTCAGTTGCTCTCGAGGGATCAAGATGGTTATATTGCGTTGAGAAGTTTGTAGGAGTTCACAACACAGGATGTTCATGTCACATGACCCTTGCTGCAATATGAGAGTTGGTAGACAAAGTGCCAAGAGGATATTTCCCTATCATTTGTGAAGAATGGAAGCCAATTTCTCTAGCCCTAGTTAATGATACTATAAACTGCCAAGTATAGCTAATGGGGAGTGGCTATGCCAAAGATATAAATCGAAGAATGTCAAATTACTGCCAAGTGAATAAGGGTACATCTTCGATATCTTCACATTGTTCAGGACTCCTTCCAATAGGTCATCAGGCCGCGCCGGTCTTTGTGGTTGTAGCTGTGATGTTGGTCTCCAAATCGATGCTCATTACTTCCTGAAGCCCAGGCCGCAAGCTAAAACATCAATAGAGGTGCTGGCAATTCAGACAAGTAACGCTGGATACAACCTCATCATGAAATCACGCTCAGGCGAACGCATGTGCGGCTAAATTTCCCAACCATTTCGCGGTGGATGCTTCGTTCATAGCCTGTCCGGATGGGACTACGTGCTTTTCTCTTTTGCCGGAGTCTCTCGGCGACCCCTGCTCTGACGATAGCGACTAACCCTGGACAATACTTCTAATGAGATGAAGGAGATGAGGGAGATGAATAGCCTTGGCGTCCAAGGCCACTCGGGAGCTTCGCTCCTGCACAGCTCCCCAAGGCAACCGAGCGCGATCAGATTTTCAGCAGCGCCACAATGTGGCTGTGTGTGGGTCAACTTGGAACTGGGAAATGGCAGCCGAGCATCTTGGCAACTGCAGGTTTAGGATTCGCGCCCGTATCGGTAGAATTGTGGTCCTATCCAGGGAGGTGGCTCATGTCTTTGTTGTCCTCGACGTCGTGGTGTAACATATGCTGCATGCTGGCTCAATAGGGCCCAATGGGATGAGACGCATTGTGTTAAAGACTTGATGTGAACCTCCTGCCTGGTGGGCCACTCCACTGATAGTGCGGTCCAAGAATCATGGTTGGGGTGATCGTGATCAGCGCGATAAAGTACAGTGCGGCCCCGTTTAGTCGATACAAGTCATCCCAGCAAAAAATATCGCCTAAACGAGGTTATCGCCAAGATGAAGTTTTTGTCATTATCTAGCATTACTAAGCCAACTATCTAAGGTACCCTGAGCCTTCGCCGTGATAATTTCACCCTCTATATCTCGCTCTAACCGCTCAAGAGATCTAAGAATAGGTGTTTTGGACGTATCCTGACCCTCCATATAAGAGATTAGAAGTCGTACAGCATCAAGAGCATCCTGAGGCTTTGGAAGAGGGGCTGGCTCGCCTAAATCATCATCCAGATTATTAGGATATATATCTGCATTTCCAGAAGCCTCAGCAATTAGTTGCTCAAGTAATGCATCTGAGGATATCTTATTCCCAGAGCTAATTGGCTCTGGAGACTCTTCTACAGGGTTGAGAAAGAAGGAGATATCTATGCAGTCTGATAGCCTACCAGATTGCTGTACCTGTGTATAAAGTGGCCTTAGATCAGGTACTTCAACTGGAAGCTCTATAGGATCCTGGACTAGCGTGCTCTTATAAAAGCAGGCTAGGATAGTTGAGCTTTGGACATCATGATGCCAGGCCCGTACAAGCCATCGTATGCAATCTAGAATTGTTACAGATTGCAGCAGATCCAGGTTCCTTTCATAGTAAGAAAGCATATATCTTAACCACTGTTTCTGATAATAGATCTTCAGGTTCTGGATAATCCCCTGATCAAGAGGTTGGAACCGGCTTGTTGAATTCTTTGGGAGCCAGCAGATGCGTACATTGGGAGGTGGTGGTGCCAGCTCTAGGCCAGAAAGATGTGCAGGGAGGTTGTCCATTGCAAGAAGGACTGATTACTGGCCAATATGTTGATAGAAGTCCAGGAGCCATTCTCGCATGATAATTTGGTTCATCCAGGCTTTTTTGTTCCATTGCCACCGAATCCCGATTGCTGAGATATTGATATTGCGAAGAGCTCGTGGCGTACGTGCATTTCCAATTACCCAGAGTGGTAATCAATCAGATCTGGAGGCATTAACACAGCATATTATAGATATCCGACTCTTATCCTTCCTGATTCCTGGCCTATTAATGGAAGATAGACTCTGTAAAGGTGGCATACGCCAGAAAAGCCTAGTTTTATCTATATTATAAATATCCTCCTTATTATATTTGCCAGCAAATATATGTATTGCCTTTATCTCTTTCTCAGCCTCTTCTTGTACTGAGCCAGCTTCCCTATAGTATGTCTGCTGCTTGATATTATAGCATGTTTTGAATTAATATAGCCAACTACTACTAAATACAGGTAGGGGCTGATCATGATATTAAGGCAGAGAACTCCAGATTTGACATGCTTTTTTAATAAGGATATTGCCAGTAATATATGCCCCTTTGCAATCAAGTATATGATGCTATTTATAAAGGATAGCTTCAAGGTCTTGCCACTGGCCAATGCCCTTGCGGGTTGCTGAGGATGGATTGTATTCAGAGTCAAGGTATTGATATTGTTGACTGAGGATATCAGAGATAGTAGACTAGCTCAAGCAGTGATTATAGCGAGATTGAAACCATGCTATACAGGCCTTCTGTGTTGGACGAGGAGACTGGCTATGAACCCAATCTCTTAGAGCCTTCCGCTGGACGTCAGAAAGTTTCTTTGGTGGAGCCATATATTGATGAAGTATCCAATAAGAATGAGATTTCAGATAGACAATATGGTTCCCGATATATCGGGGATCGGGGTTACATAGTAAAGCGAGGTATGATTATATAGGATGGAATTCATCCCACAAAAAAATATCGGCTAAGCGAGATTATCGGCTAAACGAGGATCGGCTTGGCGGGGCCGCACTGTATGGAAAATAATCCAGCGTTCGGTCAATCCGAACCAGGAAAACAACCCAGCACTGTGTGGACTCGACGATCAGGATCATAGACGCATTCGTCGTCTTCTGGATCCTGAGCCGTACTTGTACTTTGCAACACTAAGCTTGATTTCAACCTTGCTGATAATCGAATGTCTTATACCGTACCATGTACCGCCGATCATGACGACTGAGACTCGCATCATCAAATCAATCTCAATGTTGAGCATTGAGCAGCCACGAGCTCTTGATCTTCGACCGCGTTTGACTGGAGCCATCCATTTAACCTCGACTCTGCATCCAGGGGTCTTGACGAGTCAAGAACTACGTAATTTGCACCTTGGGCGTATCGCCGGGCAAAGCCCGGTCGAGTCATGTGACCCAAACTCGGTTCCCCCTTGAAACGTCGTTCCAGGTCCACTCGATCGAAAGATGGCCCCAGAATCAAATGGTGCAACGCAATGCTGTAATCTTTGCATGAGCAGTGGAAACATCAGCAAAACGGTCGAGAGCAGACCAGGGACAGTTGAGGCAAAGAGCTGCCCAGTGATTCGAGCCATTGGATGATATCAGCTGCCCGACGAGACTCGCCACATGGATGCCGAATAACAGCAACTAGAGCACTAGCCTGGCGCTAAACCGATCTATTGGCAACTCTGATTCCGATCTCGAAATCTCGTTTTTGCGCAGAGTTTGATGAGATCCTTGTATCATGGCGATATGTATGACGCTTGAGATGAGAATGCAGCAAAGAGCTGTGCTTGTAATTCTTCTGTTCAGGGTCAGGAACAGCCAGGAACAGCCAGGAACATCCGCAGGGTCGGAGGCCACTTACAATAGATAGTAGTATTGAGGATTGAAAGGGAGGATGGAGTCGTGGAGTCGTGATGAAATGACATCGACACGGCCGATCGCTGGAACGAACCGATTAAGCGCAGCCAGCAAATTCCAACCACCAGCTAGCTAGCTCCCTCTCGTGCTCTTTTCAACCGCGTTTCATTGCTCTCCCTTGGCTGGGTCGCCCAGCTTTCCACTCCTTTACATAACTGCCCACTGCACATCCTTCCTGACGCAGCTTAAAGTTTTGCTTTTTCAGGTGGATTTGTTTTCGACCGCCGTCGTCTGTGCTGCTGCTGCTTCAGCACGTTGCTCGCAGCCCCTCCCCAGCTCTCGCTTCTTTTTCCTTTCCTCCGTCTTGTCATATTCAGACTTCAATCTTTCGTTTAATCTTTTCCTTATCGCTCTCTCAATTTCTGTCTAATAAACTATCGCCGGGCCAAATTCAGTCTGCGGCTCGGTCTTCTGAGCTCGCAATCGTCCATTGACTCAGTTGTGTTGCCTGGAACACTGTCACTGACAGTCGACCGTCACTATGGCTGTAAGTATCAACCGATGTACCGGTCGCAGCCAGTATCTCTGACTTATCTCGTGGTGACAGGACTCTGAAAACCCCCAAGCGGCTTCCAATTCCGCCTCCAGTCTTGTCACTGTGCTGGTCCCGTCCTTGGTCGTCGCGGGCGCGATGGTCCTGATCTTTGTGATTCTGCGACGGAGCGAGCGCCGCATGTATATGCCTCGAACCTACCTTGGCGTCCTGCGAGACTCGCAAAAGACGCCCCCTTCGTCAACTGGGCCATTGGGATGGATTAAGGATATGTACAAACTGCCTGATGAATACGTCCTGCAGCACCATTCTATGGACGCATATCTCCTGCTTCGATTTCTCAAAATTATCACCATGATCTGCTTTGTTGGCTCGTGTTTAACCTTTCCGATCCTGTTCCCAGTCAATGCAACCGGTGGAGCAGGCAAGCAACAGCTCGACATTCTGAGTTTCTCCAATGTCAGCGAAACAAAGTACGCTCGTTTCTTTGCACATGCACTCGTCGCCTGGGTTTTTGTCGCTTTTGTTTTCTTCACCGTCACCCGGGAGAGTCTCTTTTACATTAACCTGCGGCAAGCGTACTCGCTATCCCGCTCCTACGCAAGCCGCTTGTCCTCTCGCACTGTTCTGTTCACTACTGTCCCTGAAGAGTACCAGAGCGTTGAGAAGATTCGGTTTATGTTTGGCGCAAACAAGGTCAAGAATGTGTGGCTCACTACAGACACTGCCGAACTGGCGGAAAAGGTCAACGACCGGCACGCTGCCGCGATCAAACTTGAAGCCGCTGAGACAAAGCTAATCCGGATGGCCAATGCTGCGCGCCTCAAGGCTTTGAAGAAGAACAGAGGCACCGGTGAACAGTCTACTGCCCCAGAAGCCACTGAAGATGATGGCGAGTCCGGCTCTGTCGCGGCCCGCTGGGTGCGACCCAAGGATCGACCTACTCATCGGCTCAAGCCCATTATCGGTAAGAAAGTCGACACGATCAATTGGGCCAGGTCAGAAATTGAGCGCCTTACCCCTGAAATTGAGGCGCTGCAAACGCAACACAGGGCCGGTGAAGCGAAATTGGTGTCTTCGGTTTTCGTCGAATTTCATACACAGGCGGACGCTCAGGCGGCCTTTCAATCCGTGGCTCACAACCTCCCTCTGCACATGGCACCGCGATACATCGGGCTGGAACCGACTCAAATTATCTGGTCCAACTTGCGCATCAAGTGGTGGGAGCGCATCATTCGGTACGGAGCGTCGGTTGCATTTGTGTCGGCAATGGTTATCTTCTGGGCGATTCCTACGGCTTTCGTCGGTTCTCTATCCAACATCAACAATTTGACTGATAAGGTTCATTTTCTTCGTTTCATCAACGACGTGCCAGACTGGATTCTGGGTGCGATTACCGGTCTTCTCCCTACTATCTTGATGGCTGTTCTTATGGCTTTGGTCCCTATTGTTCTGCGGTGTAAGTTGTTTTGTTGATTTGCTTTCGATCATGGGCTTACAGACTTTCATAGTGATGGCGAAGATCGGCGGCGCCCCTAATCTGGCAGCTGTGGAGTTGTCCACCCAGAACTTCTACTTCTTTTTTCAGGTGGTGCAAGTGTTCTTGGTCGTAACACTCAGTTCTGCGGCCACGAGTGTCGTGACCAAGATTGTCAGTAACCCTACTTCTGCTACCTCGCTGCTGGCCAACAACCTTCCGCTCTCCGCGAACTTCTACATCTCTTACATTGTCTTGCAAGGATTGTCCTTCAGCTCTGGTGCTCTTCTGCAGATCTCCGGGTTGATTCTTGGGAAAATTCTTGGCCGTCTTTTGGATAACACCCCCCGGAAAATGTACAGCCGCTGGTCGAATCTTGCTGGTTTGGGCTGGGGAACTGTGTATCCCGTTTTCACTCTCCTGGCGGTCATTGGTGCGTATCCCTGCTCATTTAAGTAATCAGCTCAACTGACCGATCTAGCAATTACCTATTCGTGCATCGCACCGCTGGTTCTCGGCTTCGCCACCATCGGCTTGTATCTCTTCTACTTTGCCTACCGGTACAACTTGCTGTACGTGTCCAATGCCGATATTGACACTCAGGGCAAGACCTTTGCGCGGGCGTTGCAACAGATTCTGGTCGGATGCTACCTATTGGTGGTCTGCCTTATCGGTCTTTTCGCCATTGGAACTGGTACTGACCCAATCGCTCTTGGACCTATGATTCTCACAATCATTCTTCTCGTGACCATGATCATCTATCACGTTTCGCTCAATGCAGCCCTGGACCCGCTCATCAACTACCTCCCAAGGAATCTGGAAGCGGAAGAGGAAGCTTTGCTTTCACAGGAAACCAACGGGGCGAAGGATGAATACGACGGCAGCGCCAGCCCTTCCGCCGCTGACGGTCAAACCGCGGATAATGTTGACTCTGCTGAGAAGGGTCTCACTCAAGCCAACCCCGCTGAACCCAAGACCAACTTCCTGACTAAGTATCTCCGACCTGACAAGTACTCGGGATACCGTCAGCTGCGCACACTCGTACCCAACGGCACGGAAACTGTCTCCTACCCTCCCGAGGTCGAGCGGAACGCTTACTACCACCCTGCCATTAGTGCTCAGGCACCACTTCTCTGGATACCCCGTGACGAAATGGGCATCAGTGCTCAGGAAGTGGCTCACACGAGCCGCGTTATCCCCATCACAGACGAGGACGCCTGGTTGGATGAGAAGAACCATATCGTTTGGAATGTTGAAAAGGGTGTTCCTCCGATTTTCGAAGAGAAGATCTACTACTAAACGGCCTGTATACCCTTGCAAATGCTCTCACTTTAAAGTGTTGTCTTTCTCTTATCTTTCGATATGCTTGATACCCAGCGTCTTTATGGACCACGGTTGATGCACGCAGCAATATCTGGCAGGTTTGGATGTGTTGTCCATACCTATATGCGGATGTCTAATCATAATAATATGACTGTTTTACCAAGATTCATCGCCGGACGGTGTAGTGCTGATTGACTTGCCTATTCTAAGTAAGAGTGCTGGATTGGCGGCCATATACATGACCCAGCATCAACACAATTATCTACACCTCACTCCAGAATCCCCAGATTCTTCTTCCATAACCTCTTGATCCTCCCCACTATATACACCACGAATCCCTAAGAAAACCAGACCCACATATCCAGCTCTTTCACCCTCCATTCCCTGTCATCTACAGACAACATCTTCCACTATTCATGCTCCCTACTTCCCGCCCTGACCTTCCCTCACCAGCCAAAAGCCAGTTTAGTGCTCGTCTTCCAGGATGGAGAGATAACGAGGCGAACTTCTCTCTGGATTTGATACACAAATAACTTTGAGCGTGTTACTAGCGAGGAGAGCATAAGTAGAATAGGTAGCTGGAGGATGTCAAGACTTGGAGGGATGGGGAAAGAATGGGTCTAGAGAACTGATAGCGGGTTCAAAGGAGGCGCCGTGGGGTTTAGCATAGGTGGAAGATTTAGGCGGAATATCAGGACAATAGAGATGTGTAAGGGAGGTTTACTGTTGGAACCATAGACGCAGTTAACCCTTCCCTGCTCTGGATGTGAGGATAGCATAGAATAGTTTCAGATGGTATTGGCGGTGCTTGTGGCCTCAGATTCTAGATTCGCAGCATGGGCTGGCTTGGATATTGCAGAGGAAGAGTCCTTTTGGGAAGGGTAACTATTATGCTACCTGTTCTTATCACGACTGCTGATGTAACATACACACCTGCACACCGCTGCAGGCCTTTGAATGGTTTACTGCTGCGGCTGCATGACATTCTGAGACTGATATCTCGAGACGCGAGAATAGCTAGGCGGGGACCGCACAGGAAATGCATTGAGCTCTAGCTCCTCATGAAGAACGCGGAAGATTATGTCTCTCCTTGGGAAGACAAATACCAGACCCAAAAATCGTCAAAATTCTATGATAAAGCAGATTACTTGTATGAAAATAGGTATCATCACTCATTACCACCAAACATGCTCCTCGACTCCATCCGTGCAACCCCAAGCCATCCAGATGCCAGGCCGTGCCATTTCATCATACGACGACTATTCCTCATCAATCGCACAATTAGGATGCAGCACATAGATCGTCCTGTCAGTCTGCACCTCAGAAGCCTCATCAACAAGGCCCTCCCCACGAATCGGCATGAGAATGTTATCTTTAACCATGCGCTTGAGGACTTTAACAGCAAGGCTGCGCTCCCGCTGCAGATCCTCCTCATTGTTCAGCTCGGCCTCAATCTGCTCGAGGTACCAGACAAGTAAGTCTTCCTGCTCGACACCCTCGCCCGCTTGGGCCTCGTCTTCGCGAATCCGGCGCACAACCAGGTTCAGAATCTTCATGTATTTGTCATAGGTAATCTTTGTCTTGGCGCGTGGTTCAACGGGCTCAGCTGCGGCGGCCGACTGGGGCTCCTCGCGCATCGGGCTGTCGCCGTCTCGGTCGCGGTCGGGCATGTCCTCATCTGCGTTGGCGGCGCCTTCATCGTCCTCCACTTCGACATCGTCCTTCTCGACCGTGACGATACTCTGGCGGAGGAGATCGTAGGCTTCTCGCACAAACTTGGGGACAATCTCCTCAACGCAGTTGACCTTTGCGATGGCCTCAGAGAGACGTATCAAAGACTCCAATTGACGGACTGTGATACGGTATGATGACCGTCCCATCCCCCCTTGTGCATCGTTCGCGCGAAGCTCTTTGTACTTCTCAACAAGCACAGCCTTGGCTTCCTCCCGGAAGACGGGGCGGAATGTCCGCGCAAAACGGATATACCGTTGCAGCTGCTCAGTGCTGAATTCCGGCTCGACTGCCGCGTCGCGGTTCATGTGCACGTTGACAATATGATCCGCCAGATTGCGGTCGACGTCCTCGTTAGGCTCGTCGCGTATGACGAAGAACAAATCGAATCGGGACATGATAGGTGCGCTGAAGTTCAGGTTGCCACGGAGGGTGGTCTTAGGGTTGTAGCGGCCGCCGATGGGGTTCGCGGCGGCGAGAATAGAGGCACGGGCATTGAGGGTTGTGTGAATGCCTGCTTTAGCGATGGAGATCGTTTGCTGTTCCATTGCTTCGTGGATGGCCACTTGGTCGCTGATGTCCATTTTGTCGAATTCGTCAATGGCGCAAATACCACCACCGTTCGCCAGCATGAGAGCTCCGGCCTCGATGGTGAACTCGCCCGTCTCCGCGTCTTTGACAACCTTTGCGGTTAAACCGGCAGCGGATGAAGCTTTGCCGCTTGTGTAGACGGCGCGGGGGTGAAGAGAGCAAATGTATCTGACTAGTCAGCAAGGAACATTTTAATAAGCAAGTAACTTACTTGAGGAATTGACTCTTGCTAGTTGATGGATCACCAACGATGCAAATATTGATGTCACCACGGAGCTGCAGGCTTTCTTGTTCTGTCGACTTAGCCACTCCTCCTACGAGCTGCAGAAGCAAACCCTTCTTAATCTGTCGGTGGCCGTAAATCATCGGCGCCATAGAGTCTACTAGACGAGAATAAATGTATTCGGAGTGAACCATGGTCTTTAGGTCCTCGACTTCTGCCGGACTCAGACTCTGAAGAAATGCCTCCTGTGCCTTGTCGTCGTCGGGCTCAGGATCGGGGTTTTGGTTTAGCGAGCCGAGGATTCGATTGGACTGGCCGCTCAGTTGCTGGTTGGATTGCTGGCCGGGGGTCGTTGTATCAGGAGTAACCATACAAGTCAGGAAAGCCAGGCGGTAGGTGAGATCCCGCACACCAAGCGCCTTGAGGCCACTGACTCCTCCACCTCCAACATCATTGCTGCGGAAACCGCTATTGTCACGAACGGCCTCGGGGCGAACACCCGGCAGTCCTAGCTGACTGACGTCGGGAATAACAATAAGCGTACCGGTGAAGATGCACCGTTCACCAGCCTTGACACGGTCGACCATCTCACCGCGCAATATCACATCCATAGTCCGGGGCATGCTGCCGGTTGGAATTTCATGTGAGGACTCCTGCAGTTTCACCTTCTGCCAATCTACAAACGTACTTTTGCCAATGTCCAGACGCCACCCGACTCTGTTTCCACAGAGGTTATTCGGGCATCTCGTGGGCTCGGTGTAACGGAATGTCTGCTCTACGTTCGAGATGACGGTTCTGCAAGCCTCACAAATGAAAGTTCCGAGGGAAAGCTCAGGTCGAATTTCGGACGTGCGGGTAACTGTGCCAGACACAGACAGCAGTTTTCCAATTTGCGATGTTCGAAGCTGTCGAAGTCTAGAGACCAGAGGCAGGTTGTAAAACGCCAGGGCAAACAGCTTATCTGTCTGCTGGTGCCGTGTCTTCTCACGGATCGTCCGATCTAGCTTAGGGTCGTCGGCCACGCTAGAGTTGCCCGCCATTAAAGACGTGCCAGCTTGTGACGAAACGCTGCTAGTGGCTTGACGGTGCGAGACAAAGTATTCGGGCTCGTACTTCGCGATCAGGTTATGGAGAGCCTTCACGAGGAATGGCTGAAATCGATAGTACTGATTCGCGATTGCATCCGCAAGAATAGGGTTGTCTAGCGAGGTGAGGTGTGTAAAGTCCACATACAATGTCGACAGTTCCCATTTCGCCATGCCGTGGATTTGCGCGATGTAGTATTTGTTGGTCATTGGCGCTGATGACTGCGGGGTGTGTGATGACTTTGGTGGAGCTTCCTCCTGATAGTTTTCCAGAAGTTCTTCGAAAGCCTGCTGTACCTTTTCACCAGCCAAGTCGACCACCGGCGGTGCTCCAGCAACATAGGGATTTCGCAGCCGGGTAGACGTCGATCTGCTTGTCTCGGGGACCTGATCGTCAGGAAACGCATTGGCATCACTCATTGGAGCGTTGCTCTCGGACATTGGTTGAGGTCGTGAACTGGGCAAAGCATCTGAATGGAGTCCCCGGTCATCTCGAGAGCCGGCGGTTGAGCCCAATTCGGACTGGAGAACGGCGTCAAAAAGGGAGGACATGGTGAAAGGCGTGCGGCCAACGAGGCCAACCGTAAACTATCGTAATCGTCGGATGTATTTATCAAACTGGAGGTGGTGTCGAGTCAAATGTGTGGTCGCAGCAATAGTACCAAACTGTAGGGGGTGACTGCCCGCCTAAATCAATATTTCTTTCACGCGTTCACACGAAACGCGTCTAGTCCGGAAATACTTTACACCGACGCGTTAAGTGGTTTCTGACTCAGCAACTGGCCAGGTGCACGGCCCTTCTCACCAATGCCGCTAGACTGCAACTGGCAGCCCCGACAAGGTCTGAGCGGATGGAGACTCGACCAAAGGGCCAATAAACCATGCGGGAATTGTTTGCGATTCAAGGCTCTGAGCTGTCGAATCCGCCCCCCACTTGTCAAGCCATCGTCCCTGGGCGGAGTGGATGGAAGGGGCGCACTGCTGGAATGCAGAGACAGATAAGCGAACTACCTGCGCCTGCGACCTTGGGCGCTACTCTGTCAATGCTATCCTTCTTTACCCCGTAACGTCCCCCGCTATGAGGTCCTGACGGCCCTTCGCCTTCAGTTTCGATCGTTTCCCCGCATTATGGCCGCCAACAGGTGTCTTTCTGCCGACCCCATTCACACTGAGATAGTCGCTGCACCACGTGCCAGCTTCCCTGAGTCTCCTCTACGGCGTTGGTCACCGAGCATTTACACTTTTGTTCTTCTCCATTCATGATCCTAACATGTCATCTCGCCAGGGAGCGCTAGCGAAGACCTCCAGAATCTCAGGCTTAAGCGGCAGAAGCGAATCTCGGCCGACGAGGGCCCCAGAAGCCAGTCCAAAAGCCAGACATTCTACTTTGTCGATTCGAACTCCTCGTCCCGGGAAAAGCGCGCACATGTAATGCGACACCATGTCCAAGAGAAGCGCAGGCAGCAACGGTATTCGCATTCCCGCAATGGCAGCGAGGTAAGGCCCAGTGGGGGGCTATATCCATGTCTCCCTTGGGAGCGGAGGGCAGAGGTACCAGAAGGCGCAGATGACGGATCGGTCGATATATCTCCTCCTCGGATTAGCACACCGGTTCTGGACTCAGTAGGTCACCGGATATGAAACTCTGCCTGGTTGTATGCGCTAACTCGACTAGCCGGGTACTAAAGAAACCAAAGTCTCCCGACTAAAGCCCGTCGCATCAGCAAGCCCACCCCTGCCATCGCCCACCACTATGCTCGGCGCCTCAAGAAAAGACCCTTTCGACGTCCTTCCGATAACGTCGTCTGATATGGAGCTTGCGGATTACTGGACCAACAAACTGACCTATTGGTCTGGCCAGAATAAACACATCAAGGACTGCGCTTTCAAAACCGCCATGGCGCACCCGTTATCATTTCGAGCGGTCATACTCGCATACTGCGCTCGATGGAAGGCTCAATTATACGACCATAGCAACGCTAGAGAAATTGATTACCATCTCACCAATGCCAGGAAAGGAGTCGAGGATGCTGTCAACGGCCGCATCCAGATTGATGGCGACAGCTTAGCAATGGCATTCGCAGGCCTCGCCCTTCAAGAAGACCGTTTTGGAAGCAAAGAGAAAGCTGGGGAGTACGAAGAGCAGGCAGTTCAGATCTTTCGCGCCGGTGCTCGTTCCAGTGGGCTCGCGGAAGTCTTCCTCCATTACGTTCGATATGTTATGATACCTTCTCCTCAGACTTTGACCCGTTCAGAAAACAGTCAAGGTTGGCTCGTAACCTTTCTTCGCGCGGCAGAAGGCCTTATGCTCTCGCACAACAACGACGATTACCTGACAACTTGCCCCCAACGCCGTATAGCTTTCCAGATGGAAAGCCCCCTTTTCTCTCTTCTCTCGAGCGGGCCCCGCCCTTCCCGCGTGCCCCACGACTCTCGCATATACGTTGTTCGCAACGTGCCCACCCAAGAAATTACTCGCACTGCGGCGCTCATCTACATCACTGCGGCGCTCTGGGACTTTCAAGATTCACCCGGCAAAACACAGCGCTTTCTAATCTACTTAAATAACCTTGTTAAGAAGCACGAGTTGGACAGGTATCCAGCATGCGAGAGCTTCATATGGCATCTTCTTGAAGAAAACTGCGATATAGATTTGAAAGATTCGGAACGTGCGTGGTCAACTGGTGAGCTGTTGACAATCCATAAACGGTTACCCCCAGATCTGCAATTCCAGTACAACGAGACACTCTTTAGTTTTCTGATGTTAGCCAAGCCGATTCGCGGTGTAGAGGCCTTTGAGAAGGAGTTGGTTGCATTCTCCGAGGCAAAAGGTTGATCCCGATACCTAAACATGTATGTTAGCGAAGGAGGATGATACCCACGGCCGCAATGGATACAAAGTCTTTGACATACTGTGCATTAAATTGAACAGCACTACCCACCCGCTGCATTTATGCTGCAACCCTGGATGCATCCCTCAACCTTGGTCCAAGTTCATCCAGAAAGTTGGCAGCCTCCGAAGTACTCTCGTACTCATTCCAAACATCCTCCTCAGCTCCAGCAGCAGAACTCCACACGATCTACACTTTCTTCCAGCGACAATCGCTTAGAACAAATACGAGTTATCAGTTCCATGATGTGCTCATCTCCCAGAAATCCGCAAAGTTTCTCGTAAAAAAAGCCTTGGTATGCGGTCTCCTGGCCCATCTTCCCGCATCGCCCTCTTGTAAACTAGAATACTTTCTTTCCGATTAATTCGGTGCTAGAATGACATTCCTTAAGATACATGCATTCCCGAGTTACATATGTAGCTATCGCTTTGGTTGTCCATATGTTTATGGCCTACGTTGTCATCTGTCTGACAGAACTCAGTGTACTGCCGTGAAAACATATGCACATAATGTTAGAAACTATGACGCAAAGGTTGAACAAAGAAGATGTACTCTTAGTTACGCCAACTAAACTCGAATCAGTGATTAAAGTAGAATTGCAAGTAGTTAACCCACTCAGACTTGCTAGAGCAGATATCGCAGTATGAGCCAATCTAATAAAAGAGGGGGGAAATGAGCTAAAACGCAACCGTCACGCGAATGCTGGATATCGTAACAAATACAACCTCGAAAATACGCCGAAAATACGCCTCGCTATGCCATGCCAGTTTAATAAGTTGAAAAACTCACGAACGTGAGTTCCTGGCCCGTCTTCGACTTCTCTCCATGTAAGTCTCGAAGAGAAAGCTCACTCGTCATCACTCATCGAGTCATCGCCCTGCTCAAACGCATCCGAGTCAACCTCCTCCTGGTCACTTCCACTCCCTCCAAACATATCATCGTCCACGTCACTCTCGGCCCAAAAGTCCGAGTCATCGTCCTTCACCTGCTTCGGGGCACTCCTGATCGTGCTCTCGTGTGTCGGCATTTCGAATCCCTCGGGAATGTCAGCCTTCGAATCCTCCACGCACTTTCGTACACGTTCTTTGTAGGCTTCAAAATCCTTGCGGAGGAGAACCGAAGCGTCTACGTTGGCCGGCGAGGAGACTTCCGCGTCGTCGAGAAGGGAAAGTATAGAAATCAGTACGGACTCAACGCGTTGGGCGGGCGACCAGCGTTCAGACGCGAGTTCACCGGACATTTCATCTTCGCCGGGCGAGTGGAGGATGGAGATGCAGAGCTTGCCGTCGGTGTAGATGTTCGGGTGATAGAGGGGTCGGTGAAAGCGGAACTCTACGAGCATTGTTAGTAAATGGCAGGTCTGAGCACTCAAGGGCAAAAAAGCGTACCCGGTGGCGAATACGGGTAGTTCGTTGGAAACTTCATGGATGCCTTGAAGTAACCTCCGTAAAATAACGAATCTGGATTCAGCACGATAAGCCCGATCGTCCATCTGAAGATGTCGTCGTTTTGAAGCTCAACGTTGACCCACGGCTCTTGAGAGAGAGCCTTGAACTCGTTCATTAAAATCCGTTCAGCCATGATGGAGATGGTGATTGACGGTGAACAGTGATTACTGGGATTTTGCCGCTGGACGAGTAATTCGAGGCGAGCTTGAATCGGGGGCAATGGCCCAAGTCGTCGATAAAAGGGGGTGTTTACAAAGAAAAAGAGTAGATAGGAAGATGCAGGAGAAAAGAGAACAGGAGAGGCAACAACGGGAGAAGCGGCGGCTGCGGGATTCAGCGCCTGTGCCTGTTGAAGACTCTGTCTGGCCTGACGCCATTCATTCTTTACCTACAAGTTCCGCACGATCGTGGCGGAGATCCGATAACGGACCCGGCCGGGGTGGTGGCGGCAACCAGCCTACCTTTTGGTTTCTTAAGCCTTTTTAAGACCCGTCTTCAAGTGGGGATTCCTGCATAAGATCCCTTGTCAACCATCTAGAACCGAGCATATTGGTCTATCAAGCTTGTCTACAGATAATGCAAGGCTGGCGATCCCGTTACCAACAGATCAGAGCGAGCAGACGCCGGGATATATAGCCGAGCGAAGCTTGCGTTGGTGTCACGCGTAGATGAAGCGGTGCTGGATGCACGGACTTTGGCTAAATAATTTGACCGTCTTTCGGCTCTAAAGCGTTATCAGTCGGTTACATCGGACGATATTGCAGAACAGAGAGCGTCGTATGGAATAATGGCCAGGATGCTCGTGGGGGATTCAGCCCAGGCCCAAGCTCAACAATCCTTTCTTGTTGCGACATCTCGTATTGGACGCTCCTCATTATGAGAGTCATGCATACCCCCGTCCCGAACGCCTTTGACTCACAGATGACTGTCCCTTGCGCGATAACTCCGCAGTTAGATGCAAGCTGGAGCACTTTGGTATTAACGGGGACTGGGTCTGGTTAGAACAGGACTGGAGCGAGAATGAACGGTGGGCGGTGGAGTCCAGAGCGTTCCCACTTCTTACTAACAAACTGCTGTCTCAGGTCAATCTCCGTCGAAGTTCCTTCGTCATCTCTCTAGTTCTTCTCTTAACTTCCCGCTCTCTTCCTTTCACGCCTACTTTATCAATTGTTTGGCTGCTATTCTTTGTCTGCCATTGTTGCTGGCTGTCAAAGCTTGATACTCGTATATTATATTGTTTCTCTATTTTGTACATTCGCCTTGTCATGGTTCCGCCTTTCGTTCCAAGCTATACCACGATCTAGAACGCGAGCTGGTGCCCGGAAAAGTCTGTCCTCGCCTCGTGTCGTCCTGGCTGCACCTGCTGCCTGGTATACAATAGAGGCGGGCTCTGCTCAAGGCTTTCGCTTTTGCGACATTCGCCGTCATCTGCGCTGTCGGGTATGATTCCGCAATGCGCCGGCCCTATATGGGCTGTTGACGATCTTTCCCGCTGCTTCCAACGCAGGTATGCTAGTTGGCGGTCGGTTCTTGGAGTGTCTGCTAATGACCTCTTCAAGGTATTTGCAGGAAATCCTACCGCTTGCCGCATGCGCTCTCTCGCTTATACTCATTACCACCCGCGTTGCGTATCGTTACATATTTTCACGGAAGAGCTTCGCCTACAAGCTGTTGCCGAGCGACGATGTTGGAAGCGTACAGGATATAAGAGGGGCCGAGGAGGATTTAACGGAAGAATCGGACCCGATGCTTTCTAAAGCCGCGCGGATTGAGCTGCCCCATTTTGAGCTGGATCGACCCCGCGGGGAGATTGCTTTTGTCGTCTTGGAAGCAGCAGCGCTAGTTGGGCAAGTCGTTGTTTTCGCACTGGTCTTGAAGTCGGACGCATGGGGCCGCGATGGACGTCTCCCGGCGGCTGCTCGGCTAGTTTCTTGGAGCTACTTGCTCTTTCTGGTCTTGGTCCGACTGCTCCTCTCTGTCCGTCAGCTGCATTCACCCGCCAGGCTTTGGAACCATACAGCTACCCTTTATGGACTTCAATGGCTACTCACTGTCCTCGTATTCCGGTCTGCCGTTATATACCCGATCTCGAAGCGTGCTATGACCTTCTCTTCAATTGAGTTCTCGCTGTCCAGCTTCCTCGTGCTCCTTTCCGTGACTACCCGGAGAGGAAACAAGCCCGTTCTTGTCCCTCATGAGGAAGGCTTGGAGCCGGCGCGTCACCCCGTTGCAAGCTTGCTTTCTCTGGCGACCTTTTCATGGTTGGACCCGCTCATTTTTAAGGGTTATAGGCAATCGCTAGAACTGGAGGATGTCTGGAATTTGACCGCATCGCAAAAAGCCTCTACAGTCCTGGAAGATTTCCGTTGCAGACAATACAAAGGGCCCTTGGTAGTGAAGCTATTACGTTACTTTGCCGGCACCATTCTGCTACAGGGTGCATGGACTATATTCTCGAACCTATTCACGTACCTGCCAACTCTCCTTCTTAAAGCCATATTGGAGTACGTTGAAGATCCCAGATCTACCACGCCAAATGCCGCATGGCTGTACGCTGTGCTTTTGTTCGTCTCGGCCGCTACGCAGGGTGTGGCAGACGGACAGGCTCTCTGGATTGGTCGTCGAATGGGTGTGAAGCTCCGTGCCATTATAATCGGTGAGATCTATGCAAAGGCGCTGAGACGAAAGGCGGGGCCTTCGGTCGAAGCGAAGAAGGACGAGGAGAAGGTCCCTGATAAGAAGAAACGAATCCTGTCCTTTGGCCGTAAAAAGAAGAAGCCCACCACGGACGCAGAGAACGACGCCTCTAAGAAGGATGTCAAAGAGGATGCCGAATCATTGGCGAACATCGGAACCATAATCAATCTTATGGCTATCGATTCGTTCAAGGTTAGCGAAGTCGGCGCATACCTGCACTTCTTGTGGGCCAGTGTGCCAGTGCAGATCGTCATTGCTGTTACGCTCCTGTACAGACTCCTAGGCTTTAGTTCCTTTGCGGGTATCATCATCATGGTCCTTATGCTCCCTATCAACCTGATCATTGCCAAGAAATTCTCGAAGTTGCAGAATCAGATCTTAAAAGGAACTGACGCTCGCATCCATTCAACGAACGAAATCTTGCAGAACATTCGCATCATCAAGTATTTTGCTTGGGAGGAACGCTTCCAAGACATCGTAAATGAAAAACGCCGCGCAGAACTTCGGGCATTACGCTTGCGCTACATTCTCTGGTCTACTGCTGCGACAGTTTGGTACGGAACGCCTATTCTGATTACCTTTGCTTCGTTTTTCCTTTACACTGTTGTCGAGAAGAAGCGGTTGACCCCGTCCATTGCTTTCCCGGCACTTTCGATGTTCTCATTGCTGCGTATTCCTCTAGACCAGCTGGCGGACATGGTGGCTCACGTCCAAGAGTCCAAAGTCTCATTGGACCGTGTTGACAAATACCTCAACGAGGATGAGACCGAAAAATACATTCAGCTTGCGGACGAGGATACGTCGGAGCCTAGAATCGCGCTGGAACACGCCACTTTGTCCTGGGGAACAGGACCGACGAACGAGAACGGTGACAAGGACGAAACCTTCCGTTTGATCAACGTTGACGTAGAGTTTCTCATTGGCAAACTGAACATTATCGCTGGGCAGACTGGCTCCGGAAAGACGTCCCTCTTGATGGCATTACTTGGTGAAATGAAACTCCTGGAAGGACGTGTCCATCTACCTGGCGGCACTGCTAACCGTGCCGAGCTCCCTGTTGATACACGTACTGGTCTCATCGAGAGCGTCGCTTACTGCGCTCAGGAGGCGTGGCTCGTCAACGACACCATTAAGGAAAACATTATTTTCGCTTCTCCGTTCGATGAACGCCGCTACAACGCCGTGATCAAGGCCTGCGCCTTGGAGCGTGACCTGGAAATTCTCGACGCTGGTGATGAAACGCTTGTTGGCGAGAAAGGGATTGGTTTGTCTGGTGGCCAAAAGCAGAGGATATCTCTTGCTCGCGCCATCTACAGCAGAGCCCGGCATCTCCTTCTGGATGACTGTCTCAGCGCTGTTGACTCACATACCGCAAAGCACATCTTCCGAGAAGCGCTGAGCGGTCCTTTGATGCTCAACCGGACGTGTATTCTTGTTACGCACAATATCGCACTGACAGCGCCTTACGCCGACTTCATCGTTGCTCTGGATAATGGTAAGGTCAGTTTCCAAGGTAGGCCGGACGAAGCAGGTGCTTCTAAAGCTCTAGGCGAGGAACTTGCCAAATCAAGACCAGGCTCTCGGTCAAGCTCTAGTCCCCCTCGATCCCGTCGCCCTTCGAATTCGGCCAACGATGATAACGAGTCGCACGCGAACGGCATCCCTAACGGAACCGCTAATGGTACCGCCAATGGTGCAGTTAATGGAACTCCCGGTAAAACACTCCAGAAGACAGCTACCTCAAAGAAACACGCAGAGACGAAGGCAGTCGGTAGCATAAAATGGCCTATCATTAAGATGTATCTTTTCTCAATGGGCCCCTGGTACTATTGGATTGTCGCTGTCCTCGTCTTCACTCTCCAGCAACTGGGTTCTGTGTCGACCAACATCTGGATCCGACAGTGGGCAAACTCGTATAGCGCTGACAATGTCGACATCAATAGTGAAGGTACTTATGCTGCTATGGCTCATTTCAAGTTCCCGTCTTTCAACGTCCTCAGTGTCCCACGAACATCCGGCGTGGCGCCTCAGATTGGAACGCAGACAGTGGATTCGGACAACAACGTGAATGTTACATACTACCTCGGTATCTACGCACTGCTGGGTGTCCTTTACATTGCTATCTCGGCTACCAGAGAAGGTGTTCTGTTCTGGGGTTCACTGCACGCATCGAACAGCATCCACAAGCGCCTTCTTAAGACGGTTATGCACGCCAAATTCAAGTTCTTCGATTCAACACCCCTTGGCCAGCTTATGAACCGGTTTTCCAAGGATGTCGAAGCGATTGACCAGGAAGTTGCTCCTGTCGCGATTGGTATGCTTCATAGTCTAGCTTCCGTCGTCATGATTGTGATCCTGATCTCGATCATCACTCCTGGATTCTTGATTGCGGCTGTGTTCATCACCATGGTCTATTTTGCCCTGGGAGCTATCTACCTGAACGCCTCTCGAGACATGAAGCGGTTGGAATCGGTTCAGCGGAGCCCTCTATATCAGCAATTTGGGGAGACACTCAATGGCATTGTAACCATTCGCGCCTACGGAGATGGACCCAGATTCCTGGTGGACAACCACCGCCGTATCAACAACTATAACCGACCTCACATCTACCTTTGGGCTGCCAACAGATGGCTTGCGTTCCGTGTTGATATCACTGGGGCTTTGGTGTCTTTCTTGACGGCGACATTTATTCTGTCGAATATTGGGAGAATTGATGCGGGTGCTGCGGGTCTTTCACTAACCTACGCCGTGACCTTCACTGAAAACGTTCTGTGGCTGGTGCGTCTCTACTCGGAGGTGCAGCAGAGCATGAACTCGGTAGAGCGTGTTAAGGAGTATCTCGAGGTGGAGCAGGAGGCTCCTCCTGTCATTGCTGACTCACGGCCGCCTCCCAACTGGCCCAGCAAAGGTTCGGTCCAGTTCAGCAACTATTCCACTCGATACCGGCTTGACCTTGATCCGGTATTGCGCGATGTTTCATTCACTGTGCAGTCTGGAGAGAAGGTTGGCATAGTTGGTCGTACCGGTGCCGGAAAGAGCTCGCTAGCTCTCGCCCTTTTCCGCGGTCTGGAAGCAGAGACTGGTCGAATCACTATCGATGGCGTGGACATTGGAACTATCGGTTTGAAGGACTTGCGAGAAGCAATCACCATTGTTCCTCAGGATCCGACACTCTTTACCGGAACCATCCGGAGCAACCTGGACCCCTTTGGTCACTTTACCGACGAGCAGATCTTCACCGCAATCCGTCGCGTGCATCTGATCGGCTCGGGAACGTCTGGCACAGCGACACCAGTTACTGCCAGTACTCTGACGGTCACTGAGCAAGGATCGGCCTCTCCGTCCGAAGGCAACGCCATTTCCAGCACTGTTCTCGACAACAAGAATATCTTCCACAATCTCGAAAGCCCGGTATCTGAGTCAGGTTCCAACTTATCCCAAGGCCAACGACAACTACTGTGCCTCGCGCGAGCCCTGCTCAAGAACCCCAAGGTTCTCATGATGGATGAAGCCACCGCGTCCATTGACTACACAACCGATGCCAAGATCCAAGAGACTCTTCGTGAGCTTCGTGACAACACGATCATCACCATCGCGCATCGCCTGCAAACAATCATTGATTACGACAAGGTCCTAGTCTTGGACCACGGCCGGGTTGTTGAATTTGACCACCCCTGGACGCTAGTCAACAAGGAAGGCGGGATTTTCCGAAGCATGTGCGAGAACAGCGGCAACCTGGAGACTCTCCTGGAGCTGGCGAAGAAGGCGTGGGAGCAGAAGCGTCTAGTTGACGACTCTTAGACTTTCCGAACTATACATATGTGTTTACTACTATCGCGCGGTATAATTATGCTATTCTTGTTCTTCGTTCCTTTTGCCTTACACTGGCTTCTCTGTACCTACCGTGGATTTGTGATCAAAAGTTTGGTACATACATACACTTGGGGATCCGCGACATTCTCGGCGTTGGGCTGTACCTGCTGCTTGAAGATAGTGATTAATTTTTAGACCGTTGCTAAAATCATAAACAAAGTAACAAAACCACCCTAGATAATCTGAATGGTACTTCTATGTAAAAAGCAAATATAAACTGAAACAGTTCAGCCGCAGTGCTTATCTTCCCCGCACGATCATGTGGTGCGCTCTCTGGTTGCCTGCAACATCAACTGCCGCCTTCTCTCCACTTTGATCTCCAACTTTCCCTTCTCACTTCAGACTTCCCATCTTCAATTGTCAGGTGATTCTCATCATGGAGAAAACTACTGATCTTCCACAACATAATCTGGCCTCTCCACCCGTCAATGGGCGATCTTCCTGGAAAACACGGTGCGCTCTTGGCGTCATCGCCGGTGGACTGATCTTCTGGGACGTCCTCGCCTGTTATGCCCACCCTCACACCTACCACGACCCCGTCGAGGAGGTACTGCATCTGCAGCCATTGACAGGTAATTACACAATTATTGCTTCCAGCAATCAATTCTAATACATGTATGACTAGATGGTCACAACGATTTCCCCGAATTCATCCGTTATTTCTACCACAACCACATCTACCAGAGCAATTTCTCTGACCAAATCGCGCTCCCCGGTCACGTCGACTTTCCGCGTCTAGCTAAGGGTGGCGTTCGCGGTCAGTTCTGGAGTGTCTATGTAGCATGGTATGTTGCGCCTGCTTCCCATATACCCATACAGTTCGCAGAACGTGGAATGCTAATAGTGCAGCCATGATTCTCCCCCCGAACCAGACTACGAGTACGTCCACGATACCCTCCAACAAATTGACCTCGTGCACCGCCTCGCATCCCTCTACCCTGGATACCTGGAGATTGTGCCCGACACCACCGCTTTCCGACACACTTTCGAATCATCCCCGACGAAAATAGCCTCCTTCCTCGGCGTCGAGGGTCTGCACCAGATCGGCTCCAGCGCATCTACCCTCCGCCTCTACCACTCCCTCGGAGCGCGCTATGTGACCCTAACTCACATGTGCCACAATGAATACGCGGATAGCGCGACCCCGTCTAAGCCGCGACACAACGGTCTCTCGGCAAAAGGCCGCGATATGGTCCTTGAAATGAACCGGCTCGGCATGGCCGTGGACATCTCACATGTCAGCGCGAAGACAATGCATGATGCGCTAGATACATCCAAAGCACCGGTGATCTTCTCCCATTCCTCCGTGTATGCACTCTGTCCCCATGAACGAAATGTTCCCGACGACGTCCTCCTTCGTCTTGCGGAGAATGGAGGTGTGATTATGATCACCTTTCTTGATGAATACACCCGCTGCGACAATCCTTTGGCTGCTACGTTGTCTGATGTGGCGGATCATATCCAGTACGTTGGAGAGTTGATTGGGTATGAATATGTCGGGTTAGGGTCGGACTTTGACGGTATGGTCACAACGATACAAGGCCTAGAGGACGTGAGCAAATACCCGGATTTGATCAAGGAGCTGTTGGATCGCGGTGTTAGTGTGAAGGATGCTGCGGGAATTATTGGTGGAAATATCCTGAGGGTTATGGGTGAGATTGAACGCGTGGCGAGGGAGATGAACGAGGAGGGTATCACGCCTTTAGAGGATGATGTGCCGTCTCCCACTGAAATGCTCTAAACTGCACAACATAACTGCTAAGCCTTGGTCAGGCTAACAATGCCAGTAAAGTGGTTCTAGTATAGACAACTACCTCCGATAGCTTTGCTAACAAACAACCGGTCTTCCCAAAACAATGGATATGTCAGAGCTACCATATGGCCATCTCCAGCAAGACAGCCTAAACCTCCAATTTCGCAGCACTCTTTGCGGGGGCCATGGAGCCAGCGACATTGGTGATGTGGATGGCCCTTAGGGCAGAGATAAATAATGTGAAGCCCAGATGATGAGTCTCCAGCTTGCAGAGTCTAGGGCGTCCCTGGACTAGCGCCCAGTGAAGTTGACTAGGCGGACCCCAAAGCTCGTCAGTGTGCAGTGTGAGGTATCTCCTGACCCACTATTGACAGCCCACATCTATGCCGACTTTCTTGTGCTCGCAAAAAAGGGTGTTGTTAATCATGGAAAGCCACGAGGATTCTACCATTTATCTGCCGGGACGACTATGATAGGGAATTCGCGTCAGACCAAACCCACAAAGTGCATTGTAATCTCAGTATAAGAGTCTCGAGATCCTGTATCCCCTACCTACAGAGGTATACTATCTTTAGCCAATATTTACTTTCGAAAATGACGCACCCGAGTAGTTCATAGGCACACAAGAACTGCGATAGGTACAACGAGTGGGTTGCGGTTGGGAAGGTTTAGTGTCGTGGAACCGCATTCATTCGACACTATGCAGACAACGATGACTGAGACAGCTTGTGCAAGATTATACGAGAAAAATTTGCAACGACGATCAGTATACGGGCATTCAAGATTTACATGCAGAGCCAATTGCATGGTTGTTGCTGTGCATCTATTAATGGCAAAAGTCGTCTCACCCTTGCAACTTCTGCGAGTCCACGGAAAGTCAAGAGACGGTGCAGACTGCTATACCTACTTGGACCATCTTAACCAACATAAAAATCTGCAAAACCGGGACAAGGTCTACGAGCACAAGAGCAGATGACGGCTGGAGCCGTCATCCGCCCCGTGGGCCAGCTAGACCAAAACTGTCGATTCGACCGTCGATTCTGTGACTGGCACCTGAACTGGGCTGGGCATATGGGCGCAATACATGGCCAGGAGCGCTGGGCAAGGTGGAGAGAGAGAGGAGACAGGCTGGTTAACTGGGATTTGGGAGGTGTCTGGCGTTGGTGGCGGCTGCCCTTGAACCAATAGACTTATATACAGGTCTTCGGATAGAAATGGGATATTGAGTGCTTGTCAAGACAAGGTGTCGGGGAGCAGAGTGATGCTAGAAATGTTTTCTGATAGTAAAGGGTATCAGCAACCGATGTCTAGATTATAATGCCTGCCCTTTTTTGCCTTCTACTATACACCTCTTATGGATGTAAATGGCTTATGCGCGTACCTCTTCAGTCACGTTCAGGTCACTCTGCTCGATAAGTGTAGGTAACAAGGTGCATACTGATACAAGAGTATTCAATTGGCGTTCGAAAAAGCCACCTTCCTATAGTGCTCCGACTGTTCCCAACCATTGGACGTCAGAAAGCTCAGATCTAAGACTGCCATACCTCTATAAGGGCTACCTTTCATCTTCAGAGCTATCTTTTATGTTCGCTGTGTGCTCGCAAAGGAGCTTGGGACACGTTTTAGGTTGAATGAGTGACCGAAATACATGCAGCTGCCTGTGCGCCGAGTGCTCCCCAAAGGATACTGAGATCCTGGCACGGCAAGACTCCACGTCACGCGCACATACAACGACTGTAAGATAGATGATGTCAAAAGTTAGTGGTTGAGGTGAATCAAATGAGACTTGAGTAATTTGCTGCAATGAAGACGTCACGTGAACCAAGAAGCCCTGGTAAGCCTGATTGGTTGAGCAAGAACGACGTCGGTCTACATCGAGTGCATCTCGGTCGCAGGCGATGCAGAACTGAGTAAATAGTCCTTAAAATGATGACAGGATGGGATGATTGCATGGGGATTGAGATTCTGCGGTTGACAAGCTCGGTGCATGGCATTCTTCAGTCATGGTCTTTGAAAGAACCGGTCGAGGCCGCATCCAAAGCAGCAGAGTGCAAAATAGACTATAGAACGGCATGCCTTTGCAGCAGACAGACAGCTGTTCGGGTGACCGTCGATAGATCTTCCACTGCATGACCGGGGCAAGCGGGGAAGGAACTTGCTGCCTATGGGCGTTTATCACCAGAGCGCTTTGACGTCCACCAGATATTCCCGTCGAGGATTTCACTGGCTCGGTGTTTCAGGCAATGGCCTGGTATATAAAGTACGTCTTGGAGTGGCGGAATTTGGCCGGCTGAATGAGCCATGATTCACCTGTTGCCCCTGCTGAGATTCCGGCTCGCACAGCTTATTGATCCTGGCGATTGCGAGCTTCCGTCGAACGATCGGACCAGGCAAAAGATCCTACTGGAAGAGATGGATGAGGACTCTGTTACACGTGCGAGTAAGTGTAATAGGCTTCGGGTCACGCCAGCTGGCCAGTACTGGAAAGCAGGGACTTTTCCTGAGACCGTCCGTCGAGCCCCTCTATTATGGCGAAAAACAACATTGACTATGGATCCGTTAGTTGATCCCGAGTACTGCTCACCGAAACACCCGCAATTGATTCGTGGTCAATAATTCATGCACCTGGGGCAAAGGGCGGCCAAGTCGTCAACTGGACCACAGCGGACAATGTATGCTCCAGAATGGGGCTACTCCAAGCATGCGCAGCACATAAATAGACCACTTTCAATAGACTCGATGCAAAGCGGAAGACTGCTCACGTTACCTATTTTAAACCAAGACTTTCCGTAGTCCTGATGCTCAACAATCTCCCAACGAGCAGTTGTTGACAGTCAAGACCCGCCCCAACCGGTCTGATCCGGGTGCTTCGAGGCAAAGGCTCCAACTGTGTTATCTCCCTAACTTGGCCATGCGCTGGGTGCTAGTGGAGTCGGCAGGCAGTTGCACAGAAGAAAGATGGTTTAGCCCAGCTTGCCACCGCGAAGGGACGGGAGCGGCTGTAATATCTCTGGTCTTTGGATCGTGCTGGAAGAGCGGTAATCTCCGAGTCTATGTCAATGCTGCTTTGAACTGAGAGTAGGCTTAACTCGAAGTGGTCTTTACCCGTGGCTCCAAGAGCCGAGAGCAGTGTAATAGGCGTCTGTCTTGCCTGGGTTGCACGACAGAGGGCGCAATGCAAAATCAAGGAATGTTTTAGACTAGAGTGAAGTCTGTGCGTGCGCGTCTCTATCAATTCTCAACAAGATGGCTTCAATAATGTCAAGTATAGCCTATCATGTCATCTCGCTCTTGATTTATCGAGATCCCAGGGAGGGGGAAGCCTGAATATGGGCCGAATATGGGCCATCGAGGGGAAGGAGTGGGTCAAGTCTGAAACGGAGCTTCTGGTAGGAGGATTCCGCTCCTAGTTGATGAGAAGATGGCTTATTATTTGTCCGGAAGGGAATGGGTGGCTTGAGTGGGCATCGTCCATGTCCTATCGTTGACATTCTGACTTGCTGGGATCTGCTGGGTTGATAGAGTACTGCATCATAGAACGTCTCCCAAGAAATTGGACATCAAGATGACAGCTCGAGCCCTCGTTGTGGTGGATAACTGCATGGAAGACGACATGCCGGTCGAGCAAGAAAAAGCCAAGTCGTTGCTGTCCACCCCGAGAAGCCCTGAGCACGGATCTCGTCTGCTTTCAACTGAAGTCGGACGTGATACGAGATCTGACCTTTGAGGTGATTGCCATTTGCACATGCTGGCTCATTCCTTTCCCAGTGATAGTCGAGCAAGCGGGACCAGACACGCCAGAGCTAACCGTCGAGTTATGCACTGCCCGTCGAGGGTTCAGTTGCCTGCACAGCGAGGGCTCAGACTGGCTTGGTCCTTTTCGAAATGTGTCTGGCTAATCTGATGCGTGTATAAGCGGGCGCGTGCGTCAAGGGCTGATCGGCTTCGTGCTGACCGAATATACCTGGCTCGTTGTATCGATCACCCAACCCTCACTTCTCTACGCGTGGCCGGGTGTAAGCACATTCTGGAATCTATATACCTGCCTAAGTGATGCCCCTGGGCATTTGAAGCGTTTCTGTCTCTTTCTCCTAACCGGGCTATTTCTGACGACATGGAATCTTCCTCGTAAGTACCCCTCCTCTCCGCTGGGTAGCAAGCTGAGACTTGAAGATATACGAACTCTAAACGACCACCCAAATTGCGATCGGCTTGCAATGAATGTCATGCGGCCAAGGTACGCCCTCTCTATACTGTTCGCCAGGCGTATCTGACCGAGTCCAGGTTCGCTGCTCTGGCGAAAAGACCGGCTGCCAGCGCTGCTCAAACCTCCGTCTGAAATGCGCCTTTTCCATCTCGCGCATTGGCAAGGTCCCAGGAAAACGAAGCAAAGCCAACCGGGCCACTGTGACAGGATCAACCTCGTCGTCTGCGTCTCTCTCGATTTCTTCTTCCTCTCTATCGACACCGATCATGTCGCCCCCTCTTCCGATGACGTCTTACTCATATGACAGCCCGCGGGCCTATGAAGCAAGAAATGCTATACCCATTCCTGCGTCCCATCCGTTTACCCATGAGTACGCGGCCGGACTTTCACTGGCGAACGAGACAAGTTATGCCCAGTCCTCTCCAAGCTATCTTACCCAGTCACGCCCGGAAGAATCGTCGAGCCTAAACAACCTCTGTTGGGCGCCGGAGTTGGATCAGTTGGGTGGGCCAGGCCTTTTGAGCCCTGAATGGGAGATTGACGCAGAAGAATCTTTTCTTCAAGTGCCCCCTCAGCCGCCGACCTCTGTACCTACCTACGTGGATGTCACTTCCGACGGTAGGAATGCCTCAGAGGCTTATGAATCCCCGACTGAGAGCATTCCACCCAGCCAATATCCACTGTACCTTCATCTCCTTCAAAGCATTGACCATAGCATGCGTCTCGCGAATCAGTGCAGATCTCCAGGGCAGCACACTTCTACACAGGATATGATCCTGGCTGCGACACAGAGATACCTTACAACCCTCCTTCAGACTACCGAGAGCCTTAGCTTTACACACACCTACAGCGAGGAACACCTTCTTTTCTCTGTGGCCCTGGATAAGATAATATATCTGCTCAAAGTCGGCTATACAGATCTTCGGCGTCAGATGGAAGTTTACGAGAGTATGTGTATAGGCGTCGCCGAGCCAGCCAAAGGCTGGGTGCGGTACGGTGCATTTGGGATGGACGTTTTCGAGCAAGTGTCTTACTGTCGCAAGCTATTCGTGGAGGAGGTGAAGCGGGCAGGACTCTGCCTGGATAGGCTGATGGAGGCGATGGGATATCTGGCGATGACTGGCTCTAGCTCATCGTCGCCTGGGAGGCACGAAAGGCTCTGTGAAGAGATGAAGAGAAGACTCGATGGATTGATGGACAGTCTAGAGGGTGATCAGGGTGCACAGGGGGTTCATTTGGTTGGTTGACTACATCGTTCCTGACTTGATATCAGACTGGCGTACAAATACTTACAGCTTCCACATATTTTACCCATCCCCGTGCTCATTGCGTATTGTGTCGAATAGAGTACGATGATATCTTTCACCTGCCACTTTCAAGATCTGTAAGGAACGTGAATTTTGAACCCTAGCAATGGGTAGTCCCGATATTATCCGGCATATGCTCTGTTTCTGTGAAACCTAAACTGAATTATCTATATTCCCAAAAGTCTCGCTGCCATTCTATCTTATCAGTACGACATGCCTCACGCTGGCAGCCGGTAAAGTCCTTACAGCGACGTACAGTGTTCCTGCCTTTGAAGTCTACGCACCTTGATAAAATGAACGGCCCATTATGAGCAAAGGGTTTATCTTGAGCGGCTACAATAGCCAAAACGAATTCTATGCGGGTTTTGATGGTACTGCTTTTATTCGCAGGGTATGTGAAGAGCTGCCAGGTACGGTTGCATAACACCTCGCCATTTCCAAAACCATGCGCATACTTTGCACCTAGTCTAAATGGCTAGGGTCATACAAGCGGCCGTTGGAGAAATGAGTCAGTCTGGCTCCGAAATGGGCAATAGAGCATCAGTAGATGCGCGGAGACTGTAGGTATAAATTCTCCTGATACTGGATAAGTAGGTGATTACGCGCTTAGAAACACAAGGGTTCATCCTTTCTACTAGCAAGAGAAATATCCTTCAAATGGATAAATTCGGCATTCTGAGCAGTTTATTATACGACCAATGTGAGTTAAAATCTAGCCCCTAGGAACATTTATAATTGCATGAAGATATAACGGCGGGCAGATACAACTGCATTTAGATAGGACATCCGGTACCTAGTAGTCTTGTGAAAATCCCCATCTCCCCATATCAAACCAAAGTAAATCAGTCAGAAGATAGAACAATGCTGTTGACAGATTGATCTGTCTCAGTGTGATAGCTGTGTTTTACAGTACTCTGGTTCGGTGTTACATACTGATGGCTACCAGTCTTTAATGCTAAAGGCCTCCGCCCCCAATCACTTAGAGCTCCTTGCTCTTGTATAAATATGCGTGCAGGGGGCCATTAGACTGTATCTCTACCAACTCCTATTATAATCACGTCTCTCTGCTCTTCTATGGCAAGGGAGCTGCGAGAAGTCGTAAAATCCACGTGTGAGACCCACGAGTTGGCGCAGGCTGTAATCAATATGCCACCATATCGACTGTGGAAAGGGAGTATTCAGACTCAGTATATCTTGTGCTACCAACTAGCTTCAACCAACTTAATAAAGACGGGGTCTGAGGCGGGTAATACTACTTATCCTCCACCTAGGTACGGCAACTGACACACCGAGCCCACCAGTACGAGCTTTGCGAGGGCACTGATGAAACGGTAGGGCGAATCGTGGCAATGGTTATAGGATGCCATGACGGGTATGAAGACCGAAGACCAAAGTCTAGACCATAGTTCTCAGTATTGAAATGGAATCCGAGTAGAGTCGTACCTGGGAGTGGGTAGGTGGACATTCCGCAAGCGGATCGCCGGAAGCGGATGCCGTACTCAGCCCTAACTCATTCCATCACCACCAAAATGACCCCCCCCCCCCCCCTTGCACGTCTCTAGACCTCGACACGGATTATTTATCGATGATCTCACCATCTCACCATTAAGTTTCCCGCTGCGCGTTGTCTGCGTGCAGCAGTGCAATCCAGCATCACGCCATGATCGCTATCGCGCACACCCGCCGCCGCCTCATCCTAACCCTCGCCCTAGTCTCGCTCCTCGGAATTTTTCACCTGAGCCCCAGCTTCTTAGCTTTAGCCTCCTTACCATGGACCGCATCAAGGGCTGATCTCACCGCACCAGTCAAGGCTCGCCGTATAACAAAAGCCTCGATGCTCTATGGACCCCGCAACGTGTTCTACGAACGCGCATTGCAGACCCACCGCCGCCATGCCCAGAAATGGGGGTATGGGATGGAAGTCCTCCAGAATGAGATTGCGAAGGGGTACTGGAATAAGCCGAGTTACTTGCTTGCGCTGCTGATAAGGGAGCTGAGCAAGCCCGTCAACGAGCGGGTCGAATGGCTGATGTACGTATGGTTGCTGCAAGCCGCTGGTCAATCCGTTCCAACCCTCATAGTGTGATGGGGCAACGCTGATGTGTTGGATCGATCGCGGGCACAGGTGGGTGGACGCCGACTCGATAATCATCAATTCCCTCATACCGCTAGAGCTGTTCCTCCCCCCGTCGACGTTAGATGGGATCCACATGGTCGCGTCCAAAGACCACAAGGGTCTCAACACAGGGATCTTCTTTCTCAGGGTCCACGAATGGAGCGTCAGGTTTCTCATAGAGACACTGGCCTACCCGATTTACAATCCCGGCGTCGATCTAGACCTGCAGGTTGATCAAACCGCCATGGAGAAAGTTCTTAACCAGTCTTCTTATCGTGAGGGAGCGACGTATCTCCCGCGGACGTGGATCAACACGTACGAGTGGGCTCATGCATACGAGGGGCAACGCGGGAACATGTTGGTGCATTTCCCGGGGCTTGGGGAGAAACGCTGGGAGCATATGGAGACTTGGTTGGATCTGGTCGAGAGGGGGGTAGGGGGCTGGGAGGTTCCGGTGCAGGAGACTTGGTACTTGGAGGAGACGGAGAGGTTTTGGAAGCGGGTTCAGGAGGCAAGACATATTATTGGAGAGTACGAGAGGATGAAAGAGCTGAGGGAGAAACCGGGGTCGGGTCAACGAGACAGGGACGGAGAGTCAGAGACAGACAGACTTGTCGGAGAGTTGAGCAGGGCCTTGTATGAGGAACCATTTGAAGGGAAGACGTTGCAGCAGAGGATCGAGACGCTCCGTAGATTTTTCGATAGCGCATGAAAGATTTCGAGAGAGATCCATACGGAGATTTGCAAAAGCCATGCAGTGGCATAGTATATGGTGTAAGGGCAGTCTGACAATGACCCGATGACCCGATTCCGGGCTTCCGGCTCCATACGCTGGGTAATGATGAGAGTGCTAGAAGACGGTAACCCAGATGGGCAGCCTAACGACTACCTAGTAAGCCCCATTCGAGCGTAGTGATTTGGCGTGTGCTTGCAGCCCCTTGACGTGGCAAGAGACAGGGTGGTATCGTCCAACCGAATCCGGCGGATTGACATCAATACTCGGTGTAACAGCCTCCGGCGATTTTCGTTAAATATCTCAAGCTGATACCTGGGACCAAGGTACTTTCCCCAGCTCAAAGGCCTCTTCAGACCCCGTTCCTAAGATGCAGCCTGGCCTCAGCTTCCTCGTGGGCAACTGGCCCTCCGTCGTAGTCCTCCTAGGATTTGCCTACTTCCTCACGGTCCGTAAAACCATCAATTTATCTATCAATTCCCAAGAACATATCTAACTCATATGAACAGTTAGCCTATGGGGTCCGCAAGAACCCTCTCTCCTCCCTCCCAGGCCCCCAGCTGACAAAATGGACCGATCTGCTGCTGAAGTTCTACACCGTCACTGGGCAGCGTCCGCGCTACGTGCATGCCCTGCATCAGAAATACGGTAATATTTCATTCCTCACTTTGAGAAGACAATAAGATAATTAACATGACAGGCCCCGTCGTGCGCATTTCCCCTTCCATCGTCGACATCAGCGACGTTTCCGCCAGCCGCGATATCCACCGCATTGCAAGCCCGTTTCTCAAGGCCCCTTTTTACAAGATGCTCGTGCGCAAAGATGGTGAGAGTCTTTTCTCAACCACTGACCCGGAGTACCACCGTCGGCACCGGCGTCTCCTCTCCTCACCCCTCTCAGACACGAACCTGCGCACTGTCGAGCCACTCGTGAAAGCCCGGATCCGACTGGCCATTAGCCGGATTCGAGAAGAGGCGCTCTCCCCGCGCGGTGTTGCAGACATCTACAAGTGGTTCTTCTTCATGGCAACCGATATCATCGGCGAACTGAGCTTCGGTGACTCTTTCCGTATGCTCGAGATCGGAAAGAAGAACCAGTATATTTCAGACCTGGAGACAGTCGCGAAAATCGGTGGTATCCGGGCTAATTTCCCCTGGATTATCTCAATTGGCCAGATTCTGCCGCTGAGTATCTTCAGGGAGGTCGTCGTGAGCACGGACCGGATTCTGGAGTATGCGAACCAGTCGGTGGAGCGGTATAAGCGGCATCTGGCAATGAATCCCAATCAGCCGAAGCCGACTCTGTTCACCAAACTTTATGATGCGTCGCTTCACAAGGAAGGGGATGGGGAGTGCCTTAGCGATCGCGAGATCAGGAATGACGCGCAGAGCTTTATCGTGGCTGGAAGTGACACGACGGCGAATACGCTGACGTACCTCGTCTGGTCTGTTCTCAAGGACAGGTCCATCCAGGAGAAACTTGTGGAAGAGCTGGATGTATTGGTCAAGACGCTGAACGTCGAGCAAGGGATCACCGAGGAAGAACTCTCTGACGTCCACCTCCGAGAGCTGCAATACATGAACCAGGTTATCAACGAGGCACTGCGACTGTATCCCGCTGTACCGTCGGGATTGCCGCGAGTTGTGCCTGACAAGGGAAGTACTCTCGCTGGACATTGGCTTCCGGGTGGTGCGACAGTAACGACGCAATTGTACTCACTCCATCGGGATGAGGAGGTCTTTGAGGAGCCGGAACGGTACACTATTTCTCCTCCTCTTTTGCAGCCAGTGGGGCAGTAAGCTGACAAGGGTAGATTCGACCCCTCTCGCTGGGAAAATCCTACCAAAGCCATGAAAGACGCCTACATGCCGTTTGGGGCCGGGTCGCGAAGTACGTACTTATCGGAGCCCGATTCTTCTTCGTTTTTCTTCTTTTCATTTTTACACCTTCTCTGTTTCTTTCCCTTTACTGAAGCGCTAATTTGGGAGTTGAAACAGACTGCATTGGACTACATCTGGCAAAGATGGAACTGCGTCTTGCGACGGCATACTTCTTCCGCTCGTTCCCGAGGGCCAGGATATCGGCTAGAGAAGACATGAACGATGGCGATATGGAGATGATGCTGTACTTCCTGCTCTCGCCTAAAGGAAAGAGATGCTTGGTGGAAGTGAATTAGTCTAGTGGCTGCAGTTGCATGGGGGATAGGGCGGTGGTTTAATTAGGGCTAGATCGATAGGATGATATCATTGGCCGATTTCCGGCGTCTTTTGGTGCACGTTGCCCAAGAACTGAGGAAGAATGGTCAAGCACATATAATGAAAGCCGTTATGATGCGCCCTTCTGTTCTGGCAGCTTTCTCCTCTGGAATGAGCTTTCATTGGCCTTTCGTGGTCAAAGCCTTCACGTGGGGTTATTCCCGTACGGAATCTGACCTGTTATCAATCTTTCGGTTCATTGAGCCCGCGGCCGCATAATTGAGCCGAGCCCGAGTGCAAGTGCTAGACTAGCAAGGTATCCCTGTAGAATGGCGAGGTATAGAATGGATAGTATGACACGTTACGGTTTACTCCTTCCGCTGTCACCCCAATGTCTGACTAACTGTCAGTATCCGCTAATTATGGAGCTGCCTGGAGCCGCTGAGTGAGTCTGTCACCAGAGTGATGACGACTTATATCCACAATTTAATTTGAGCTACGGAATGTTTCTTTGAACAGTTAGGCCTACAACCCTTCTACTTGACACTGCGATCTGAGTCCGACACTTGCTGAGGGGGAATTGCATGGCATACATATGCCACTAGAGTCTCATGGATCATCATCTCTTCAGACCGGGCCCGCCCCAATATTCGCCTAATTTACTGGACTCACTAAGTACAAGAACCCAGAAGCTGTGAGAGCCATGCCTGAGGGATTGAAGGTCGAATTGCGATGGCTTGGGATCGCGTTCGGCTTTGATTGAGAACTTTAAAGACGGAAAAAAAGTGACTGTAAGACTGTGAATTCAGAAGCCAAATTATATTTAAGATACTGTTCATGAATGCGACCTGTCCAGTATAATCTCATCTGTCCCGCAGACATACTGGTCTTGTAATGCTGTTGAAGTGTGGCGTTCTCGGCATTCCCCCACTTGTCCTGTCAAGGTCGTATAATGAGGAGGATTGCTCGAATAGCAACCTTCTACGGGCTGCGCCTTGAAGAGGAATCATAACTCATCTTTCCTACTTGTACTTAGCTTGCCGCCGGGCGCTGCCGAAGAGTCCCCGAGGCCAGCAGTCGTTGCCTTGAGGTGCGCAAACTCAGGAGCATCCTCACCCAAGCCCCAAGCAAACACGCCACCGAGCTTTCTCTTCTCCAAAATAGCAGGAAACTTTCTTTTAATAGCATTTGCTGTGTCCCACGACCAGAAGATGTTTTCATTCGAGTCCCAGAAGTAATAGCCGCCGCCAAAAGGATCATATTCACCACTTATTTTGGCCTTTTCAAAACTCGCAGCCAGCTCTTGGGGAACTCGATCATTCCATGAAAATGCGCCTGCTTGTCCAAGATCCGCACCCGTATCCGGGTCCTCCATTAAAACAGTCGGACATCCAATTGGCTGTTTTGCGCACTGTTCGCCTGGCACGGTCTTGAACCATTTAACATAGTACGCGAGGCCGAGGTTGAGCTTTTCAGGCGGCATGCCGGCCTCTATATATGCATCTATTGACTCCAGGGACAGCTGTACGCCAGTGTGATGTTTCGTTACAGTGTCTCGTCTGTTCATGAGGTCGTATGTCATCACGTTGAGGAAATCAACTGAGGCGCTGATAGAGGGTATAGTCTCTTTTGTGAAAGCCAACATGTCTCGTGGAAGGCCTGGAACGGCGGCGGTTATCAGTTTGTCCGGGATGGCTGCTCGTATCTCTGCCAGAAGTTGGGGGTATGCTGCGGTTTCCCAAAATTTCTCCGAGTTGGGGATTCGTTTGTAGTCTTCGCCGTTGCCTCTGTATAATTTTAGCGTTAAATATCAAGCCGCTCTATAACGGGCGATAGGCAGGAAAAACATACCCAGGATACTCCCAGTCAATATCTACTCCTGCTGATCGTCAGTAGGCGAATACACCGGTGATGAAACTACTCTTACCATCCGCCCCGGTATCGTCCACCATCCGCCTAATGTTCTCCGCAAAGAGCTTCCGGCTCTCGTCCGTCCGAGCAGCCGTGGAAAATCCCTGCGTGTCGCCCCATCCACCGATGGAGATGAGGATTGATGTTCCGTTCGAGAATTCGGTACGGACAGCATCAACTGTGGTGAAGAGAGGCCAGCTCGAGGTTGAGTTCCTATTGAAGATTGACGATTGCATGAAAGCGAGGGCAACGTGCGTCACATCTGAGACGAGGGATGGTTCAGGGACCACGTTGTGCTGCCTTACTCTAGGTTAGCTTGAGCAGAGCGCAGGTATCAGAATGATGGCCAACTAACCCTGTAAGATACATAATCAGCTTGGTAGCGTGTGTGCCCTGTGAAAGGGCGAGAATGAATATAGCTAGACTCTTAAGCAACATCCCGTGATTATTTGACCGGCTAACTAGATGTTTTCTCTGAAGGAAAGAGTTTTGAAGAGCGACTTTCGAAGGTTTAAATCAATTGTTGCTGTGCGAAAAAGTGGTGTCGAGATGCTGAGGGGGTCCTGTAGCACGAGCCAAGATGTGTCACATGACTTGTTAATATATATATTTTGCAGTCGTGCGTTTGTCCATCAAAAATAAAAAGAATTGAGCAACATTCGTGTCTTTATCTTCAATATTCCTTTTGGCCGAGTGCTTTTGTTGGCTCACGCGTCGTCCTTGGAGACCGACTCGCCACGGATCAGCCTTTCTTATAGGCATTGACAATCTATCAAGGAGCCTGAAAGCAAGAGGTCACTGACATTCCTGAATAATTATGAATAGATATTTATGCTACTTTGAGCAGATACCCTGTAATGAGCAGCGTGGAATCAGCACATAGGATTTGTCCATTTTTTATCTTCGCGAAGCTCTAGAGGAGTGATGCTGGCTCGGCTAGCAGGTTGCTGTATCGTATACGTTGGAGAGCAAGGATCTATAGACTTTCCCAAAGTCTGACGTTGGGATGGAGATGACTATCAAAAAGCCATTGTCGGGATTAGCCCCAAGTCTGGCCAATGCGGCATTGGGTTAGTTATGGTATGTAGCCAGAGCTCGAGATATAACTAAGCTTATTTATAATGGTGTACCCAATACAGGCTTAATATGTATCATTGGCTTATCTTCTCCTATAGCTGACAATGGCTTATATAGGCATTATTGGGATCTTCAGCCTTGACATCGTTGCCCTCCAAGATTTTCTTGTTCCCTACTGATTGTATAGTGCTCTGATTACTTCAAAGTAATATTTGAGATAATATTTTTATTACTCTTTTTTTATCACTTGCAGGCATTCTTCATCTAATAGGATTTATTTGCTAATCTTAACTAGTCTTACTACTGACTTTGCTCCAGAATCGACTAAGAGTGTTTGTTTCAGTCCAAGTCCCTCCTAAAGTACCTATATAGTCCAGACAAGTTGTCGATTAACTAACGACAGATAGAGTCAAACATAGGATACCCAGCAAAGAAAGTGGCGAGAAACACAGCATGGGTAAAGCTACCTCACCCAAGCCTCTAACTCCCCCGAACGAGGAAAGAGCTGGGCTGGCTTTCTGTGACAGCCTACTTCACCTAAGCCCAGGCCCCTCTAAGTAGGTACCTAGAAGGAAGACCCCCGGCGCTTTGTCAAGCTAATAGCAAAGCCCTTCAGCTTCAAGGAGGCGTCCTCGCCAGGAGCGAGCTGTATTCCGAGAGTGTCTAACACAGCGCGCGCTTCGTCATCGGTAAGCGCTGCATCATCGGCTGCCTCTACGGCAGCCCTCACTTGAAAATAGCTGTTCGCGACGGTGACGGCATCGCGGAGACTCGGATGGAGGGGTGAGCCATTGGTTTCCAAGCCACTGACTGCGGGGGAAGTTAAGTCGTTCGGTTCATTTGCTCCAGAGAAGGACTTGGAGTCGGAAGTGGAATTGTCGTTTGAAGACATGTCTGTGGGTGTCGGTATGGTTGTCTCACCAGGCTTGAGATTTGTAAGTGAATGGTGATGGCTACCAAGTGAATGAAGGACCTTGACGAGATGAGACGAGGTGGAATAAGTTTGACCTTTTGAGGTCTTTTCATATTTCGCCATGTCCCAAGAAACTTCTGGGGCTCTTTGCTAGATGTTTATATTACTTTGTTAAGCTCAGAGTATTTAGGGTCGTGGTTTCAGCATGCTGGTTATGTGCCAAGGACAATACTCTCCAAGGTGTTTTATTTCTTTATATACTCAAAACACATTATTGGAACAGTCAAGATCTTTAATTGAAAATTGAATGTTGCTTTCTTCATTTCATCTTTTATTCCACATCCGAGAACATTCTAGGCTTTGATCAATCAGGCTGCATAGGTGTCCTTGAGAGGTGTTGCGAGGCCAAAGAACTAAAGAGACAACTGGCACGTGTCAGCAAGCATATTCAGTACAACCTCGCACGTGCTTCCAGCCCCTGGTCTAGCTTTCACCAGGCCTCAATACAGGAGAGATAGATGCATTTAACTTGCGTCAACGAGGTGATCCTTGCAGCTAGTAGAATCTTACAGCGCAAGCATGAGTTCATCCAAAGGCGGTTAGTATTGGCTGGGGTTTAATATTGGCTCCACCGACTTACGTGTTGCGGAAAGTCTTCTGTGATGGCTTGGCCCAGTGTTTTGAAGTGTTAGACCCTTTCCTAAGTCACTGAGGTCAAAGCCAGTCATTCCGTTTCTCGTAGCTGGGTAGTTGAGGGCGTCACGAACTATCCACAACTGCTTTTGGCGTACTCATGCTTGCCAGTTCCTCTTGAACAGCCTGGCCTGGTAAATTAAGACCTGAATGGAATATTTATGTCCATGTGGCTGGTTACTGCCGTACTGGGTACATTAGCATATAAAATAAGAGCTTTGGGCGGTAACATGATTGAGGTGATGCTGCAGGGACGTGTACTTTACCCCCGCCCCCAAAAAAAAGCCTGCCGCATCATCCGGTCATGTATAGGTGGTCAATTATGCTATAAACAGTATGAAGTTGCCAACTGAGTAAACGGTAATGGGAAGTACGCAAGGCCGAGACTATTTAGGCTGAAGCTGTTGCTGCTGGCACCAAGTATAGCCGAAGACTGCGATTGGAGAATGCTGCACATTAAAACATTGACCTGCAGGTACCACCCGCACGGGCCGGACCGCCCGCTTCGTGGGGCTTCGGCACCGCGGACTCTGGTCTTTTGTCTTTTCGCTTGGGACTAGAATTTGTATGAAGTCCATGGTACGCGCTAGGATATACGCACTTCCAACGTCTACCAAATCCTCAGAATATCTTGCCAAGGCACTTCCGAATCGCCTTATCGGACGGTTCGAATTACCAGTGGGATTCGGGTCTGCTTTGAACTTCAGTGCTAAATCCCAAGCAGACCAGTCCTGATGATACTTACGACCAGTTGCAAGAACTGTGTGGCGCTCGAGAGGCGGTGCACAGGGGTAAACTCGCTGGAGGAACCGGCAAGTGGGGTACCCTGCGGACAATGACGACAGCAAACCCATTTGCTCGGTTGACGACCGAGGAGAAATACAGGCCATATTGTGATGTATCCCCTTGGCTCTCCCTACCAACCGAGTTTATTGGTCAGCTAGCTCTCTAGAAGCGCGCTATTTGTTGTCCCCTGATCAAGGATGACAGGGTTAAACTGAGCGCGGGCTCAAAGGCAATTTTCATTTGATAGGGGAAGCGGCCCAGACATTGTTCGTAGAAGGCAGATGCTGGTTTATCTACTATTCATTCCCGTATGTTATGAATGCTCAAAGGGGAAAGGGTAGAAGGAAGCTGCATCAACTACACGAACGTAGCCTACTAAGGATAGGATGCCATATGACGATTGATTCTCTATCTTGATGACGATAGTTGTCACTTCTTCTTCAATGTACAACTCCTCGAGGGATCAGGCCAGGGGCCAGAGATCATGCCATACAGATCACGTGGCACGTGACATGAGGCTCAACATGATATATTCGTATCACCGTACCTTCCCATTTTACTTTAGTCGCCTTCGGCCGCAGCGGCAAAAAAGATCACCTCACTTAATGACGTTGGAGGGTCATTTTTGAAGCCTCAACAGCATGCCTATTGTACCTTCAAGATATCTGTGTGGAGTTTAACTTAAGCCAGGCAAGGCCTTTCCAACTACCGATAGAAGCCAATACCGTATTAAAATAAGTATATTCCTATATACGGCAAGTTTAGCAGGTCAAGACCACTCCCAATGTTTCCATAACGAGTGCAATGTTAGTCAAGATGGATAAAGTTGCCTTTAACTTTGGTACAGCTCGCGCCCTTATTCACTCTATATGACATTACTCCGGCGTTAGGATTATTTTCTTTCCGCATCTCTCCCAACGCACCACCTGAGATTCATTTCGTTTGCATCTTTACCTCTTGGTCTCGTCAGTAGTCAGATCAAGTACCAAATATACGTCGTTTAGGACCATCCACTGTCAGTCAGATTATCTTTGATTTCTCTGCTAGCAGCATCACAGCAGTTAGGACTATATGCGAGGTTTCAGTTGTCTCGATAAGTCATGCGAAAGTCGCTGCTTTTTCGTCCATTGCATCGCCCTATGCGCTTGGGGTTGACTCTGAGCCGCAGCCTCCGGATGATAGCACATAAGACAGGACCGAAGATGAATGATACTAGTCTGTATATCTATCTTCGGCTTGCTACGTCTTAAGCCATAATAACTGATTTCTTGTAGGGATTGACACGTGCACCCAGGATGACTCATTCAGATATACCTCCGGCCGATGGCTGATTAATGAAGAGCATCAACTTAAGCAGCGTTATGTGAAGTTTGATATTGATAATATTTGTCCTTAAGCCACCTCCCTCTTTGGCCCTGAAACAACGTGTGTCCGCATTATCAAACTGGAAGGAAACTTCAACAAGGCTTTCTTAATTACAATGAGTGACGGGAATGAGGTTATAGCGAAGATTCCTTGCGCAAATGATGGGTTGCGGTTTTTGACGACGGCTTTCTGAAGTAGCGACGTTGAAGTTTTGTGCGTCCTCAACTCCCATCTGTTCACAGCATGTCTAATATCCTGACTGTCTAGTACGGCCCCATTTATCGGGTTCGAGTTCCGGAAGTGTATGCCTGGAGTTCCTACAAATCCAGTCGGCGCAGAATATATTATCATGGAGAAGGCCTGCGGTACCGAGCTCGCAGAAAGGTGGGGGACAATGAACGCTCTGGAACGCTATAAAATAATTGACGGAATCGTGAAGACAGAGACGGAGCTTGAGGGCATGAAATTACCAGCGTTTGGAAGCCTCTTTCGCGGGATTCTTTGCCAGCGGAATATTCACGTTAACTTTGTCCTCGAATCTAGACCCAACTGGCCTCATTTGCGGTGGACCTTCAAGCAGTCGAGCAGTATGTCTTAAGACTGCCATTCAACCAGATATTGGGCTATGTAAGTTTTGCGGACTTACTTCAATTCAGATTTGAGATTCTGATTTCTGGTAATGTTAAGGGACTCGATCCTGGATTTCGCGCTGGCTATGCCGCACCGAAGGTGTGGCTGCGTGTTCCATTTCCATAACATGCTGATAGGGTTCGTCTTTGAAGGTGACTTATAGTTGGCCGATATAGTCCACAACCCAAATAAGTCTACTTGAACATAGAATATGAAATTCTCTCTACATTCACTGGTGTCGAGTCTTGCTTGTTCGTTCTACGCGTCCCTCATAATTCTTCCATCAGCTCTACATTTCCTCTCATACAAACTGCGCGATGGGGAACATGAAACAATTTATGGTCATCTCTTACTGTTTCGCAGAAAGCTCCAGTCCTCTTTTCCGTTTCCCATCGTCTTTTTCTCCAGTATACTCAGAGTCAGGAAAGACCACTGTATACGCATTCCCGGGATGGTATCAAACCCCGGGCTCGCTTCCTGCGCTAGTACAGTGCCAGGTTTCCCTTAAGTTCCGCGAATGGGATCATTTAAATATGATTCCTTAATTTAAGCTAATGGCCCCTATTTCAGCATCATTGAATCTGTCATTATTCTGATTCAGTTCTAGAGCACCATCGGCCTCAAGCCCTCTAAATGCCATCTATGGGACGTTTCCTAGGACTTGCGTATTCCGACAAACAAACCATACGTTCAACCCGGTTCAATGTTCAACATTGCATTGAAAGAGGCACTCCTTATGCCCATTAACGGGACACGAGGACTACTGTTGAGACGAGTTGTTGTTGCCTCATTGCTTAATGGTTCAGCCCTACAGTGCTAGCCAGCTGGGCCTACATCGGCAGACGGCAAGACTCCCCGATTTCTGGTCTTGGGATGAGTCAGTGGGCAGCTTCCACTGACGTTTAATTGGCCAGTCCCCAGGTACCTTCGTCGGTCAGCCTCAGCCGTTGCCCATAGAATTAACGGTCTCCACTCCCTTGCGACGCTCTAGCCTCATTGCCACGTTCGTTGTCGTCTCTATCATTCAAACTCCCTTCAAGCCCAGCGGCACAACAGCTCTTGCGCCTACCAAGTCTAAAGTATTTCCGCCTTGCCACAAACTATTACTGCAAAGGCTGGAGATTAGAGCCAGAGGTACCTCATAGTGTCTAGGGTTTGTTTAGGGCTAGGCTGTAGGTTGTGGGTCGTGGGTCGTGGTCGTGGGTTTGTGGCTTTATACGTATTGCTATACTGAGGTCGGAGATTGTACTGCTATGGTAGTTGATGTTAGCTTAACTCCGACCCTAGCGTGTGGGTTTTTGAATCTCGAATTCCACAATAAAACAGCACACCCCGAGTAGCTTCCTTTGAACGCGTGCTCCTCAATCAAGCTTGGCAGGAACAGGTACTCTGGAGTAGTGACCTAATTGAACCTGCCGCATCATCACTTCATCATCGAACAGGCCAAGTCGGCTTGGCCCAGTCGACCTGGCAACGTGGACACTGAGCCAATGAGTACCCGCATTCTCGTGCTGAGATCCGTTCGATTCTGTAGGGGCCTTACCATACATTTGCTGCCGAGCATAACAGGAACTGCATATATGCGGCTTTCGTGCCGGTTATAGGACCGTATCTGACACCGAAAATTCTGGTTGCTGGGACGCCACGGTGCTATTTCCAATCTATGAGCCTGCACAGAAATCACAGGTGAAGTGGGTGGCATTGTCTTGTAAAACAGAGGAAAGAAGCCCATGACTCATGACAACAGGTACTGTGCATAACAAGTTCATGATTGCAGCCCGAGAAAAGTCTCAAGACATTTGATCCTATTGCTGTACGGTTTGCACGCTGCTTTGGGTCAATCTCAGCACCGGAAACCTGGGGGTCATTTTGGTTTCCTGCCTCTGGACCTGTCAACTCACCTACGGCTACGATTGACATAATGCTGCGGGTGAGGCTCAGATATTAACATATTCCAAGTCAATGCATCCTCATCATGTCATGAGACATACCATCTTCAGGCACCACGTAGTCAGCCATGCACTCCAGCACGCCTACAGCGTATTCGCACCCCTAAACCGACAACACGCCTCACCACAGAGACAGCTCTTCTCCAGCTCCCGCCAGTATCCCTCCGAATAGTCCACCGTAATCTCAGCGCCGGCGGGTACACCCCTACTGACAACAATGATCCTCTCCTTCCCCCGCCAGTAGAACCGCTGAAACTGACTATTTGGACGGCACGAGTGGTTGATGAATCGCGTGAAATTGCCCATCCCCCCTTGGAAGATCTGATACGGCCGTGCCTTCGAACCCCCAATCATCACGTCTACCCCGGTGATCCCAGATGTGATGAACCCGGTGAATTCGCCGATGGCGGTGCCGCGGTCGAAAGACTTTCCCAGATCAGTTAGCACTCGATGCCATGGTTCAACCGGGGATAAGACTTACGCAGCGAGCAACTACACCGTTATTCTTCCCGCTCGTCGTGCGGAAAATCTGTACCGGTACTGGCGCGCGAATACCACCGAATAGGGCTGGAAAACACATGCACTGGTTCTCCTTAATCTCGTCTGACTGTTTCTCGTGGCATATCGGACAGGTATCCTCGTCAAGCTCGGGAACTTTGCGGGGATCCATGTCCCCAAAAACGTCCTTATCAAGCACGCACTCGTCGATGAACTTGTACTGTAGCCCAGTCGGCAAGTTCAGATGCCTATATGTATCCCGTAAGGGGAGAGCTGGGCCATCTGGCATTATAACCCACTCATGCGGATGCCCGCGGTAAGCAGGTAGCGTCTCCTGCTGGATCACCTTCAACAGATCCCTCCATCCGGGATGCAGTGTGTCGGCCGCAACCTCCAGACTGGACCGTATATGCCGTAGCCGAGAAAACAGTCCCTCTCCGAACTCATTGCGGTACTTACAGAACCTGTATACCCCTGCGCTTGCAAATACAAGCGCTGCCCATCCGCCGTAGTCCTTGATTTCTTTGTAACCGCGCCAAATAGCCCTGCAAACACCTGTCAGGACCTCAACAAAAAAAAGCCTATCGAGAGTTGTTGGAGTGAGTCAAGACGTACATCCTGTTCCGTAGGTCCTTTTCTTTCCAGTTGAGCACAACACATGCTTCCCGGATGGCGATCATGCGCGCCTCGGTCCTGGACAAGATTGGCTTTTCATATTGGAGAACGGCGGTGCGTGCTTCAAACGATTCAACCCAGAACGCCTGCACGATCATCTCAAGTGCACGCGAGGATTGGCTGCGGTTATAGTAGTGGAGACAGAGGCTGTTGACGGATTGAAAGACCTGCGCAGCGTGTCAGATATACTTTAAAAAAAATAAATTATAGAGAAAAAAGTCTGGGACCAAATGCTTACCTCCAGACTTGCGCCGGACCGAATGTTGATTGTGGGTGTGATACTCTATTTGCGTCAGTAGACGGATCCCTGGAGGAAGATAGTTGACATACCGAAAATTCCCGGCTTAACTGCACAGACGAATAGATCTGCCTCCATATCCCCGCGATCAGCTTATCGGAGGATGTGGGCTCTAAGACCGGTGGTTCGAGCCCTTGGTCCCGTTTTGCGCGCTGGGGAAACCGGGTGTCGCTGTGGACCTGGCGACTGGATTTTGGAGCCGCGTCTTGTGAATCGTCATTTGACGTTTCCCCATTAGGAATGATACCAAGCTTTGTATTACCTGTAGAAGAGTGACTAGGAAGCCGCAGTCCGCTCACGGTCTTGTGCCGTTTGGACGGCCCGAGGCCATGTTCTTCGGGGGCGAAATGAGAGGTATAGTCCGAGCGGGTGGTGTCTGCTTCCTCGTCCTGCGAGCATCAGTTGTTATTTACCCCTTGAACTGCACATAAGGATGCGCTGGTCCTACCCTTGGGTCAGGAGTATGTGCGGGTGTAAGCGCCTGTAAAGGCACGAGTGTTCCAGTGCGGAGATTGATGCATCCCTAGGTAGAAGGTCAGTTGGGCTCGGCTGAACGCGGGTTACAACATACCAACGGGAGAGACCCGGAATGAGAGTCTGATGGGGCATTCGTAGTGATCGACGCGTCTATCCTCAAGAATATGTCCTGTTCGTTACCACTACTATTGCCCTGGATAGCCGAGGCAAGCTGTGCAGGCAGGACCGGGTTATGCAAGAGGTCGCACAGCTGTGAGACTAGCGGGGGTAAGCTCGAGGCCATGGTGCAAGGCCAGAGCTGTGCTCTATGCGGCAAGCACTTTGCCTGGGAATATTGTGACTCTGGTTATAGATATGCGGAATCTTGAAACTGAGGAGGATGGAGCAATGGGAAAAGACTCCACATTCAAGCCAAGACGAAGATCTGCCCGGGCAGCCGAGCTGACTCAGCTAATACTCAGACAGGGCTAGCAATATCAAACTGGCAACCAGCGAAGAAAGACATGATGAGAGAAATGAAAGATACAAGGATCCATGATACTTGCTTTTCAAGTATTAGCCTTACATATACCAGACGCCTTTTGGCTAACAAGAACAATATGAAGATATAAAGCCTTTTAAAGGAATAAGGCTCGCCACCAAACTGGTCGCCTCCATGGAAACCCCATACGTTTATCCCAATGAGAAGCTGTGATCCCAACGATCCACTTATAGCTAGCTCCTCAGCCCAAGAATATGCCGGATGTTATATGGTTGGTCCTGTCCACTATTTAATCCCGCCCACTCGGCCTCCCTCATCGCCATGCTTCCTACAGATCAGGTACATTAGACCCTTCACCTGGACCATGTTCGATTCTTCCCCAATGGAGAGTGGTGGTCCTCCTGTACAGTCCTCCCCGGTATTTCGTGAGAAATTCACCACCTCCTACGCTTGTCCCTCCTCACGATGGCGTGGATTCCAGGCTCTTCACCCAGGAAGAGGCATGTACCATGATGTCCGCCGCCGGTTACCATATTACTGGAGCGATATCACCGACGCTTTTACCTACCGGACCGTTGCTAGTACCGTCCGCATGTACTTTGTCAAGTAGTTTCCCTCCCCATCTCCTTGTCCTCCTACAGTGCGTCCACTAAAACCATCCAGCCTGCTTCCTGCAATAGCCTACACTTTAGACATGTCCCGCCGCACAGGAAACTTCTATGGGATAAACGAGTCCCTCTTTTCGTCAGCACTGGCGGCAATGGTGTTCAGCGTCTTGGCCGCACAGCCATTAACTATCGTTGGAGTAACGGGGCTGATCTCGCTCTTCAACTACACAATCTACGATATTATAACGCGGTACGACCCAGCCATATACGCAAACTTCATGTGCTGGACGGCCATTTGGGCCGCAATCTTCCATTGGATTGTGGCCGTCTGCAACTTTTGCGATTATATGCGCTATGTGACTGACTTTTCGAGCGAAAGTTTTGCAATGTATGTCGGGATTATTTATTGCGGTACGTTCTCTGACTCGTTTTCGCTGTTCCTACCTGCATTATACGGCAGCGAGGAGTGGTGCTGATAAATATCGCTGCAGTCAAGGGCGTAGAGGAGCTTAGCAACGAGTTCGCATTGTACGGTCCAACAGCTGGATTCCTCAGCTCCCTCATTGCAGTCCTGTACTTCTTTACCGTCTACGGTCTTGAACGGGTCGGCTCCAGCACAGTCTGCAAGCCCTGGATTCGGAAATTACTCGCTGACTATGCCTATGTGGTACGTCTCTACCTCTTCACCCACACCATACATGCCCGTACTCTCCAGTTAACCCACCTGCAGATAGGAACTCTCTTCTGGACCGGCTTCGTGCATTTTCCCGGGCCCCTCAGAGAAGCCGGAATCTCCATGGTGCCTATCACGAAGGCATTTTACCCGACACAACCACGAGGTTGGCTGATCCATTTCTGGGAGTTGGAGGTGAAATGGGTCTTCGCGGCGCTGCCTTTTGGGTTTCTGATCATGCTGCTGTTTTATTACGATCATGTATGCTGTCCTCGCCCTTCCCTTTGTCCTTCTTCCGAATTAGGCACATGTATCGCTGCCAGAAAGAGAGCGAAAGAGGCTAACAAGCCGCGCAGAATATCAGCAGCCTCACAGCGCAAGCTCGCCATTTTCCGCTGAAGAAGCCGGCCGGCTTTCATTGGGATTTCTTCCTACTGGGATGCACGGCGTTTATCGCAGGAATAACAGGGTTGCCGATGCCGAATGGGCTTGTGCCACAGGTACTTCCACTCTAAACTTGACAACCTCCTTTCCTGGATAGGGATATCTGTTGACACAACTGTCCAGGCCCCTGTTCATACCGACTCCCTAACAGTCTACGAAACCGACCTTGCTGTTCTCACCTACACCAACTCCGCCTGCCCCTCCAACGATATCACCAAAGAGCCCGAAATCCGTTACCCAATCACAAAAGCGACGTCTGTGACGGAGCAGCGCGTTTCACATTTTCTCATGGGCATTGCTTTAATAGGAACCATGACTGGCCCCTTGCTTATTGTCCTGCACTTAATACCCGCTGCTGTCACTGCGGGTGTATTCTTCATTGTAGGTTGGGGCTCGATTGAGTCGAATGGGATCGTGAAAAAAATTGTCTTCCTACTACGGGAGAGGAGATTTATTCCAAAACATGAAAATCTGCTACAGGTCAAGAGAAGGAAGATCATCCTATATCTTATTTGTGAGATCGTACCAGTTGCGGCTTGCGTGGCCATCTCGCAGACAATTTCCGCTATCGGTGTGTTCACTCAACTAAAGCGATTAATGTTGGCGCTAATTTTACCTAACAGGTTTTCCCATCCTGATCATCGCAATGATCCCCTTTCGTGTCTGGATATTGCCGAGATGGTTCAGCTTCGGCGAACTGCGGATTCTGGATAGCCTGACAACTAGTAATAGTGCCGTAATGGAGAGTCTAGGTGGGAAGCCGCAACGCCTGGAGAACTGGGATGCGGAATGAAAGGAGCAGACCCTAGGCAGAGGATAGGTTTGGCTATGGTTTAAGCGCATGTGCCTGGTGACATAGCGAGATATGAAGCTCTGGTACCATAGTGATGAGGACTAAAGAGCTGACCTTGGGATCGGCCGAACATGCTGTACATAGTATAGGGCTGCGTATATCACCTGACTCATCTCGAAAAGACCAAAAACTTCTTGGGCAGAACGCGGTGAATACATTTAAATATGTCATATAAACAAGACTAGCAGGCATTATACACGGCCTGGAGGCGTAATAGACCATGGGCTACGTTATTATATCAGCTAGCCCGGTGGATCATACATTTTCGAAGAAAAAAAGACCCCCTGCCCCACGAGTCTCAGGCAAAGGTCCTGAGTCCGACATTAAATCATCAGCCAACTTCTCAAGCGACTTAATTTTTCCATCAGAGTCCCGAACATCAGGACGAAGAAATAGGTGGCGACGAGGCCGAACAACATGAAGGCCGATAGGCTATTCGTATTGACAGGGCTTTGTAGAAACGATCACACATCGGCAAACTTACCAAAGAAGAGAAAACCCCAGCAAGTTCCTAGAATCATCTTTATGGTATGAGCCGATCCGTAGTCGACGAAGGATATAAATATATGGGCGATTACTGAACCAAGTTTTCCCGCGGCCGCAGCTAGACCGTGGCATGTGCAGCGAAGGCGCGTTGCAAAGAGTTCTGCAGGGAGCTATAATACGATGTCAGCAACGTTCTCAGTCAGACACATCTAGGTATACTTACAATGTAAGTCGTGGTGTTTGGTCCTGTCAATAGGTCCTATTAGTCAAGCCTCAAGTAGGAGGAGAAGAACGCACCAAAGTTGAAGATCTGACACAGGGATATATATACTACAAGGGCCGAAGAATCTGTCCTCTGTTCAGGGTGACAGAAGGAAGTTCCAACAACGATATTTAAGATATAAAGCCAGAAGAACCCGTTGAGCTGGATGTTGCGCCGTCCGAGCCGGTCGATGGTGAAGATAGCTATGAGGTTTCCCACCACCGCGCCAGAGGACACGACGACCATGCTCTGGTAGGAGTTTTGAAGGAGGAAGTCATATGTCGAGATCAGGGTTATCTCTGCCAGGCCAGATGGTGCTGATAACATGCGGGCTTATCAGCCCGGGCCCGTAGAGAGGAAGATCCAAGAAAAACCAGCCCAAGCACGTTGCCATCAGAACTCGAAATGGTTTAGGTTGAATAGAAAAGAGCTTGAATGCACCCAAAAGCTGTCTACGTCGACGGTGGGGGTGACCTCTGAGACAGAAGACCGAGTAGAGTTGACGCTCGAGGGATACAAGACTGGCTCTGTGGTTGCAGGTGAGATAACTATTGTGGCGGTGATCTGGCCCATCTCCGGCGCAGGGATGGCCTCATCTGGCCGGAAGAAGTAGGAGACGTCTGCAGCCGCTTGCAAGCTGTTTTGAGTGACTTCGGCCGTGTATCGTGGAGACCCAATGGTTGTCAGTCGGAACCACAAGGCGATGAATTCTGGCACCGCACCGAGACCAACGATCAGGCGCCAGATGCGGTCGACATCTTGCACACAGCGCCCCGTGCAGCCAGCACCAGAGTCGTCCTCCAGAAGCCGATGATGGAAGCCGGCAACGGCTATGAGGGCGACCATGTTGGCCGCTAGGGAGCCGAGGGACTGGCAGCAGAAGACGGCCGCCGGCATCCAGCCTCGAATTCGGGTGGGCGCGAACCTGTGATGTTAGTAGGTATTATAAGTACATTGCAGTGTACATACTCGGAGCATATCACAGCAGACAAGGAATAGTCACCCCCGAGTCCCACGCCCATGAAGAACCGCCAAAAAATCAAGAGGCCACAATAGACATAGACTACTCGGCACCAGAGGAGCCAGCAACACCCCCAGTGTTGTAAATATGAGGACAACCAACTCGAGCCCGTTCATTAAGAGTGATTTGCTCTCTTACAGCAATCGGATGAAGCAAAATGCGCAATGTGCTGCCGTAAAATTTCGTCTATTGATGATGCGAGCCACCCGGATTCCGGCGTCTTTACTGAGTGCCCTCATCTACTGTGTACCGGTTGTTTCGCTCAATATAACAACATCCCCACCGCACCCGACTCGACAGTGCTCTCTTCCAGAGGGTCTAAAAAAGATCAATGTTCAATATGCGGGCGAAACCGTGAACGTAAGAAAAGAAACAAGCGAGACCAATATGTACAGTGCAGCCAAGGTTCAGCCGATATCGGCCATTCATCGAAGCTTTCATACTTGGTAAACAGAATATCTGAGCAGTGCCAAACGAATAAACTGTGAGTACACATCGCTTCAGGCGCTAAGTACAAAGCTAACTCCACAGTATTATCTTTTCCTTTTGGACAAGAACCTTTCACCTTGTGGAACGCTTGCTGAAAAGCCAAGGCATTCCAGTTTTACAGATCGATGGTTCCGTGCCGTCGAAGAAGCGAGATGATATTATTGCGTCTTTTAGTAACACTCGTACGAATGTCCTCCTAATGACTTTAGTTACAGGGGCCGTTACGCCGCCATGCAAATGACGAGTGGAATTGAAAGCTGTGCCGTTGACGACCAAAGTATTTCTACCTATTATTCTCTGGGAGCTCATTTTTCCTGGTTTGATTGCATACAAGGCTGGGAGCATTACGGGCCCTTTTTCTCCATATCTGTCCTGGAATAAATGCTGCTCCGAGTACTGAAAGTAGCTAATGCCGAGTTCAAAATATGTTCTTATAGCATTGCGCGGACAACAAAATTCAGCTGCAAGGCGTATTGGAAGCCAGCTGATGTGAATCCGGCGACATCATCATTGCAGCCGGTGGTTTAAATCCCGCCCTGAAGCATCGTATCACAAACCACCACGGACACGTCAACCATGGGCAGCCTATTGGCAAAACTCTTCATTGTCCTAGGCAGGTCTTGAAGAGCAGATGATGCGCTGAAATCTCTAAACGCCGGTATGCGGCGAAATACCGGGACACATTTGAGCACCTCCAATCAAGATAGCATGATTTGAATATAGCATTTCCAAACAGTCCGGTCGGTCCGTTGAAGGCAGACGGACTCATCAAAGCTATAAGAGAGGGGTGTTGCGGTTTCATGAAAACTTAAAACCCCAACTGCGCAAACTGCACAGTTGTGTTTTCGACTGTATGGAGAGAGTGGACATTATCATTTACATCTGTCTTTTGGCATGAGTACGGAACAAGCCAACTTCATTGGTTATATGCCCACCCTGTGTTCTGATGTGTAACGCAAGGGGTAGCTAAAGCAGTCAAGAACTGGGATGACCTTGCAATCATCTTACCATTACGGGCATGTACCACTTGCACTGCAATGGAAAACGCGCAGTACAGAACAACTAAGATGAGGAAGATGCTGTACTTGCTTGGTGAGAGAGAAAAATAGTTACGGAAACGCGAATGTCATTGAGCGGATGTTCGGACTATGCTAGGCTGAGGAGAATTGAGAGATTTTGAATGAGAAAATCATCTCAAGCTCTTCCAGGGTGGTGGCTAATCGAGCTTATTGCTTTTTTGTAGTAATAAGAGACGGGCTGCGGAGACTGGGATAAGTCTGGTTAGAGGACGTCCAGTCATTTGTAAGAACCACACAGATAAATCCTATGAATGACATGAAACCAATTCTCTATATTGAAGAGTATCATGTTATTAATTCATATGTACGTATCTTGGGCGACGTTAGAGGCATGTTGGCGGTTAGTTAGGGCTTCGGTGTACTGTGCTAGCGTCGGCTAAAGCTGGTTGCTCGCCGCGCGGGACTGGGTTGTCTATATACTGACTGGAACTTTTGAACCAAATGGAAAATACCCGAGGGTAGTATCGAACTAAATGAACCGTGGAAACTAACCTGTGGCATTATCGTGGTGTGACAGCAGTCAGATTTCAAAGCTCCCGCGCCCTTCCGCAGCCACCGCTGTATTGTTAGAGTGGGCCTGGACATATAAGCTGCATCCTATGTTCCCACACTCAACACATATATGTAATTCTTTTCTTTCCTTCTTAGAGTACATCAGCTTGCTCATCTCACCGAGTAACTCACAATGCTCAGGAAGACCGTCCTCATCACCGGCTGCAGCGACAACGGCATCGGCTCCGGTCTAGCCCTAACTTTCCAAGCTCAGGACTACTACGTCTTTGCAACGGCTAGGAACCCAGCCAAAATGTCCAAACTCGCTGACCTACCCAACGTTACTCTTTTACCCCTCGATGTCTGTAAAAATGAGGAAATCACGGCTGCCGTGGAGGCAGTGAAATCCCATACCGGCGGCACCGGCAAATTAGACTACCTAATCAACAACGCTGGCCAAGGGCACTTCATGCCAATCCTCGACCAGGATCTGAAGAACGCAAGAGACCTCTATGAAAGCAACGTATGGGGCCCTCTTGCTGTAACGCAAGCTTTCGCTCCGTTACTCATAAACGCGAACGGGACAGTGACATTCATCACCTCCGTCTCGGGGCATATTAATTGCCCATACATTGGCGTATATGCAGCGTCAAAACAATCCCTGGAGATCATTGCTGAGACACTCCGCCTTGAGCTCCAGCCGTTTGACGTGAGAGTCCTGTCGGTTGTCACTGGCGCTGTGCAGAGTATGGGGCAGGTTGGGCGGTTTGATGAGTACAAACTCCCAGAAGATTCAATGTACAAGCCAATTGAGGCGTTCATAAAAGACCGAGCGCAGGGAAAGGACGGGATAGAGAGGGAGGAGCTGATGACTTACTGTAACAAGGTCGTGAGTGAGATCACGGATGGCAGGGCGAAAAAGTTCTGGTGTGGAGGTAGTGCGGGCTTTGCGAGGTTTGTGACTTCATGTATGCCGGGGGTATATTTGGTGAGCTAGTCCACTCCCTATTTTTATTGGATTTCTCCAAAAAATTATCATGGCTGGCTCCGACTGACTATTTCGTGGGCAGGATCACATCATGTCGAAAGGAACGGGGCTTGATGTTCTGGCAACAGATAAGAAGGGCAATTAACGAGTACTTCCAGACGCAGCGTCTGGTCTGTGGAGGACGCTTTGGCTCGGGCGTTATAGTTCACATTCACCCAGTATTCGTGTTCATCCATGTACGGTCCTGTATCATCAGCGTCCATTATGCTTGTAGTACACAGGCATACGTGCGGCAGCGAAATTTTTCGCTCGACGTCGGGGTGGAGCATGACGTGCATCTTCATACGGGTAAAGCTCTCGAACCCGAATATGAATGTATGGATTGGATGCTTAACCGGTGATGATGCTATATCTCGCAAGTTTATACAGAAACACTACTAAGCGCAGTTGCATCCATCTCAGCGCCGCTGAGTAGTTTACTCCGGTCCTAAACGAGGGTCCAGCAAAAAATAAGAACAAGAACTTGACCCCGTCTTGAAGTGACTTTAGAAGACACGTCTTAAATGTACTGTTTCCCTGATAGAGAGGCAAGATCACTTCTCTTGTCGTGGCCATTGATATGTTGAATTATAACTACAACGTATATGGCTGACCCAGCAACGCATCACAGTCCTCTCCTCAAATCCAGGTGCCTTCTTCTGTTGCTCCTAGGAATAATGAAAGGCCACAGCACGGGGACACTCAAAAGAAATAACCTTGATCACCTACCGGTTTCGGATAATTCTAATGTTGCTATGTGGTGGGAAGGGCTAGAAGCCATGTTGATCAGCGCTAGTGAGCTAGGATGGAGCCTAGGGAACCTCACCTGAGAAGGAGACTTCTTAGTGCCGAAGGAGCCTGAAGAGTTTGAGTATTTACGAGATTAGGGGCAGATCCTAGATACAGCGCTTTAGTTGAAACATACTTCTTGTTTCGAGGCTTGGAAGTTGATGGGGCCCTTGAAAGGCCAGGATTTTTTGGTTGGTCGGTTGCATATTACAGAGGGGGGACTTATCTAGAGTGAAAAAGGGTTGTTAACGGATTTTGTCTGTACTGATGTGGCAAAAACCGAGCTCGCTGCTTAATCTAAGTAGTGTTCCTGTGATACAAGGTGTCTCTTTGAGGTCGCGAATATATGCATTCATGATCATCATGATAGTTAAAGTCTGACGGTCAAATAATTCTTCTTATATCGAGCCTAATTTGTGTCAGCCGCAGATGAAAGTCCTTCGCAACCATGAATGGCCATTCGAGAGTGCAAGAGGGATCTTATTTCGAAGTACATATCTGTCAACAGAAAACATTTCCCATGCTTGTCTGATTCAAGCACAAGAGCTATATTACGCGTCAACACAACTAGATGCTCCTCATTGCTCATCTATAAGGTCTGTCGCCCATAGAGTCCCATTTGACTGAGTCGAACCCTATATTGCTCATCTCACTCATTTGCCTGCAACTACCACAATATGAACTATGCCGCACACAAGCAATCAAGGGAAAGTACAGAGCTTCATGGCCTTTACACAGGAGTCTCTACCGGTAGAACGCCATCTCCTTTATCTTTTTCTCTCTCTTTCTCCTCTTTCTCCCGCTTCTCCCTCGCGTTCCTCTCGTTACGGCTCTCACTAGCAGGGTCAAAGTACGCTGTACCTCGTTAGCCATACTTCATCTCGCCGATCCCAGTCCTTCTGGGGCATACGCTTCTCCCCGAACACCGTAGTTCGGATCCCCCTCCTCTTGCCCTCATATGTGCCTGGGATGACTCGGTGCAAGGTGCATCGATTATCCCACATCGCCACACTCCCAACCGCCCACTTCCAGCGCACGTAGTGGTCGTCGGCAGAGTGGATATGGTACGCTAGAAAGTCGAGAACTTTGTCTGTACCAGAACCAGTAGTTAGCATGATCTTGGTTCATCCGCGTCCACTCTCTGAGGGTAAAAGAAAAGATGAAATGCAGGTACAGTGGGCGGCAAATACCAGACTCAGCCTTCTTTAACTCAGCAAACCCCGTCACAAAGCCTGGGTTTACATTCAGTGCCTTCAGACCCGTTACTGGGTGGGTCCGGACAGCTGGGTGGTGGGTGTCGATAGGCGGCCGGTTCGGGCCTGTGCCCCAGAGGTCAAGAATTGTGTCGTCTGTAGTTAGGAGTGTTATCTCTCACGGTGCACTAATCTTTTTTGGGCATGAAAGGAATGGACAGGCGGAGCGTACACTGCAGTCGGGAGGTATGTACAGCATGCAAACCATCAAGGAACTTCTTGTATGCGTCACTGAGAGCGTCGTAGAGGCCGTATTGCGAGACCTTCCTTGCCTGCTTTAGCATTCTTCCTTGCTCTAAGCTGCATGGTACTGACGGATTAGAAGACGGGTTAGGGCTACGTACCCAGGCCGTGTCACCACCAACCTCGGGGTGCTCTTCCATTCGAAGGAGGGAGTAGGATGGGGCTGTTCCTTTCGTGTCAGCGAATCTCAGGTATTTTGGAGCGTAGGTCGCGGGGAGCGCACGGTTGATTTCGAAAGAGGTATCAGCGTGAAAGTCCCCGCTTGGCTGTCAACCCACCGTTAGCATCTATTTTCACTGAGGCTTGAAAGGACGTACCCATGGTGTGTACTTCAGTATCTCGCGGTGGTCTTCGCGGCTTCCGTGGATGTTGACGAACTAGGCCGGGTCAGATATCAAGCTATGTGACTGAGACTACAAGGGAAAAGATGAAACAACAAAATCTAAACTAAAATAACGTAAGAAAACCAACCTTTTGGTCCTACTGGAAAAATCAGCACTATTCCGCAAGGGCAACTTTAATAGTATGAATTAGTGAGACGAACCTTTTGTGCTGGATGTCTATCCAGAATCCCTATGTGCCAGCTTAGTCTCTTCTCACCTCTTCACACCTTCAGCCCCGACGCTATGATTCACGAGACATACCAAAATGCTCAAAAACGCGAACCTGCCCCTCCGTATCCAAATCCTGGTCTCGAAAGAAGACAACGCCGCGCTCCGTCACCAGTGCCGCAAGTTCATCGAGCTGCTGACCACTAAGCTGGCTAATCTGGACTCCCTCCAGGACCGTGCCGATACTCTCAGTGAGATTGATCCGCTTGACACCAGGAGAGAACAAAGCACGTTTCTCTGGATCTGCGAAAGAGGCGCGGTCCGGGGGCGGTGTAATCTCGTCTCGGATTGGTTCAGGAGGAACATGCGAGGAGATTCCGGGGTTGAAGAGGGGGTGCAAAGTTACAGGGAACCCGGAGTCTGGGGAGATGTGCTGGCGGGCTTGGAGGTGAGCCATTTCTGTACTGTTTCCCGGGTCTAGTTTGTTTCAAGAGAAGTTGATACTTATTTGAAAGAAGTGCAAAGTACGAAGCAAAGCGGGAGAGGGGCGGGTGTTTTATCAAATGTGTCGAAGAGCAATATCATTTTGAGATGGTGCAATTGGGGATGCGAGATGGCGTCAGTTTCTGCGGGATTGCATTGTTGGAGACGTTGGCTGCCACTATATAGTGATCTATGTTCCTCTTTTAGTGTTTTCATGCAGATCTTGTGCCGATTATCCTTGAAGAGATCTGTATGCAGTGTCTCGATGCTCTCTGTGTATATACAATGCTGTAGTAGCAATAGACCGAACGCGCAAGAGACCTCCACCACAAACATAAGAAAAAAGAAAAGCAGGTATTGTAATCGTAACTCATGCCAACCGTGAGATATGGTATCCCGGGCCAACTGCAGTAAAATTCTCGAGCGGATTGCCCGAATGGAGGTCGCGACCATCTCCACGCCCGTTCGTATACTCCCCACGATAGCTAGAAATCATTGCTGCAGGCCTACCATGGCGCACTCTGATCCTGGGGGGCTCACTATAGTCATCCGTCGATGCCCGATATCTCTCGCGGTACCGTGGACGTCTGCTAGGGGAGGCAGATCTTGAATCACTCTCGTAGATCTCAGCAAAAGGCACTGTGTCCGAGACCCGTCTGGACCTCTCCCAGCTGCGCGGCCGTGGCCCCCTATCGCCAGACCTTTCCACAAAGGCGTCTCCGACCCTTCTGACATCGTCCTCCGGTTCGTATCCCCGTCTCACGGGCTCCAGCCTCAGTCTTTCTGCTCGGTCCATGTCGAGCAACTTCGAACGCAGGGCCGTAAAGTCGTTTGTCCTGACATCTTCCAGGATATCACTCCACTCATGGAGAAGGGCGTCTTCCCGCCAGCCGTTCATGATCAGATGGCGGATTTTGTGCTCTCGCATGGCGCGAGAGAAGAAGTCTTCTATTCTGCCGGATTCCTCGATCATTGTAGCTGCGCGGTCTGCGACATCCAACATCTGCCTGAGCCGGAGACTGTGCTCGTGCGCCGTGATAGCGTCTAATGTAGGGACTGTATATGACGGGCCTGGCCGGGCTGACAACGTTCGGGGAATTCCAAATGTTAAGAAATGGCACGCTTTGACGGAGAGCGCGAGCCGGATATCGAACTCTGTCTCGCAGTAAATGAGCAGCAGAAGCCGCACGATCTCAGGCAGTCCGCTCCGGCTGCCAGGCTCTTCGTACAGCCTCCACGAAGCGTGCATCCGGTCCCGAATTGCCCCATGGATGATGCGAACCCCCTTAAAGGTGGACCTCTTGCTCTTAGAACCCTCCATGCTAATATTGACGTTCGAGGGGCCGCCGCTCCCCGACGCACCCACTGTGAACGTCTTGCCCGAGGTGATTTCCTGCTCCGATACCTCCATCCGGTCCGCCTGCGGCATGATCCCGCGGATGTTAGGCGCCTCGCTGCCGCGAGAGTCAAGGTTGACGTCGACCTTGGCATACCGTATACGATGGTCCATGGAGTACGGCCGCATAAAGTTGAGCTTAATCTGCACCTCGTGCATGTCCCTGCCTTCGTGGAAGATTGGCCGGATGGATTCAAGCTTGGCGTCAAAGCTGATATCGTGGTTGTCGTACCGGGCGAGGGTGAAGCCGTCCCCGTTATCTCGCTGGACCCCAGCCCAGAGGTTAGGGTGGGCTTGGATGGGGATCTCCTGCGTGGTCTCCCTGTCTTGCCTGCGCGTTTCCTCTCGACTCGTCAGTCCTTTGATCGTCAGTTCACTCCTGGTTCTTCTTCTCGCGAGCATATTGTCCTTGATCGCTGGCCGCGTTTCTCCATTGGTCATTCCCTCCTCAGTTGTCGCCTCGTCAGTCACCAGGATTGCCTCGGTGTCTGTTGTATTGCGTGCCTCTTCTGCCCTATTCTGCTGCTCGTTATGTGTCTCGACCAGCCGATCTTCGGCCGTTTTGTCAGCTATGTCTTCGACCCTATCCTCTATCCTATCCTCTACCTCGTTGTCCACCTTGTCCCCCACCCTACCGCCCTGACCATTGACCTCATTCTCCGTCTCCTCCCTCGCCTCGTCTGCGTGATTATAACCTAACCGCTCTTCGACCGTGTTTCCCACACTCGCCCCATCATCATCCTTGTCCTCGCCTGTCTGACCAGCTGGGTCTGCTGTATCATCAGTTTCACCGTTTGCAGGTCGGGCGGCCGGTGACCTTGAACGTCCTCTGGTGGTCCCGTCCTTCATCTGAAGTGCTTCCACTAGCTCTTCAGCCCCAGTCTCTTTAGCTAACTGCAACGCCGTCAACCCGTCCTGGTCCTTGATCTCGACGTCTGCCCCATTCTCCATCAGCATATCCACCGCTTCAACCCATCCGTAACGGCAGACCAGATGCAGTACTGTATGGCCCCGTCCATCCCTCAAATTCACATCCGCCCCGTACCTCAGCAGCACCTCCATCGCCTCGAGACTCTCACTGACCACGCACATATGCAGCGCCGAGTGGCCCAGATCATCCACCGCGTCAACTGCCGCTCCATTCTGCAACAATGCCTCTACCAGCTCTGCGCACCCGGCGACGGTAGCCTTGTGCAGCGCCGTCTTTCCCATCCCATCGCCCAAGCCAATCTGCGCCCCATTCTGCAGCAGTAGCTCCACCGTGCTAATCCATTCTTCCTCTCCTCGCTCGGCGATGAGATGCAGGGCCGTCACGCCCTCCTCATTCACGCAATTCACATCAACCCCTGCATCAATGAAGAAACTCACCGCAGTCCGAAGGTCAAATGCCGACCCTCTTCTCTCGGAGCAGACGACATGCAGCGGCGTGTTCCCACGTCGATCGCGCGCGCCTTTCAGTTCTGGGCCATGGCGGAGAAGCAGCGCGATCATGTCCCTCGTGCCGCTGGCGCACGCACGGTGCAAGGGTGTGCGCCTACTGCTGTCCGTGCAGTCGAGACTCGCTCCGTCGGAGATCAGCTTCTCGACTGCGAGGAGCAATTTCTCTTTAGCTTCCTTGGCAGGCGGCGTTGATGCGGCAAGCTTGAGGATGAGGTTGTTGAATTTACTTGTTGGCGATATTGGCTGCCCTTTGGGCGAGCGATTCTGGTCATAGTTTGATTAGCCAAAAAACACTTCCCCATTTTTTGAAATTTTTCTTTTATTTTTTCTTTACATAGAGTAGTATACTTACAATCACTGCCGTGCGTTGAGGTGTAAGAGAACCATCCGACTCTGCGCTCGTTTGGCCAGGCGACTGCGGCTCGATCAGCAGTATACTCGACGGCTCTGCATCCATCCCAACGGCTTCAACCTCTCTTGCGTCCACTTCGCTTTTTTGCAGTGTAGTCTCCGGCATGCTATCGCTAACATTGACAGTCAGAGTGCCATTCATTCTCTGATCCCAAAATTCTGAATTAAATTTTTAAGTGATGCGGTCTTAAAATGTGAAATCGGGAGGCTGGGCCGCGGCTGAACCACTTGGGTATCCGCCGTCGGGTAGATAGGGTATAGATCAACTGTCGTCGAGTCGGTGAAAGGTCTTAGATGCCGATTTTGAATTTGAAGTGGGCTCGCTAACGGTTGTTTCTGAAAGCAGATCGATCCAATTCATAGGGATATTTTACCGAGGATGGAGCGGGATACGGCGTAGAGATCTATGAACCGCTGGGGTAATTTTATATATACCCAACCACTATAAAGCGCCCAGCAGTCATGCCACAGTACCAGTGGCCTGAGGCACTGAGACTGGCCCTCAGTCGCCCATATCCAAGTCCATGACCGTCCAGCGAGCAAGAATAGGAGCCATAGGAACTTCCTGTGGATTTGAGCGCTGTTGTGATATGATGCCGCCGCTACACTGATTCTCAGAATGTCGGGAAATCAAGGAACGATCCCTAAGTTGGTCTTTGGTCCGCTAGCTAGTGATCATACGATTGCGAGACAAGTATACCTACAAAGCACATCATGATATCTGACGTGCAGCATGCCTCTCGAACACGAGATCGTCCGATCGCTAAGGAAAGCGCTGCTTACTCGGTACGGTAATCGATCAGATCATATACCATGTTCCCTATCTGCGGAGCGTCTAAGAATAGATACGCTTCCATTTCATGCGCGCCTCTATTGCCTCTATTTTCTTTTATAGCTCTGTCAGGAACGCTACCGAACGGGCCGTTAAACCCGCATTACATCTTTTGCGATCAAGGACTCAGTATCACTCAGCATATAACTCAGCATATAACTCCGTATATCACTCCGTATATGATCCTTTTTGTCGCGCTTGGCCTAGGAAGGTATAGATTGAGAGTGCCAGGTAAAGGCTTGCCCGACTGCCCAGATCCATGGACAATACCTGTGCTCCAGATTCGCTGAACCACCTCAACATTCTTGGATTGTTCTATGAACTCCAAATTCCTCGTTGACCTTTAATCAGGCACATTGTGACCTCGTTTGCGATACCTGAATGATCAATCAACAATGTAGGCGCAGTGAGGACAGTAAGTACAGTAAGTATAGTAAGTACTCTGTACCGTGGAGGAAATATGAAATGTGCACAATTTGGATGACGCATACAAAGCACGGGAATAACTACGTAACCTACATTGGAAAGTAAGTCAGTCAGCACTCCACTTTGCCCTGCTGGCCAAAGCTCTCACACAAGATATTGTCCACCATTCGATTTACTCCACCTACTCAACTTGTTGAATTGCTCAACTGCTCCTATGCCCAATTGCTCGACTGCCCGATTGCTCGGCTTGCTGGACAGTTCGACTTTGTCTGCAGAATACCTCATCAAATAAGGTGCAAGAAGAACCAGATATCAACATGCATGCATACAGAGACCAACCAGGAACATCCTGATCTAGTGTAGAGCATATTGAATTACGAAGTTTAACGAACCCCGCTGTTCTCCCCCGCTACCTACCTATCTTGGTGTCATACAGATACTTTCAGAGCCTAAGCTGAGCTGAGCGGTTTCTCCCGCGGCAACACAGTACCTATGCACAGTAAGTGGGGTACTTTACCGTCCGTCTACGCTGTGAAGTACGCCTCAAGCCGAATCAAGCCAAATCGCCTGCAAAGCAATGGCGTGCATTACTGGGATCGATTGAGTAGCCAACCTAAATTCAACAATAAGTTGTGTATCAGACAGTTTCCACATGCTGGAAACAAATATGACCCATCATCTCACTTTTGTGGTAAGCAGGGATAAAATACAGCGGCGCCGGCAGCGGCCCCGCCAGAACCGGGGATCGGGGACCTCTACCCTAAGCTTCGGGCTCTGCTGGCGAATCAGATACCGCAGGGTGTGTTCCACTGGCGTTGCGGGACAAAGTACGGAATCCGCTAGAAGTCAGAAGATCACATGGTTCGACTGCTCGAAGAGCTGAATATTCTCGTCGTCATGGTATTCGGCTATATAACCGTAGATACGTATATATGGAGAACTATCCAGAATGATGCGTAAATAGTGCATGGTTGGAAAGATAAAATATGCCGAAACTCCGCCAACACCACGCTCAGTCAAAAGAACAGGAGAGGACAGGACACGCTCGTAAAAAAAAAACAACGAAAGACCCGCTATGACCGATAAAGCAGACCCAACCTAGTGAACCACAGGAATAAATGAAATGAGATGAAAGCGAGTGTCGATGCAGTTTTGTTGAAGTGAGATTTAAGTGAGAGAATGTAAGTGAGATGGACGGATCACCGTCGCAGCCGACCGACCCTGAATGCCGTCAGATCAAGCGATTCCACCGAGCCCTGGTCATCGTCGACCTCGACGGGTCCCTCGTTCGATGCCGGTCGCTTCGGCGACACGGAGGTTTCTGTAATTGTAACTGTGACTTTGGTCGAAGCGTCGGCTTCGAGCTTTTTCTCGTCCAGCTGTTCCTTCTTCTTCGCCTCCTGTTCCTCCCGGAGACGCTGGACTTCCTCCGTAGCGAGCTTGAGCAGGACATTGAATCGGTCCCTGACGCTCTCCAGCTCTGAAGCACAGGCCCCCACCCGCAGGAAATGGTACGCTGCTGTCTCGCAGAAGCTATGTGCAAGTTCCAGATTTTTATCTGCAAGGTCAAATGGCGACTCTCTTGCCGCCTGCGGCGGCGCGGGCGGGCCCCGTGTCCGTGCCGTTCGTATACTAGCCAGCAAATCGCTCTCAGGAGCACCTGGATCCAAAGCAGGTAGCATTGTGCGAGCAGTATTCCTCGACGACGATCGCAGGCCACCGACAGCCAGCGGCAGCTGAGCCATCTTGCCCTTGCGTAGATTATTTCGTGCTGTCCCAATATTTCGCACCATTTCCTCTAGCGTCTTCTGAGTATACCCATCGTAGTGAATAATTAGGTTATGTCGCGTACTGATCACCGTAGGGCCGTTACATGAGTCGATGGATCCATCGTTTGTCTGTCGTCTGCGTTTCACGCCCAACTGGCTGTGATTTGCCGCAAGCGAGTCTGCTTGGATCGAGCAAACAGAACTATTGCGGCGACGACGCGGTTTTGAGGGCGCTGAGTGTTGCTTGAACGCTTCAGCGAATTCGGCGTTTTTGGCGGTTGTATGGGCTGAGAGGTCGGCGAGGCGAGAGATCCAGGTGGGGAGGTTGTCGGACAGGTAGGTGAAGGCGCCCAAGGCGTCCATTTGGGTCGTGGGCATACTCTTCGTATAGCAAATATCAGAATATCTGATCGATGGAATCAAAATTCGTTCCGTCGTGGTATCATCAGCTCGATGGCGTATACTTGACGTGGAGTGTTGGGGTGGTGGTGCTGGTGGTGGTGCTGGTGTTGGGTGTCGGGCGGCACCCTAGGCCAGTTCCATGGGTCAGGAGAACGGACCGAGAATCGAAAATCAGAAACTGCGTTTCGACAGGTAGAATTGGTCGATAGGTATCGACGAACGTGAAATCGAGAGAATGGAATCGAGAGGGCGAAGGGGGTAAGAAGAAAAAAAAGAAAGGAAGGAAGGGAGAAATGAAGGCAGGCAGAGCAAGCCAGCAAGCAAGCAGGAGATTTCGAATTGAGACGGGGACTGGGAGACTGGAGTGAGGGATGAATACCCCGTCGCCCTGTGGGTCCGTTACGACCTCTTACCGCACTAGTCGTAATCTAGCCGCTGTCAGATCCTCAACTCTATCTCTTGTTGGATGGGCTGTCCCGGGCTCCCCTGCTAGCCGTACCGGGATGTTTTCATACGTGTCGTATTTGGCCGTCCTTCCTCATCAAGCGTGACGCCCGCGACTCCTCTTTAGTATCGAAAACTGAAACCTCAGGCAGAAATCCCTTACTGAGCCGGGACCTTTTTTCGCTCGCTCGCTGCTTGCTTGCTTTTGCTGCCGTCGTTATCAAACAAGTTCCAGGTTCGATATCTGTGTTACGGGTCTACGACGTCAACTCAATCCCGTCTCCTGCTAAAATGCTTAATATAACAAAGAAATTATCCTGTTTCTTGCCTTCATCCTTGTTCAAACGGCGGTGAGGTCCTCTATAGATGGGCTGCATGCATTAATGTCTGTCTAGGCGTCTAGGGCGTCTCAGCGTCTCCAAATGTCCCTCCAGCGTCCGCAAAAGTCTTTAGTCTCGACTCGACTCGAGCAATGGCAGAGCTCAGGGTCGCCGGTCGATGAGGTCGATGGTGGGGAAGATGATCGTCTTCAACGCTCGCTTGATGATCCATCTTTCTAGACGAGCGTTTCCAGCTCAATGCCAGCGCCAGTGGCACTGGCATTGAGCTGGCTCTGATTCTGGATTCGTAAGAGCAATGATTATCAGTCGCTGTGGAGGTATTCCCGTGCCAGTGCCGTGCAACGTGCAAAGTGCAACGTGGGATGCGCAACGCGCGGATGATCATTGATCAGCAGAGGTTGGATGATTGTATCATGATTATTATAATTTCTTTAAAATACCCAGAAATCATGTGCCCGTCTGCCACGAGGCAACGGAGATCAAACAGGAAACCGCAGAGATAGCAGGCTGGATAGCATGATTCTTCTTCTAGAAGACTCGCTTCACTCGCCTCATCTATCTCCAGCCGTCGCTAAGCCATTCCTTTCTCAGCCCATTTATATTAAACCCTCGGCTCCAAGTTCAACAGCCGGAGTCATCCGCCGCTCCAAACTGCCTGTCTGCACCAGCCTCGTTTTCCCTAAACGAGCCATGACACGTAACGGTCGACAGGCATCAGCATCCATCCGCACATCTTCGTCGTCTGCCATTGGAGGACAGCACTTGTTGTCCCAATCTTTAAACCCGAGTCTTCTGCTCGTCTTTGGATCAAAGTTCGACTTCCTCAAGCTCTGAATCCACTGCGGGCTGCCACGGCGGGAAGGACCGGGTAACGGAAAGTCTACAGTGTTTATTTACTACTGTTTACTGCTGTTTTGAGTTAGATCTTTAATTAAGGATTTTTTTTAGAATTTTTTTATTCTGTTTACGAGTAGGAGACTGGTCTGTACGCTTGATATACTTGTGATTAATTTATATCTCTATACCTGTACATACAATATTGCGTGGCTTGCAGTGTGCCGCCACCACGCGGCCGGCAGGCCTTGACTCCCAAAGGCTTCAACTACGTACCTTTGTCTTTATCACGGATCATCAACATTAAAATCCATGGACAGCCCTTTATTGCCTTGTCTCCTTGTTTCGGCTCCAGATTATCGGCTACTGAAACCGTATCGCGATGATTGACGGGAGCCCTCTATTTCCGCGGAAATTAGAACGCTAGAACGCTGATCGGGCTGGATGGAGGCGAGAATATGCCGAGCACGTTGAATCCTGTGCGTGCTGCCGAGTATCTTCATGCACGACAATCACGAGATCGCTGCCGTGCGTCTGGAAACCCGCGCTGGACGATTTTTCTATCGATTCTACCGTGATACGTGTCTCTGTGACGGCTTGGTGCTGTGCTGTCTTACAATGACCTGCATACGCCCGTAAGAGCCCGAGGTCACTGCATTGTCGGCTACCAAGGCATACGATCAAATAAGATTTGGCGAAGAGGAAGATTCAGTTCATTTCTGCTCATTCACTCGTCCACTCTCCACTCTCCACTCTTTCCTGTCTCCCGCTAACCCATACTTTCTGCAGCCGTCTTGAGCCTTCTGCTGCTTCCCTCGCATGTAACCGTTATCTGAACAGTATCAGAGCAGACGGCTTGCCTTGATTCATAGATCGTCATAGATGGCCGTTCTCACGAAGGCCGCTAGATGGCCATCAGCGTCATCATTCGCATCCTCACCGCAATCTCGCCTCTTCGGGATCGTCTGGTCAGATATTGATCGCTTAGTAGGCTTCCATCTGCTGGCATTTCCTCGTCTCAACTCGCTCGAGTCGCTCAGAGCCTCTCTCTTGTCTTCCTCGCTCTTGGACGCAGAGGCTTATGGGCTGGCTGAAGATGAGCGCGTCCAAAGTCTGTCACTCGCGCCACCAGCGTCAGACTGCGGTCGTTTCCCTTTCCCATCAGACCTTGCGGTGGCTTCTGAACCTAGTGTTGCTTGCTGATTGACAAGTGTCCATCCTGATGGCTTAGGCGCGGGCCGTACGCACAGTTGTGACGGCCTTGTCTTTGTTGCCGTTCCTCCTGATGCTCCCGTTCGTGTTATTGTTCGTAGCTCCAGTGGTCGCATATGTGCTGTTCGTGCCCGTGATGGTTGTTTCTGCGGCGGCTCTTGTGCATACCTTGTTTGCGACGGCCCCACTTGTGTTAGTGCTTGCTCTAGCACCTGTACAGATGCCGGTCTCTTTCTAGATGGTCCTGGCTGTATTGATGGCTCTGTTAGTATCGGCGAAGCTGGTGCTGTCTTCACCTCTCCAACGTCCCTTCGTAGGTCCCGCGAGTAGCGGGACGATGATGCTTCTGGCAGACTCCAAGACTCGGGGCAATACTAATCCACAAACATCTCTTCGAAGACAAGTCTGATCGAAGAATAAATAACCAGCTCTCATAGAATGCGGGGCGCCTCTGGGTTGCTTCGACCTGGATTAGGTGTTGTCGGGTTGTTTGCGGCTGCGTAACAAGGAACTGGTTCTGCAGGCTCGAGGCCAATTCTGTAGGTTCACTTTAGTCAGATCTGCGAGACATGATAGTTTCGAGTCAAGCATAAGCAAAGGTCAGTCATACTTGGAACGTCACTCTATCGGGGGTCGGCATCGACGAGGCCAAGGGTGCGTTGTGGTAGCACTACACATCAAGGCCAGTTCGACCTGAGTAATACACCGCCAATATATGCTAGACATGGAATACAAACAGTCTCTGAACCCCGACTGCGGTGCTGCATCTGAGCTCGAGCCTAAGTCATTTATCGAGTCCAGTTTGAATCGCCCCTTTTCCTTCTGCCGCTTATCGTCGCCGCCGGCACCGGCACCTATCATAATACCCCGGTCGTTCAGGTCCATGGCTGCTGCTCTTGTTGGTAATAGCGGGTATATGGGAAGAATGGCCTGTAATATGTCGTTGAAGGCTATGATGCTCTGATAATATAGAACGCTACCGTGACAAGATGTGCAGGAGCGTATGAGCCGTAACAACGCTCCTAGGACTTAGGTGTACATCGCAAACAAATTCAGCAACGACCGTGACAGACCATCCCACTAAAGATCCTCCATCCATTCTGACCAGGCCATGCTCAGGGCCACAACTCCGTCTCTTTCCACTCACCCTTCTCTGCATCAACAAGCGCCCAATTCGTCCTCCGCACATCATCCGGGTTCGAAAAGTCCAGCCTCTCTATCTCCTGTGGACAAATGAGCAGAACCCGAAAGTTCGCCCTCGCAACTTCGTCCTTCAGGTCCTCAACCTGCTGGTTCAGCTTCAGTCGCGGGTCAGATGGGGCCTCCGATCGCGGCGTTCCAGGAGGGGGGCTCTTGAATGTCCCTAAGCAGGTTAACCTTTAGTAACAATGTCCATAACTAAAAACGATGAAGCCAGACCTCTCATAACTTGACTATGGTTTGCAAAGTACGTCGCGACCTGCCTATCCCAATCCCAATCTTTGATGTCGCCCTCCCCCTCCTGCTTGACCCTCAGCGCCATCCTAACCGTCTCCCTCGCCTCCTTCTCCTCAGCACCGTTTCCAGGATTGCCGATCGCGATTGCCTTCCCGCGAACCCGCCACTGCGTAGACACCTCCTCGAGCCAGAACACGCCTTCAACATCATCTGAGTCCGCGATCTGTCCCATCTTCTTCATTCGGGCGTCTGTTGTGATAGAGAAAAGGTCGCTTTCGTACACATCTGGATTGAGACCAATTCCCTGGGTCTTGAGTGCTTCGATGCCAGATTGGTGCAGTGTTGACGCGGGCTTGGGGAAGAAGCCTCGGAATTCGACAGTGCGCGAGCGAGGGACGGGCTTATTGGCCGTCGTATGTGCGATCGACGCCAGGGAGAAGGAGGATGACTTGCTCTTTTCGAGGCTCGCGAGGAAAAGAGCGCGCCATGGGGCTACGGCAGGGGCCATATTGTCTGGCGTTGAGGTGCGCTGAGTGCGGGGTTGGGGGTTTGGACAAAGATTTCCTGGTAAGATGTGCTTTTATCTATATGAGTGCAATGAATGAGTAATTGGTCTTTGGGCAAAGAGTGGGGAGAAGACGAATGGTTTCCGGTTTCCTTTTTCCAGAAGTTCAAGCGATTCACTCTGGTTGACTTCGAGGTTGCGCGTTTCTTTAAATTTGGAGATGACGTCGGGCTTATCTTATCTGATACCGCACGAGACAGTATGCGTACCGCTTGCGAAGTACATTTGATTTATCGATAATCCATGAATATCGGTACCTGCCTTCCATTCATGATGTTCATGATCAACGTCAAAAAGCAGTCAGGAGTGGTTTCAAGAAAAACTCCTAAACATTCGAGTGTCGGTGGATCTGTACCTGGAGAAAGTGGGACCTGTTGGGCGATATGCTAGACATATTTTTGCGACGCTTCGTACGCCAGAGAATATATAGTCGGGGGAAGATCCAAAAACAAGGGTTGCTTAACCAAGAAAGTAGATGGTTGATAGTCAAGTAATAAGATGAACATCGGGCTTGGTCATGGTATACCCACTGCAGGATCGAGAGCACAAGGGAACCATAATTGCAAATAGTAAGTTCTAACCGATATCATGCCAGATCAGTCAACGCCGTAAAGAAGCAAAGATAGTACAACATCCGAAACCCAGGATTATGCCACATAGCAAAACAAGGTATCATATTACCCAAGATCACCATATCAAGCACCCAGCATCAACACAGCAAACACATCATAGCTGCATCTGATCCCCATCGTTTCCCGCCCCATCAAGCGCACCCCCTGGTATCCGCCCTTCATTTAGTTCCCTCTCCAACCGCGTAATCTCTTGCAAGCTCTTCGCCTCCCGAATCATCTTCTCAATCCGCTTCCTCTCGCTATCCGTCAGCTTCACCCGCAGGCGCTTCTCGGGCGGCGGTTGGTCTGCCGCGCCGCCAGACGGAATATCAAAGGTGCGTGATTTCACGCCTAGAATTTTCGATGCAAGCGCAGTCGGCTCCGTAGCCGTGCCGAAGAGCTCTGCTGCCTTAGCTCTTTCCGCATCTTTCACTTTCTGGTAGTCGAGGAAGCGGACGCTGGGAATCCGCCAGATTATCCAAAGCCGGTAATACTATCGACCAGACAAATCCGTCAGCTCTAACACATATCTTGCGCGTGCACGTATGAATCAGAGAAATAAACACCGCGACCACTCACCTCCTTCCTCGTAACTGGATTCTCCAACAGCACCAAATGCGTCAACTTCGTCAGATTCCGCAGCGGATCTAGGTCCGCCAACTCAGCTATGTTGTTTGCTGTCAGGACAAGTGTCGTCAAGCCCGGGATTGAATTCGCAAGGCTTGGCTGGATCTGCCGCACCCGGTTTCTGGCAAGGAGAAGCATGCGCAGCCGCGGGAAGAACGGGAAGTTGCCTAGCGAGGAGATGTCGTTGTCTGTGAAGTCGATTGCATCTTGGTCCTGGGGCAGACTGCGTCAGAACCTGATCTTTTTTGAATTGGGCCTTACAAATGAGGGAAGAGGTGGAGAGAGGTAAGTACCTTCGCAATACCTAAATTTTCAATCGCGGGAATCTTGTGCCCTATACAACGCCGACGACAAAGGTCCATATCAATCCAGCTCTCAAAGTGTAGTACCTGTCCTTTTCAGGTACTTTGTGTGGAACGCACCTCGAAGATCTAGCTCGCGATCCTTGAGCGGGTTGATGTAGGATAGAGAGTTCTGAATCAACTCAACCGTGAGGCGCATAGTGACGGAATTATGAGCGGTTCATAAACGGAGCAAGGCGGTTGAATTGAAAAGAGTGAATCTCGAGGGATGATAAAGAATTATAAAGTGCAATCGTGGTAATGTGAACGGCAGAATGAACTTCGCGTCGATTTCTGGAGAGCTCAGAGAGAATTCTGCCCGGCGGTGAGACATCAGGTCCTGTAGCTACCACGTGACTTGATACCCTAACCGCCATAATATGATAACCAGTGCAGCTATAGGAGACGGTATTTAAAACGTTTAAGGACTCTCAGAGCGTGCTTTACCATAGCTATCTGTGGATACTGATAGCTACCTAGTCTTTTTTCTATCATATCAAAGAGACAACTATGCCGTTGCGTCCAGGCCGCCACAACTGGGAGAAACTCTGGACTTAGTGGGCAGACTAGAAATTAGCCGAATCGTTCTCATACAGGAATATACTCCAAATGGTGGAGTACGGCTAAGCAGGTAAAAGCTAAGGGATATTCGATATATACAGACACTTGACTTATGATGAGATACTGAATGGATACAGGCTCGGAATGAGAGAGCGCTGCCCGTCGGATAATATATTAGCAATAGATACATATGGTTTATAGAAACAGTCAGCCGAGGAGAGAAAGGCACGATGGTGGTTAGAGGGGTGAGAGATTGGTTGTGGCGATTAAAGTGTGCTGAATCGGAAGAGAAGGAAAGAGAGGCTATAGGATTTCTACCGTCAAAAGAAAGTCTTAAAGAGTAGTTGCAAGCAAATGTGGACATTTAAAATAAAGTCATAAGTATTTGGTTATTTTGTATTTATTTGACAATGATTTGGCCAGGATCATGACGCGCCTACCTAGCTAAAAGAAGTCACATAACCTACAATCAACTCCAAGTGTCCAAGAGACAGAAATGAGCAATATTGCGCCGATAAAAATGTATGCCTGAGTACATGTGGAGTGAAACAGATGAACGCCGGCCACACTAATGCCTGTGTGGTACTAAATGATCAGCAATGCCGGAAACGCCATATGGTATGCTATAATGCTCAATATCAGACATTAACATTAATCATGTAATGGTGTCGCGCTAGGCGACTTATGAGAATGCGAGCGTGACGGACTGGGTGCCCTGGACCGGCGCCCGTTTGTCGTCGGGCCTAATGCAATCGGAGCTAGGTGGTCCCTGCTTTCCGTCCTTACGACAAGGCCATTACGGTCAATGGAGGAAAGCCCGGGTGCGGCACTGATACCCAGACCGACGGTCGCCGAAGAGGAGTTATCGTGGTTGAAGTGAGGGCGTGCGGGACTGCTCTGTCCCCAGCTAGATGTTCGTTTCGGTGGCAAAAATGCTGTAGAGTCGGTATCTGAAACGTGATCGTATGAGGAACGGCTTGATTCAGAGCCCCCAAGCTCGATGTCTTGAGCTCCTTCTTCCAAGATACGCTCATAAGACGGCGCCCGTTGACCAAAGAATGACGGCTTGATGGGGGCGGATGCCTTGCGCTTTCTTTGCTGGATCAAGCGCGGACCGCGTCCGCAACTGAACAGGTTGTTGACCTTGTGGTAAACCTTTAGTCGCCGGGTCCGACCACAGAGCAAGAACAAGGCTAGAATGATAATTAGGACAAAGAGGATGATTCCTGGTATCCTACGCGATGAGTTGCCCTCCAGAAGCGCATCCTGCCATGACTCGCCATGAAGGGTCTCCGGATTAGGCAGCAATTCTGCACTAGGGTATTGGAAATCACTAGGAACGCCGGCAACGTTGCTGCCGAAACCGACAGGAAGGGATTCTGCTGTCTCCACAGGAACCTGCGATGCAGCATACAAAACCATCTTGCCAAGAGTCCAGCTGACTTCGGTAGAATCAATTTTGTTAACCGCTTGGAAAGGATCTAGGAAGCCTTTGTGCATCCCATTCTCCAGAACTTCTTTGGTTCCGTTGACAGAAGACGCTGATGTTGATTCCAAGCCAACACGGGGAACCCCGATGCCATCGTGCAAAACGTTGATGATCCACGATGCCTTGAAGCATACTTCATATGCTAGTTCGCGATCCAACTTCTTTCCCCACTTGTGTTCGGCAATACCTTGCTCGATAGACTCCCAGTCCTGCGAGCAAAACTCCTCGACGCGGTGTTGATATGTATTGAAGTCGTATGCTTTATCCGTATGACCCATTTCGAAAACCTCATGTGTAGTATGCCAGTACTCACTGATGCCAACAAAATGGTTGACGTCAAAGTCAATTGCTGGAACGTGAACGCCGTGAAGTAGACAAGGTTGGTCTTCACAAGGAGCATCCTTGTCCAAAAGTGGATATGTTCCTCGCAAACACTCATCAAACTTTCCAGTACCCAAGAGATAATGCTTCGTCTCAGAATCTTCTAGAGGTCTCCCATCAAGGGTCGTTCGAAGACCGGCTGGGAGGCATGGATCGGGAAGTTCTTTGACATTGTCGGCACTTAGCGCACTCTGCAATGAATCCAAGTAACGCCGGCGTGCTTCGCGTACTCCAAATTCCAACCACGAAGTTACAAACACTCGGTGCTCCTGGGTAGATCCGTCAATATTGCGCAGCCGGAGCAGGGTTAGATCATTCGCATGCTTTTCGCTCTCAGTCGCATTAGGAGCAAATGCAATCTGGGCGGAGGCTCCGCCCATGTCAAGAAATCCGTACGTATGATGGCCTTTTCCATGGTCGTGGTCACTCGGCGAGTCAAAGCTCCCAAGCAGGTAATTTGTAGCAACCCAACCATACAACCCTTCGGTGACACCGGGAATAACTTGAATATGCAAATTGCAGTCGGGCAGCGCGAAGTCATAGTTTTCACGAGCGTAAGAGCAAATATGATCTAGCAGAAGTTTTTGCTTCACGTCTTCCACCAATCGCATCCCAGCCGTGGCGAGTAAGAAAATCGGCGTCTCTTTAATCGCATCATCAGGCACAATATCACGGGCGAAATCGAGGAGCTCGGCCAGGTGTTCGGGGCCAAATTCCTCCGGCCGATCAGCGAATGTAGAAACTCCTGCAACCGTTGTCAGGATCAATTTGCAAGGCCACAGAAGACGAGATTCGCAACCTACCGGGATGTATCTTCTTCACCCAGTCTGACTTTGTTTTGATTTCTGGAAGCGATTTGAGGTTGTGTTTACCGGACTCTTTGCGCGCAACCGCATTATCCAGCCACCGATAGACGTGAACTCGAGTCCCCTGCGCCGTGTTAGATATAGAGCTTCGAATAGTGATTGTGAGAGCTCACAGATGAGCCTGCATCCAGGACGATACCGTAATGCCCTGGGAAAAAACATCGCTCGTTAGTTTAGCTTGGACGAGACCGCAACAGTGAACAACATACATTTACCCATGGAGGCTGAAATCCCAGCTGAAATCTGAAGTACTGATGGTAGATTTTTAGATCATTGGCATGACCACGCTAAAGGCCAACTGCAGGAAGCGAAAAGAGGCCTAAGGGTCCTGAGGAGAGGCGGGATCTTGAATCCGGGGGTCCTGATAACGACTGACGGCCGGTGTACCAGAAACAATCCAAGGTCCAGGATCAAAGGTGCCGGTTGGCTTTGCGTAGAAAGTAGAATGGTATGGAAGAAACGAACGGCTTCGCGAACGAAGAAGGGGAGGTAGCGCGGGGAAGCTGAAACGAGTGGAAGGAAACGGGGTAGATAGGAGAGAGAAGGTGAAAAGGGAGGAGGGTGGTGAGGCCAACTTTGGGGCAGAAAATAGCAGGGCAGTGGAACGTTTCGATAACGGGAGCGGAGGCCGATGGCGACACTGGCGAGGCTGCGACAGTTGCAGTGGACGCGACAGCCCGCAGATCCAAGGCGCTAGTCCATTTACGGATTTTTCTCAGGACACTCCGAACGAGCACTTTGACTCTTCAGAGACCCCACAATTGCGATGGGAGGAACAAACGAAGGTAGAGATATGATATATTTGAGTAGCCACTTACTAGACCCAGCTGCAAAAAATCCCAATTCTACCTCTCTCCCTCCAGATGTTCGTCGCCAACGGCAGACCCTCGATATTAATAGAGAGAGGATGACGCAAGCTTCCTGGGATGGCGTGCCTCAATGCCGCCGTTTATTGGTGTACTGTTCGGTGGTGGGCCTTATGTTTTGCCAAGCTAACGATAAGACGTAAAGTAATGCAAATAATGCAAATGAATACGCGGTCCAGACCACACGCATGCACAAAGCGATCTTCAGGGCCTTGGATGTTGCCCTTGGCTCCTGGCAAATGGCTCCATGAAACTGCATATAACCTTAATAACATTAAGGGGGAGCGACGATATCGCTAGAATTCATTAATAAATCTCTCTATTGCGACAAACATTACAATAGCCAATTCTGAAAAATAGACAGTCTACGCCCTTTTCGTCTCGGCCGCTGTCTGCTGTACTTCGCTCGAGGGTGTTTTCGACACCCCCATCAACGGCGAGCTATTGATCCCATCCAGCATGGAGTAGTCGCCGATCTGCTCGTCCACGAAGAAGGATCGGTCCAGTCCGACCATCTCAGCTTCTTCGTTGGCCCGCAGCCCCAGGTATGGAATGAACTTCATCACCATGAGTATGACCCAGGTCACACCGAAAGAATAAGCGGAGATGGCGCAGATCTCAGCAAGCTGCTTTCCAACCTGAACGCCCTCGCCGTTGATGGCTCCAGGAATGAGGGAATCGCCATCCAACGCCGAGATGTACTGATCGGCGAAAATGCCAGTCAGGAATGAGCCGACCATACCGCCGACTCCATGGAGTTTGAAAACGTCCATCCCTTCATCAACCCGAATCCACTCGTTGAGGTTCTTGCACGCGGAACACACGATGCCAGTAAGGAAACCAACTAGGGCGCCCAGCCAGAAAGTGACACATCCCGCACAGGGAGTGATACCAACAAGGCCAGCAATGGCGCCTTCGCAAGCTCCTACCATAGAGAATTTTCCCTTGTTCCGGATCATGTCGACCAGGACCCAACCCAGGACGCCCGTGGAGCCTGCGATGTTGGTGTTCATAACGGCCATGTAACTACGGACACTTGCGTTGAGGGTCGAACCGCCCTGTTATCAAGTTAGATCAGAGTCATGAGAAGATAGTGTCAACGGAACATACATTAAACCCAAGCCAGCCAGTCCAAATAAAGACGGTACCCAGGAAGACCAGAGTCGTGTTGTGAGGCCGCTTCATACTGGCGTCTGGGTAGCCTTTGCGCTTGCCGAGGACAACTGCGTACGCCAATGCAGCGCAGCCTGAGGCAATATGGACCGGGCCGCCTCCGGCGAAGTCGACGGAGGGAAGATTATACAGCCAGCCATGGCTACTCCAAGTCCACCGTGCGAGAGGACAGTACACAATGGTTTCCCAGACAAAGGCGAAGACAAGTGACGCCAAGATACCGCCTCTTTCAAAGGCGCCGCCAACAACAATCATGACCTATAATCAATGAGTATAATCCTGATCAGTCTCAGCACATTACTCACCGTGCAGGAACCGAAGAGGAGCTGGTACAAGCAGAAGAGGACTTCGGGAAGCACGGCAGACCCTGGCGATGGGGCCGCCAGGGCATCCATGAGCCCAAAATTCTGCAGCGTCCCAATGTAGGGGCCGCCATCCCGCGAGTAGGTGAGTGAATACCCCCAGAACATCCATTGAAATGTGGTGCTGCCGCAAGTCAGCTCTCACCCCGTTTGCATACGGACTATGCTCGATTTAACTTACACTGCCAGGACTAAAAATGCCTGAAACAAAAAAGTCATCGCAGACTTCCTTCTAGTCAAACCGCTGTAAAGAAAACCGATTCCCGGAAGAATGAGATAGACGATGAAAGTACAGGCAGCGATGTAAACGGCATGGAACTCATATCCAACAAACGGCGCGTTCACGTCGAGCTTGGTCGTATCTCCGCCATCAGGTATGGAGGGATCATATTCGGGCTGTCAGTCGCGGGGCGTTAGCTGATTACAGGGGCTACACTGCCTGTTAATGGAGCTGACCTACACTAGACATGATGAGAAAGTTCTTGTCCGGTCAGTTCGTGGTGGCTGTATACAGGCTCTACCGAGTAGTGGTCTGCTGACGCTGGTAGGAGGTTGGTCTTGCTCAGATAGGAGCTGCGCGAAGAGGACTTGCTCACAATTTAACCTTGCCCTGAAGGCTCCATCGTTCTTCAGACTGGATCGATTCCGACGATCGTCGCCCCTCTGTCGTGACTATTCGCGAGCCAAGAATGCAAAAGAGTTGTTATCTTTATAGCCAAGAGTCCACCTCTGCCTCTACTTACCCCGTTAAGTATTGAAGATGGGCCATCGTCGATAACAAGTTAACAACATCGGGTTCGATCAATGAAACTGCTATCAAAGGCGCTTAGATATGGCGGTGCCAAGGTCCAGCTCGAGGAGCCGTATGGCCCTGATAAGATAGAGCTGCACAAATCTCCCAATGACAGCTTCTATACCTGCGCGGGTCCGCAACCCCGGGAAAACACAACCATCTGGGGTTTAGTGCGAGATCGTGGAGCTATCGATATCAAAAAACCTGATAAATCGAGCTCTGGATACCAGCTTGTAATTGGCGAGAGATAATGCCTTAAGCCACGGTTATTTGGGTGGGGATTTCTAGTATCTGAGTGTTAGCCATGTCTGAGCAACTGTTCCTTGCAACCTGAGTAGATCAAATTCGTGACCAAGCCTCTTGAGATTGGACTAAAGAGTCGATTGTAGAACTAATAATGGCTAATGAGGATGCCGTACTGACGTCTCTATTGGCGTAACGACCGCTGGTCTGCGAACCTGATCCCGGCTGGGGAAGACTGCACATCAGATCGATGGATCGAAGAGAGGTATATGGCGGTCTCGGTAAGAACTGCCTGTGCTGATTTGCTCATGTGATTCACGGACGGTCGATTCTTACCAAGCCTTCTTTCTACTGGAATGACTAACACAATGGCCATTCTCAGCCTTGCCGAGATCTACGATTGACCTCTATGAGCCAAACAGTGCATTCTCCAACCCTATCTCTCTTTCGCTCTGCCACAGATATCTTTTAACCAGACAAATTGTGGTCCACTCACTATGCCTGCCGTTCCTTTTCTGGGCACTGCGCAGTAGCTGATGGCCGGGTAATTCCGAACAGGGTGATGAGACCTTCCCTGTGTTCCGTGCGACACGTCATTGCCTCTCGCCCCGGTTCGAGACACCTACTACCTTCCTGGGAATGGTTTAGGTCTCAGTGTGCGAGTACAAAGCCTTGTTCGGCATATGTTGTTAACGGGTCCGGTGCCGTCTTGATGGAGCCGACAAGAGGCCGCAATATGCCACCAAACAGACTAAGAAGAGGATTTGCCTCTGCCTTGTCGTACTTTACCTACGTAACAACGAAAGGCCAGTGCTGGAGCTGATAGATATGGGCCCCAGCTGGCCAGCAACGGCTATAAGCTTATCGACACTCGCTGCAAGCCCTTTGCCGAGCAACCTTCATCCACTCCGGCCATACTGCCCATTGACCTCAAATGCCAATCTGAACGCGCGTTCCCTTCCTCGGATTCCTTCTGATTATGAGTCTATCTGACATACGCATTAGGCATCCTGAAGATGTTTCTTTATCAGATGCAATGGAGACGACCGAAGTTTGCGTTCCTTTCAGGGTACACCGATAGCAGTGTCGAATGGCTAACCAGGATCCGGTCCAGCTTGCCGCAAGGGTCTCCCTTATCGAAATGTTCTTGGTCCCTTACTGCTATGGCTTGATTGGTAAAAGAGTGGTTTACTATGCGGCGCATAACCGTATGTATATCACAATGGAACGGCAAATGACACCGTGCAACCATGTGTGATCCTCATTCTCGAGACATCCTTCGTTCATATTGATCAAATACTCCGCACTCTGATGTCCAATGACGAAAGCTTAGCAACTAAGGCAGAGATTCCGTCTGTGATGTACGCTTGCAGCAATCGAAGTGGCGGATATCTGCACGGCCACCGAGCAAACTACTGTCATGGTTCTGGACATCCGATCATCCACCACAAAGTTCGGTTCGGACTCCCACATCAATATCGGGACGGAGTTGCAGGGATAGAGCCTTTAGTACCGAAGGGAAAGTTCTATTGGCAGCATGAAGTGAGCGTCCAGTTATCCAGCGTATCTTGTGATGTTAGCTGGCAACATTGCAGTCTGATTGGAGGCAAGGTAGGAGAGGCACGCAATGGGACACATCTCTGGGAAACAAGCTATCGAGAGGCAGAATTCCACTGCACTCTCCGGCATGTCTTCTGTGTAACAATGCCAGCGATAAAAGTCGAATGTGAGCCTTCCGGGTCCTCGAGAAACCCGCATGTCGATCTAGAAAATATCAAGCCAATTACAGGCGAAAAACAATCTTGAGAGTCACTATGGATGGGCATGAGGCCATAAAGCAGAAGTCTTCCACAGCTATTGCTACTGGTGACATCCTTCGCAGCGAGAATGCACTCGCAAGCCCCCTCAGTGAGGATGAGAAACGAAATGAAAAGAAACTTGTTCTAAAGATTGACCTCTTGATACTTCCCATGATTGCCTTCTCCTTTTACCTTAGCATTATAGACCGGTAGCTGCTATGCTCCTACTGCGGAAATAATGGCTGACATGCGAAGGGGTAATTATGGCGCCGCTCGGCTTCAGCATCTAGAAAGCGATGTTCATATGTCGGGGTCCGAATTCCAGGCGGCATTGAGCATTTTCTACGTGGGCACCATCCTGTTTGGGGTACCATCAAATATGCTGCTCAACCATTTTGGCCGGCAATCATTGCACATCGGCCTTGCCGTTCTCTTTTGGGGAACGGTCACGAGCTGCACGGCTGCAGTCAACAATTTTGAGTGGATGATGGCTTGCAGGACCATTCTAGGCATTGCTGATAAGTTCTGGAGCAACTCGACTATCAAGTCAACGGCTAATCTTAGACAGAGGCTCCTCTATGTGCGGGAATCCTATTCTACCTCTCAGTACGTGGGGCTTTGATTTATGAATCATTTCACAGTACTAGCTGACGCCAGTCTTTCAAGAAATGGTAAAGAAAATAGAGCTTTCCTTCCGCATTTCTATATGTCTGTCTGCGGGACTAGTGGCAGCTGCCAGCGGTCCATTGATAGCCGCGGGTATCTTGAACGGTTTAGATGGCCTTCGAGGGCTTTCCGCATGGCGATGGCTTTATTTGATTGAGGGTATAGGTGGGCTAACTTCACATTTGCAAAACCAGTGGACATTCAAATGATATTTTGACTTAGCATCGATATGTGCAGGGCTTGCGCTTGTCGCATTTCTCCCTGACTACCCACACACCTGGGCTGCCCTCACGCCCCATATGAGAGAAGTCGGCAAGTCATTCCATCCAAGACGAATCTCACTAACGAATATCGCAGCTATTCGGCGTCTAACATTAGACGCCCAGAAACTAACCTCGACGGCGCCAAAATATTAGCATTGGACGGCGTCAAGCTAGCATTACGTGATGAGAAGTTGTACATCCTGACCTTCCTGCAGCTATGCACTATCATCTGTATCGAAAGTCAGAGCTTCTATCCCACAATGACGGCCACGCTGGGATACAGCCATGTCATCTGACTCCTCCTCGTGGCGCCTCCATACCTTTTCTCCACAATCCACTGCTGCATTCACGGCGACTTGAGCGATCGCTCAGGACGCCGCTTTTGGTACGCCATCTACCCAGCCCCCATCGCTATCGCCGGATTCACCATTTATATAGTCTAGCGGATGATGGACGTCTACGAAGGCTAGGACTACGGCTATGCTCGGATTTTAAGCTGAAGGTGAAGCGGATGCAGAACGTGAGATTAATCTCAGCCTAAGACCTCAGGCTATGGTTGCTATGGAGCGTGAGAATGAGCGAAGCCGGTAAATGGTATAAATGATCAGTGGGCGTAGGGTAGATGCGGTTCTCATGGCCACAGCTGTCTGTAAGGCTTCGTCAAGGAGCGGTATTTCTGTTAGGGAAGAGTTGCAGGGGCACGGTGCATCTGGAATCTGGAGCCGCGTGCTTGGCGGGTTCTATGAATTTATAAAGACCCTGTGTGGCATTGATTGGCGTTGAAAGCCTGGGTGATGAGCTTTAAGGTATCGAGGGACGAAATCATTGAATCAGCTGGGGGTTAAGCAGAGGTTTTCAGATGTCTAACAAGACGATCAGCCATCTCAGACATTGCCTCTCGTCCATATCCAGCTTAACCTCCTCCATCATCTTCAGCTTCTTCACGTTCACATCCCGCTCTCCTTGCACTGTCCTGTTCAGCAGATGCAAAACAAAAGCAGGAGCAGAGCATTCGTCATCCTAACCTTTTTCTCGGCATTATTCAACTGTGTCTTCTACCGTTGAAGAGCCCATGGGCGGCCTGCCTTTCTTCTTCGGGGTCAGAGGCCATTCCGTTACTGCCAGCTTGCTACACGGTAGCCCTCTTGTTGGGGATTGCTGGCATGCTGCCCACTCATTGCGAGCCCTGCTCGTCAATGTAACTTGGATTTTCTGCATTTTGTGCCAAAATCCTTTTGGTATATGCTGATGTGCTGTTTTAGAGCTTTGGGTGAGCATCTTGTCGCCGGCTGTAGGTAGTATTAGATTAGGTGTTAGAATACAAGAAAAGTGAGGAAGACATACATCATTTCTTCGAGGACCCTACCGAGCTTCAGGTGGAAGCACTGAACTTATAAGATGGTTTGTCAGAGCTGGTTGTTTCACTTGTTGGGCTTGGTGAAATTCTAAGGGAATCGTGTAAGGCACACCGTCTTCTCTGCTTCCTCGGCCCAATCAATTTTACTGATAGATTGATAAGTATATAGGTACATTGTAGTTTCTCGAGTGGTCTGCAGTCTTGGGAGATGGATAGATCAGGGTGGTGTGTTGTAATTGGAGTTTAGAGCCGATTTGGAGAAGATGGACAAGAAAAGAGGAGAGGAGAGAAGTTCAGGGAAGGATCATGTGAGCTGACCATGTAATTGAAATATCTCCGTCTTTGAATTGTGGTGTTATGCAAAGGAAAGGCTTGTCAAGGACTCAGAGCCCAGACACTACAAGTATGACCTTTAAATTCAATATATCATGTCCTTCTCCTTTGGTATTCTTCTTCGTATTTAACTGAGGCTTCGCTCTAATGACAGAGAGCTGTTATAGGTACCTCTAGATACTTCTAGAGTGATTTCCTTCCAACCTGTCACGACGAGCTTCTCAACGAGCTTCTCAAGCCACCTGGGCAGCTCTAGATGCAGATCTGCATGATCGATCGCTTGTGGAGACTACGATGACGATCACCAAGCCGCGGCCGACTATCTGACAACTATAAAGGCCGGCTCCCCGCAGAATCCAATGGAGTCCACATCAATTTCAACCACCTATTTATCATGAAATCCCTTATTACCTCCCTCCTCCCAGCGGCTACGCTCATTCACGCAGCCGCCATTTGGCCAACGCATTCATTTCACACAACCGATACAAACACACCCATCCTCAACATCACCAAATTCGGCCCAACAGCCCCCGGCTTCCTCTTCATCGCCCCCTCCACTAGCACCGGCGGCTCACCTGCGATCTACGCCGACACCGGCGACCTGGTCTGGCACGGGCCCGAGGGCAAAACATACGCCTACCAGCCACAGACACTGCACGGTGAGCCAGTTCTCACCTTCTGGCAGGGTCATAACGTCAAGGGCTTCGGGTACGGCCATATCAGCATCCTAAATGCGTCGTATGAGGAAATCCACCGCGTAACCTTGCCGGGGTCAAAAGATAGTTCATTCGTTACAGCGACGAATGAGTCGTTTCCGTCTTATATCGACATTCATGAGAGCGCGATTACAGAGCACGGAACAATTCTGGTGACGGCTGTAAACGTGACGCAGACGGATTTGACGTTTGTTGGTGGCGAGCGCGATGGGTGGGTCCAGGATGGACTGGTGTATGAGATTGACATCGAGACCAACGAGGTCTTGTTCCGGTGGAGTGCTGTTGAACATAGCGAGCAGTTGCCCTTGGAGTATGTGGAGTATCCACTCAATGATGCGGGGAGAAACAGCTCTGTCCCGTACGAATGTCCGCACCTGAACTCCGTAGCCAAGTACGGCGATACATATCTCGTTTCGTCGAGGTACATGTGTAGTATCTTTCTGCTTGATAAAAAGGGTGATCTGGTTTGGTTACTCCATGTATGCCCGTGCCTGCCCTAACCTTGCCTCAATGGAACGAGCTAACAGGTACGTCCAGGGACAAAAAGGAGGCACATATACCCTCCCCTCAACCCCAGGCTCAACCTTCTGCTACCAACACGACGCGCGCATCCACGCACACACATACCCCGGGCACCCCAATGAGACGATAACCCTCTCACTTCACAATAACGACAACACAGATGCCACCATTCCGCGCCGTCTGACAACCGGGTTAGTCTTTAACCTGCACCCATTCAACAAATCAGCTACGCTGATATCCCGCACCTACGATGCCCGGGATCCTGTCTCGGCCGTGTCCCAGGGGAACTACCAGGTCCTTCCTTCTAACGGAACTGGAGCTGGACTTGGAGGGTACTATGTGGCGGGCCATGGCGCTGTACCGAAGATCGAGGAGTATGATTCTGCCGGGAAGGTTGTCATGAGGGGGTGGTTCGGTGCGAAGATCGAGAATACAAGTACGAGTAGCTATGATTGGACTTCTTATCGGGGCTATAGAGAAAATTGGGTTGGGAGACCCAGAAGTCGTCCTAGTATTTTTGCTTGTCGGGAAGAGGATGAACAGAAGGTTGATGTTTGGGTGAGCTGGAACGGGGCCACAGATGTAAAGGGGTGGAGGATTTATGGGCTGAGCTCGAGTTCTAAAGGGGAAAGAATGAGGGTCTTGCGGGACGTGGCGAAGAGTGGGTTTGAGACGAGGGCTGTGCTTGGGGCTGATATTGACGATATTGAAGTTAGGGAGGGCAGTGTGGATGTGATCATAGTGGAAGCTATTGGAGGTGTTGGGGAAGGCGCCAAGAGTGAGGCTGTACGTGTTGGGTCCTGCTCTACGCAGTAAAAGTGAGGATGTGCTATAGGTAACTATGAGAGCAACCACTAAATATTCATCCTAGGCAGACGCCAATGGATTATATTAAGTGCCTTGAAGCCATAGATGGGTGCATGCAGAAAGTATCTTAGTATAATACATGGCGTACAACAAAGAGGGGTATAAACAAGGCACAAGGCAAACGCAACCATAGAGACGACCAATAATGATAACTTATAGCTTAGATGTAAGTGCCTTCCTCCGCGGCGCCCTGGTCGACACATCGACATCAACATCAGTAGCGGGCGCACGGCTCTCTGCGCTCTCGAACAACGTCCGGCCAACATTGTCAGACATAGTCAGGACCCGCGAAGAAACAGTGGCGCCGTCTCGGCGGTTTTTCCTGCACAGAATCAGCTTACATGCACGATAGGGCTTAAACGATAAGAAAGCTAATAGTTAAACAAGGCACGTACCCCTCACGTCTAGACTTCGCAATCAACTCCATAAAGTCCCAAAGACGGCCTTGCGGGAGGAGTTTCCCGGTATCTGGGTCCCGCTCTGGCGTCCACTCTGGGGCGAGTCTCATTTTCGTGGACGAGCGGTTTTCTTTGCTCTTTGCGACGATGATGATGCCTTCCTCTGCGAAACGGTCGTACGAGTTTTTAAGGGCTTCTTTGTTGACGGCTTCGAAATAGGAGAGGTCACCCTGGTGGTAGAGAGTTTTGCCGAGCTATGGATGTTAGCGAGGGCTGAGACTTGAAGGAATAGAGCTGCATACTAATTGTGCATTGTTCTGCGCCTTGCTTAAGTTGATCCATACGTCCTTTGGACCGTTTAAGGGCGGAGTAAGCCCTAGCAAGGACACAGTGCCGAGCCACGAGGCTTCAATGAACGGCCAAATGAGGAAGCAGTAGAAATCGTAGTTCTCGCGTCCGCATTGACGCTCTGTTTCTGAGAGTTCGATGAACTGTGGTGCGCCCGTGGAATCTCTGGTGATTGCCAGGACTTGATCTTTCTCGAGGGTCCGCAAGGTGTTCTCCAAATTAGTAGTGAGACCTTCAGGAGGGAATATGAATTCGCCGCGGAAGAGCTGTTCCGATTAGTATGCGTGTCGTAAGGAGGTGATGTCAATGGAGAACGTACCTGAGATAGAAAGGTAACATGATGCAAGAGATCGCCATATGATATTCGTTGGTGTGCGGGTCCGCCTCCTTGCTTAACCCTTGTGTACATCGCTGCCGACACAAGCGCCTCAGAAATGAATAGGTGGATGGTCATATTCCGGTAGAACGAAAGCTGGAAACGGTCTACAGCAAAGTACGTTGGCTCCACTAACCCAGTTACCTCCCCCACAATCTTCGGTCCTAGAACGTCCAGCGCACGGTTAACGACCACCTCGGTCGGATACCGGTAGAAGTGTGCAACCCTTCCCCCTTTAGCTCGTACGCGGTCACAGAGCCATTCCACACGCCGAACAAGCTCAGCTTTGCCAACTCCGCGTCCACGCAGAGTCAAGAGGACTGTCCCAACCAAAGCCGTCGGCATCATCACGGACACGTTGTTGATGTCCGATAGTACCCGGTACCCTAGTGATCTCAGAAGGCGGCCTCGGTCGGAATAGCTGAGTTTGAGGCCTTTCTTAAGCTGCAATGGCTGAGGTAGTCTAGACAAATGTTGGGAAATGTACTCTCGGAGACTCCATGGTTTATGGAATCGCACGTCTACCCGACCCAGCTTCAGAGACAAGACAGATGACGAGGAGAGGAAGTCGGCTAGGTTCTCCTTCCTCTTGGGCTGACCAAGAAGCTCGCTAATGTATGATCTAATCATGTCAGCGATATCCACCTTCAGTATTATAATCGACGTACTCTGTTTCAATAACTTTGTCATATTGCGTACTGACAGGACATATGATAGTGTCCTCAGTACGACCTGATAGAACGCTATCCACGATAAAGCTGAGGATACCGAACTTTGGCGACAGCAGCTTGCCGGTTCGTGACCGTCCACCTTCGATGAAACACTCAAAATTATACCCCTTCTGCAGAATTGTGTCGATATACGCTTGGACAACGGTATTGTACAGTGGATCATTCCCGAAACTTCGCCGAATCCACATGGCGCCTGCGTGTTGTAGAAAAGCTCCCACAAAAGGGATATTGAGGTTGTCTCCGGCGACGACAACGGGCAACGCAATGCCTAATCGATAGCAGATAATCTGGAGCGAAACATAGTCGACATGCGATTTGTGGCAAGGCAGAAAGACGATGGACTGCTTCTTCTTGGCCGCCTCTTCTGCAACCGCACGTAGCCGCAGAATTTCCTCACTGGATACGTGGATGCCTGGAAAAATCAGCATATAGGACAAAATACCACCCAATATACTTACCCTGGTGGTATGCTCGAGTGAGAAGCTGGCTAGCAAGGTAGTATGCGCCGCGAATAAACCTCTTGCTCTCCATTTTGCAGATCATGTTATCCAACATCTGGTCCACCACCTCGTTAAGATTACTCTCGAGTTCCTTCCGACGTTGCGTGTGAGTACGCGCAAACTCGCCAGTCCTGATCTGTAAAAGCCCTTCTTTGTCTTCCACCTCCAGTCGCGCCTCTGCGAGCTCTTTTACCTTCTCCCGCAGGATCGGACTCGCCAGGATATGCGATTTGATCTGCTCCGTAAAACCAGAATAGTATATCGGCTGCCCAATGATATCATCGTAGGCGCGCCAGCCGGTCCCCGACATCATGTACGAGCTCACTTCGCGCAAGAAGTCGAACGGGTTCTCACGAAACCGCGCCATATTATTGATGAGATTGCGTTCCGTAATCCCTCCATCTTGCGGCTCTGGACCTCCAGTGTAACCGCTGGGATGAATTGTAACCTGATCACCAACGATTTCAAGGTCTGGGGCGGATTCACCCACAGATGACTTCGCCGGCGACATCGTCGCGTGAGGGGTTCGGCTGCGGGGACGGGCGAAGGAACGAGGATGGGTAATTCAAGCAGAGGAAGCTTTGGAAGTGTCAGACTTTGCAGACGTAGGAGGTTGAGAGACCCATGTCATGGTAGACGAGGACCGTGACCGGGAAACCCCCTCTCCGCAGCAGCAGCTAAAGTCCCAACAAATTGCTGTGATCGACCGGGTCGCCATTTGCCCCAGACTGTCTCCGTGGCCCCGACATCCGAGGATGCTGATCACGTGGCTAGCTCCCGCGGCTATCTTTGCCTGGATTCCTGCGGTGTCCATCAGGGCATTCTACTGTGTGCTGCTTTGAACGCTGCAAACGTGGGCACGACAGTGATTAATATGTCAAGATTTGTGTGAAGAAAAACACTTATCTCTGGATGGCCCGCCGATTTCGTAGTCTTTCCGGTACAACGTGAATTTCGCTGGAACACTGACAACCCTGGCACCTCGGTGGCCAACCAAGCTCAAAGGATCGTCTCCAAACCATCGCCATGTTTCGGCAAGCAAGACTACTGTCAAGTACGGTGCTCAACACTGTTTATTGAATCAAGTAATCTAATTTTATCTCAAGATGCCAGCTCGCTTTCTAGAACTCTTATTCACAGTCACTCCTCCCTCGTCCGCCACTACTCGTTTAAAGTCTTCCGCGATGTCCCACCTCTCCGAAGCCTTCGCCGCGAGCTCCTGCTCTCCAAGCGCACTGTTGGCCTCGTGCCTACAATGGGTGCCCTGCATGAAGGTCACCTCTCTCTGATCCGTCAGGCTGCCTCCGAAAACACCGACGTCGTCGTGAGCATATTCGTTAATCCCACACAATTCGGGGTCAACGAGGATCTCTCCAGCTACCCGCGAACGTGGGACGCCGATGTTGCAAAATTAGAAGAATTGAACACAGAGCTTAGCGCTAAGAAAGAACACGGTCGTATTACAGCTATCCTCGCCCCGACGGCTCAAACAATGTACCCGACTCTCCCGCCTTCTTCGGAGGTCGACGGCGACGGCTCGTTCGTGACGATTACACCTCTGTCGAAGAAATTAGAAGGGGCCTCGCGACCTGTTTTTTTTAGAGGCGTTGCGACAGTGTGTATGAAACTTTTCAATATTGTTGGAGCCGACCGAGTCTATTTCGGGCAGAAGGACGTTCAGCAGACTGTCGTCATTAAGCGCATGGTCAAGGACTTCCACATTGATACCGAGGTCCGGATAGGTCCCACAATGCGCGAAGATGATGGGCTAGCTATGAGCTCGCGGAATGTATACCTGGGCATTAGGCGACGGAAGGTTGGACTAGTTCTCTACAACGCATTGAGAGCGGCAGAAAGTGCATATCAGTCTGGCAAGCTCAGCCGGGCCGACATCTTGGATACTGCAAACAGTATAACCCAACAGTTGTTAACGGAGCAGCAATCTCTGTCCGAGACCGAGCGCGCGCTGTTCAAAGTTGACTACGTCTCACTTGCTGACTCGGATACGCTCGACGAGCTTGAGGTCGTTGATCCTTCAAAAGGAGCGATCCTCAGCGGAGCCATCAAGATGGCGCCACTTGAGAAGACGAACGTAGGAGAGGATTGCGGGCTTGGGGATGGCAAGGTTCCAGTCCGGTTGATTGACAATCTGATATTGAGGCCTCTAAAATAGGCTATAAGTAGATCGAAGGGATTATATCTGTCATACCCAGAACCTAGATATATATACCCAGCCGAAGCGCGAAAGCTTGTACAATATCTGTTTACATATCAGCTCACGCAAATTTCACGACTACATCAGATGGAGGACATTACTAAGGCTTGTTGTTCAAGCAAATATCCATAAGCCAAGTAATCTGTCAAAGCAACTGCCCGACTCCTCCCGAATAAGAAATAGGGCATACATCGAGGGTTCGGTGAAACATCGGCCCGAGAAAATTTCCCTCCCGCATTGCATCTCTGTTTAACGTCCTAATTGAACACGGAACACAGCCGTCATCCACGGCCATTTTCTTCCTAATTTTCGCTAAAGTCTCAAAATGGCGGACGATGGTATGCTCCTGAACTTTGCGCTTCCAAGCGACGTCATCAAACCACAAACGAAGATCAAAGGCGGATCATGGCGTGAGCGACTCAGCGTCAAGAAAATCGCCGCGAGAAGGGCAACGAACCCTAAACGGACCGCTGATGGGGATGGAAACAAAGATGGGAATGAGTCAGGCCCTCGGAATCCGAATCGCATTCAGGTTTCCGGCTCCAGACCTGCAAAGAGACAGAAAACAGACGGGGGGTTCCAAAAACTTGGTGAAGGGCAAGCACACGGACAAGGTTCTGGACAATCAAAGGGACCGAAGAAAGGACAGGGAGGATCTGTCGTTTCGTCGCTTTTCTCGAAAAATCCGCGACCCCGCAACGCTGTGGAGGAAGACAAGAACGACGAGCCGATGGAAGATGCGAAGCCGACTAACGCCCCGCTCATTGACGGACTGGACACATTCACGAATCTTGGGTTGTCGCCTACCCTCGCTGCACACCTGCTCACGAAACTCGAACTTAAAGCTCCTACTGCTATCCAAAAAGCGTCAATAACGCAGCTCCTGAAGGAAGAGACGGATGCGTTCATCCAGGCGGAGACTGGTTCCGGAAAGACACTGGCTTATTTACTCCCACTCGTGCAGCGGATTATGGCTCTTTCGCGCGCAAAGAACGAAGGTGATGCGAAGGGTGACACGAGCGTCCATAGAGACAGCGGGTTGTTTGCGATTATCTTAGCACCCACAAGAGAACTGTGTAAGCAGATCTCGGTTGTCTTGGAGGGACTGTTGCGCTGTGCGCATTGGATAGTCGCTGGAACAGTTATTGGTGGTGAGAAGAAGAAGAGCGAAAAAGCGCGGTTGCGGAAGGGGCTGAATATTCTTGTTGCGACACCTGGTCGGTTAGCGGATCACCTAGAAAACACGCAGGCATTGGACGTGAGCAATGTACGGTGGCTGGTGCTCGATGAAGGTGATCGGTTGATGGAGCTTGGGTTTGAGAAGGAGTTGCAGGAGATCATTAGCAAACTTGATGCGCGGCAGCGGCCGAGTCGGATTCCTGGTGTTCCAGCGAAGAGGGCGACGATTCTTTGCTCGGCAACACTGAAGATGAATGTGCAGAAATTGGGCGAAATTAGTTTAAAAGATGCAGTGCACATCAAGGCAGATCCGGCTGATGAGGATGGCGAGAAGACCGCGGAGGACAAGGACGGGGACGCATTCAGGGTGCCCGCACAGCTTAAGCAGTCGTATGCTATTGTTGCAGCGAAGTTGAGGCTGGTTACGCTTACGGCTTTTATGAAGCGGACGTTTATGCGGAAGGGGTCTGTTATGAAGGCGATTATCTTCGTTTCGTGTGCCGATTCAGTCAATTTCCATTTTGAAGTGTTTACACGGAAACTTGCGGAGCAACTGGAGGGCGACAACCCAGACGAAGGAAGCGACAGCGAGCACGAAAAAGAAAAGGAAAAAGAGAAGCCTACGCCAGCCTCGACCCACGGAACAGTTGCGCCCGCAACTGCATTCTCGAACTCTTCAAACGCTGTAACAATGTACAAACTTCACGGCTCCCTTCCGCAACACGTCCGTACATCCACACTTTCCTCTTTCGCTAAGAATCGCGACCCTTCTGTCCTGATCTGTACCGACGTTGCATCCCGAGGTCTCGACCTTCCAAACGTCGACCTCGTCGTCGAGTACGACCCTGCCTTCAGCGCAGACGAGCACCTTCACCGAATTGGACGTACTGCTCGTCTGGGCCGCGACGGCCGCGCTCTCGTTTTCCTACTTCCCGGCTGCGAAGAGAACTACGTCGAAATCCTGAAACGCGGGTACCGCGATGGCGGAAAGGCTCTGACACGCTCAACAACAGACGACATTCTCAAGCGCGGCTTCGGTGGCAACATCGAGTCCCAGAGTAAAGACTGGGACCAGAAAAAGCCACAGAATGGCAGCTTGAGCTGGAGCGTTGGGCGCTGGACAATCCTGAGTATTTGGAGATGGCTCGGCGGGCATATCAGTCTCACATCCGAGCTTATGCGACGCACGTTGCGAACGAGCGGCATATCTTCAATATCAAGGAGCTGCACTTGGGTCACCTTGCAAAGAGTTTCGCGCTGCGGGATCGGCCAGGTAAGATCAATGTACCGGGTCTGCGGCCTGGGAAGGAGGACACCAAGAAGGATTTTAAAGCGGAGCGGAAATCTGCTGGCGGGAAGAAGAGGAAGGCTACTGGGTATGGTGGTGGCAGAGATGATGATGATGACGATGATCGCCCTTCAGCGACTACGGACACGACGCTCGCGGCGCAGAAGATGAGAGCCAAGATGAAGGAGCAATTGGCTGGGGCGAGCGAGTTCAATCTTGCATAGTCGACATATATATTGTCACATTCGTAAATAGCATAGCACTTATGACTCAATAGATATCCCACAATGAGATCTTTCCGTCTTTCGAGCCAGCGACTAGCCAATGCGTCTTTTGGACTTTAAGACTTCGTTGGCGCTGGATCTGCGCGAGCGAAGATTGGGCTTCCTCATGTTGAATGACGGCTGATTCGTCAGCATTGTTTGGGCCTTCAGGTATATCGCCCGTAATTTTGGCCGAGGCAATAGCCTCAGTAGGCGTGGTCGAAACATCTGCAAAGGCTACGGCATAGCATCCCTCCTTATGCCACTTCAAAACAGCTAGTTCCTTCATCGTCTTGCACGAATAAACCCTGACCCGAGAGTCCCAGCCCGCTGTCGCAAATATCTTCCCATCTGATCGAACCCTTAACCCTTGTTGTCCGGCATGCTTTGTATTGACACACTTTAATGGTGTTTCACAGGCATCTGAGACATCAAGTGGCGGAATAGGATGCTTGGCCAAAACCGCATCAGCAGATGAAGAAACAAAGTACTCTCTGGATGGAGCGAGGTCTATAGAAAGGACAGGCTGCGAATGAGGTTTGGTCAGGTAGAGCCGTTCCCATTTCCAACTCCTTTCGGCGTCAACCGAGGGCTCATCGTCATGAAAAACCCCGCGGCAAGCGAAAACCATTACAGTACCGTCTTCAAACGCAGCCGCGACGTAGACATCTTCCGATGAAAAAGTCCGAGTCAATTGGACCGCCATGACCATTCCTGTCTTCACGGCAGGGTCTGTAGGAATGGTACAGACCCTTCGCTCACTGGGTAAATGGAAAAGGTCGACAGCACCGGAATCGAGCGCGTTCGGGACCGCGATCAAGGCGGCTGATGGTGGTGTGCGGCTCTTTGTGTCCGGTTGTTGCGGGACCCTTTCACTGTCCGGAAGAGATAGCATAGCAAAAGCGCAAAAGTTCAAAGCATTCACTGATAAGCTATGCATAAGCCAGGGTTGAATTGCTGTTTGTTTCTGGTTAAGAGTGGTAGTAGCCTGTGCCCCCAAATCAACAGGCAGAGTCTTCTGGAGAATTTCCTCATCCTCCACTGTGAATCTCCACACGCGTAACTTGTGATCTCGGCCATGTCTACCATACAGTTAGCAAGATCAATGTAATTGGTGTGGTGGTATAGGCGTGTTACGTATAAATCTCGGTCAAGCGCCCGCCTCCGCGGCTGAACCCCTTGACTTCTAGGACAGCGCCCTCATGTGCCTTCCATACGGCTACGGGTCGTTTGAAGATAAGATCCCAGACGACGATCCAACCGTCGGCGTCCCCGGAGACAAGTCGAAGATTCTGGCTGAATATTTGCAATGCGTGAATGGGGGCGCCGTGGCCGCGGAGAATGTAAATGGGTATCGCTGGGGGGTGGAGGGAGGAGACAGAGGTAGTCATTGATTAAGTTGTGGATTTGAAGCCGTGATTGTTGATGGACAATGTAATGTAGTGATAAAAGTGAGGACGGCGAGGATGAAGTACGTAGAAACCCGGTGTCTGTGGGGAGGATGAGAGACAGGTCTTGGCATTCGTATATGGAGGGTGTGTGGTAGGAAGTTCTGAAGTACGAACACAAGGTGGCTGCTGATGTGTATCTTCTTCTACGAATCCTGAGCTGATTTAATATCTCCAATTCCAGAGCAGAGCTCGCAGACCATTTCAACCAATGTTATTCCCCGTATCGCGCTCCCACACCCACGACCGTACAGTGAGTCAATATCCCAGCATCAAGCGACGTTCATTACTATATCTGCAGTCACTATGGGTTCAGTTAGCCATCTATAGTAATTCAGATAGTAGAACTGTGAATTACACTCGTACCAGATACCTTCGATGTTTATACAAGTACACCGCCAAGCGTCTACAGAGTACTAATACGATCCGAGCGCATTCAGATCATGTATTCAGAATGTACCAACGATTGGATTCTAAGTTTGTAACATCTACCGCTAATACAGATATAAGACGCACCGTAATATGACATAAAGCCCCATTATCTGGGTATCCTCTTGCTAGCCCCTCGAATCACATGATCAAGCAGTGGATGGGCTACTACAGGCTTTGGTGGGACTGGTCGTAAATTAGATGGTGATCTAGATACTGATGAGTTTCCACCAAGGAGTACGTAAAAGGGTCCGTAATGCCGACTTGGGAAAATTCATGGCCATGATCGGACGTGTGGATCCCGATAGACACAGTTGATGTATCGACGGTGTCTGGAAATGACTGATGGGCGTGTGAATGCCAGCCCCATGTTTCCCGGAGTTTGTCTCTGATGTGCTCAGTGCTCAACCCACTCGTGCGTCTCAGCTGATCTAGGATCGCGACGACCTCTTCCTGCGCTTTCCTGTCAACCAAATACCCCGCAGCAACAGCAAGAAGATGTGCAGAGAAAACAGGGATCCCATTGTTCTTGTCATTCGAAACGATACCGCAGACGCTGTACGCATGGCGCTGCTGCTCTTCCTGTAGTTCGGGAAGATGGTCCTGTTGGAGCGGATCGGTCTCGAGGAGCATGATTCGAGTAATATGGTAGAGCATTTGGGCTACTATAGCCGAACGTCCAAGCAGCCATACCTGAGGAAAGACTGACTGGGGGTTTCTCTGCCAAGGCTGGACATTTCCAAGTGGTAACATCGACCTTGGGATGGAATCTAACCACCTGGCACACCATTCATTGTAGAGACTCCATTGTTCGAGCCGCTGCGCCTCGGCGTAGCGGGTAGAGTTACCGATCCCTTTTAAGTTCGAAGAGCGGAGATCTGAGACCTTAGCACAAATGTAGATGATGCGCTGCATCCAAAACTCCTCATTTCCAGCAATGGATGGTTCGACAACAAAGCCCATATCGATGCCCCAGGTGTCAGGGTCCCAGACGACTGTCTGCCGGAAGGCTATACAATCGAACAACTCCATGAGAATGCTGAGCCAAGAACACGTTCCGCCAAGGCCCTGTGTACGGGTTGTCCACTGACAATCTCGAATCAAAGATCTGGCCGAGTTGCCGGCACGGATGCGCATTCCGCTCTCGATCGGCCCGAGAATCAGCATTTCAGCAATTTCAATGATGAGCGCGGCGGTTGCACACAAGGACGGGTCACGATGTGGGCTTGCTATACATTCAGAGAGCATCAGGGCTGCGGCATCGTAGTGGCGCATTCGCTCACTTGCCTCTTTAAACAGATGTATTGAGACATACAACTCAACACAAGCTGCCATAACAGCGCGTAGAAGCGGCTGTTCGACAGCATACAATGGCAGAATCCGCGTGAACTTGGAAAGTTAGATAAACGACTGCAAATTTCTAGGATGCTAATAACTTACGTGCTTCGCTTCATCCACAATATCCATCCAGGGACCGATTTGATTCACGAATACCTGCAAAAGAGACAATTCGGTGGGGTCATCCAAGCAGCCATGGCGACTGATCTGGTATTGTGTATTGAGAAACGGATTGATTCCAGGTTGGACTGGAATCGAAGTCTGACGGACATCTTCCACTGGAGCATCCTGTTCAGGCGGAGGATACCTCTCGAATCCACCGACGTACTCGGAGGCTATGATTCTCGAGTCGTCACGAAAGGTTACACCAGTTCCCGCGGGCGGCGTGACGCAGGTTGGGGGCGCAACCACTTGCGTGTCCACAAAATTGAGACGAACGCCCCGTCGGCATAGCCTGCCCGATTTTCTGCAGTTCTGGCATTGACCCAGAGCTTCGTCGCATTTTAAATGACGATCCCGACACGTAAAGCACCCGGTGCGAACTCTTTTCCGTTTCTTGATCGAGACGTCGCTTTCACGATCGGCATCACTCGCGGACAACTGAGCCACAGGTAACGGAGGAATATTCAGAGCTGCACCATCCGCGTCGGACGCGAAAGCGTCGATGGTATCAGCGGGATCCATTCCGAACGACGCTTGGTTATTCTAGGCATAGGACAATCCGGTAAATCCTGCATAGTAGCAAGCGTAAATGGTGTTTATGCAACCGGTCATCGGACGTTCAAATCAAGCTGATAGGTATCTGGGCAGACGGCGCAGGTAAGCGGCATTGGGCCTGTTCTCTGTCTTGCGGCAATCCGGGCGCTTTCCATCTCAAGTTGCATAGATGCTGACCTCTAGTCGTCAGAGCAGACCGATCAAAGGCGCGGGGTCAGTCTTCATCTCAGAATCAAGGGTGAGACTGAAAAGTCGCAGAATTTCGGTCCAGGACCAACACCACTGTAGCCAAAGAGGCTAAGCCCAAAATGGACAAGCTCGGGGTGCGCCCGCCCGCCCCGCCGAGACCGGACCGGTCAATACACAAATATGCACGGGGCAACCTCGTCATACATGTGCCTAGGGGAGCTTTATAGTATAGCAGACACTAAGAGGATTTTTGCAAGACTGATTTGATCTACCAATCCTCATTGCTAGGGAATCAATGATAGACATTACCCATGGACTCTTCAGTTGGAGTAAGTCATCTATTGCGTGCATTAGCGCTGTCTGCAGCATTTCGCCATTGAAAATTTTCTGTTGGCCACCGGTAACGCTCGAGCGACCCGTAAGCTTCGTATAAGTTATCAGACAAGCTCCCCCCACTTCCTCACATCTGTCATATCTCACAACGATATTCTGTCAAGCCAGTCTTGAGGCTCATCAACCACATTTCTTTCCCTAGTATGACCGTCACTTCCTCTCCAGCTGGTCAGCCCGTTCACGGCAGTGCTACCGAGTCTACGCCCTTGCTGAGTGATAACAGCTCCCGCCTCCAATACTCCGGTAAGGCTAGCGATTACCCCACAGCCGAGGCTTCTTCCTCCTCGTCTACAGAGTATTCCGATGATGAGGATCCTGCACTCGTTGGCCTGTCTAAAGTCAGCTCGATCCCTCAAGCGCCTGAGATAGACACTGGCCTTGAACGGGTTCTCTCCGCAACGGCCAGCAAGACCATACAAGATTCGGAAGCAGCAGGCGCTCAAAGCGAGGCTACTGGATATGCCGCCCGGTTCATCAACGTCTCTCCTACGCGGTTCTGGCTTATATTCGGTGGTGTACAGCTGGGATATGTGATCGGTTTTTTCGATTCCACCTTGATGGCGTCCAGTCACCCTGTCATCACCTCACACTTCCATGCGTCGAACTCGGCTTCCTGGCTTTCAACTGCATTCTTATTGACATCGACGGCCTTTCTTCCACTTTTCGGGCGCGTCTCAGACACGTTCGGGCGAAAACCTGTGTATTTATTCGCTATTGCCGTCTTTTTCCTTACCACAGCGTGGTGTGCAATGGCGCAGAGCATAGGGAGTTTTATCGTAGCCCGTGCCTTTTGCGGACTCGGGGCCGGGGGTGTCTTTTCAATGGGTATGATTCTGTCCAGTGATCTAGTCCGCATCGAGTACCGTGGCATCTACCAATCTTATATCAATCTCTGCCTCGGATTAGGTGGTTGTCTTGGTCTTGCGTTTGGCGGATACCTGTGCGATCAAGTGGGCTGGAGAGGTGCGTTCTTCGTACAGCTGCCCTTCATCTTCGTTTATTTCCTTGCTGCCGCATGGACAACGCCTTCTGGTCTGGGATTGAAGAACCAGACAGAGGAAAGAATGACCTTCTTGCAGCTTCTCAGGAGCGTGGACCTTGTGGGCTCCGCGCTCTTGGTGCTTACCGTCACCGCATTGATCATGGGTCTCAATCTGGGTGGTAATGTCTATAGCTGGACTCATCCTCTCGTGATTTCATCCTTGGTTATCTCGGTCATCCTGGCAATAATTTTCGTTCCATATGAAAAACGCGTCGAGCGAGCAGTAATGCCTATTACTTTCTTAACCAAAAACCCCCGCGCCGTTCTTATTTTTGGAAACTTCTTTGGCTCTATCGCCGTTAACACCATGATTTTCAACGCCCCATTATACTTCCAAGCCGTCAAACTTGCAAGCCCAACCGACTCCGGTCTCAGACTAGTTGCGTCTACACTGGCCGTAACTTGTTCTAGCGTCGCTACAGGCTTCTTGATTACATGGTCCAAACGCCTGAAACCAACTATTATGATTGGTGACATATTTCTGCTCCTAGGAGGCTTGGCCGCAGCGATGATGGGCGCCAACACCCCTGACATCGTGGCCATGACCTGTGTTTCTCTCGCAAGTCTCGGTCAAGGATTTGCTTTCCCTACGCTGATGGTATCTGTCCTCGCCACTAGTGAAACGGATGAGCAGGCCGTGGCTACCACAACATTAGGGCTCTTCCGGAATCTAGGATCTGTTATGGGAGTCGCGACGAGCAGCTGGGTTTTTCAGAATGCACTGGTTTACCAGCTAGAAGAGAAGGTCACGCAACCGGACAAGGACGCGGTCATTCAGCTTGTTCGAAAATCCGTCCACGCTATCGCTGACCTTGATCCACTTCACAAAAGCCAAGGTACGTACCATCTTTTCGGCCATCATGCTGGCGAAGGCTAACCCTAACCTGCGCAGTGATCAGTTCTTATGCCGGAGCTCTCCGTCTGACTTTTGCCTCGGCGGCTGTATTCGCGGGACTTATGCTTGCACTGCACGTTCCAGTTCGACTTCCTCGCTTAGGGCGCAAGGCTTGAGAATCTGCGGACTTGTAAGTTCTCCATCTTTACGGTTCAACAATATGCCAAATTGCCAGGTTATAGCGCAACATCCGATAATATATATAATCCCAGTACTGCGACTGAGTGTTGGCATCTATTATATAGCCAGAGAAAATGAACCACTCCATTCAATGCCAATCCAGGCTCTTGAATATGCTGTAACTATTTGTAAGCTCTAAATATGAACACAATCCTTCACGAGTCAGGAGTCATATTCAGGTCAAACTTCCCATATTCATGGACTATTTTGGCAGACCATTGTGCTTCCAACCAGAAAATCTGGCTCTGCACTAATTATATTATGATTTGATTGTTTGCTCTGTAGGACTTTAAAAGTTTGATCATGGAATAATTTACGCAAGGCTGATATATAGACGTACAGTCTCTGCTCTGCATAAATAAGCCATACCCACACAATCCTTTTAGCCAATTTATACGTTCAAAATGCCTAGGGTGGCTAAAGAGTACAGTGGCAGAACTATATGCAGACCAGGGGGCGTAATGCCATTGTCCCCACACTAACCCAAGCCACGCGAGGCCGGACACTCTCCGAGCCGCCCGCACTGCAGACGCGGACCCCCACTTTACTTATCAAGTGATCGCCCCCTCAATCCATGACCACGGTTGTCTTTGTCACCGCTATTGACCCGCTATTGACACCCAATTGTTACTCCCTTTGAAACTACCAAGAGAATAGATTTCGTCACCGCTAAACAAACCTCATATACACCATATTTCGCCTAGCCCACCCTACCAGCTCTCACTTGCCGCCACAATGCCCCGCACGCCCCTCCGCATCGCTGTCCTCGAATGTGACACCCCGCCCGAATCCAGCAACGCCAAATACGGCGGCTACGTCGGGGTCTTCAAGACCCTCCTCTACAGCAGCGTTAGAGAACTTTATAAACAAGAAGAAGTCGACCCGTCTTCTATCCTCGAGATCTCGCGCTTTGATGTCGTCACGGCACAAAACTATCCGGATTTGGCGAATGTTGATGCGGTTCTGTTGACGGGTTCTAGTATGCCTACCTCCTCCTATCTCTTGCACACGTGGTTTTGGATCCGTATTGCAAGCGCAAAATGCTAACTTTGTTATGTTTGGGTCCATACAGAACACAACTCCTTCGAAGACCACCCCTGGATACTAAAACTTGTTGAGTTCACTAAAAAGGCGATCGAGCACCCACGTGTCAAGCTATTGGGTATATGTTTTGGACATCAGATCATTGGAAGAGCCCTCGGTGTCGAAGTTGGGAGAAATAGCGCGGGATGGGAGATTGCTGTTTGCGATGTTGATTTGACGGAAAAGGGGAAAGAGTTGTTTGGTGTTGAGACACTGGTGGGTGCCAACGCTGTATAACCATAGAGATTCTGAATACGACATGCTAACGGTATCCAGAAAATCCAACAAATGCACCGTGACATCGTCTTTGCGTACCCCGATGGTGTGACCCCGCTGGGCAGCTCGCCGAGGTGCGAAGTCCAGGGAATGTACAAGGCAGGGAAGTTTATTACAGTGCAGGGGCATCCGGAGTTCAAAGAGGATATTGTTTCTGAGGTGGTGAACTTGCGGGCTGCGGCGGGTGTTTTTGATAAGGGGCAGGCTGAGGATGCATTGGAGAGAGCCGGAAAGCCGCATGATGGAATTGCTATTGGGGTGGCTTTTCTGAAGTTCTTGTTAGAGTAGATGAATGGGGGGCCATAGATCATTTAGCGTTATGAATAGAAATAGATTATGACTCGAAATATATTCTGTACCGAGCCTTCGCTGGTGGCTTTCACCCCGTAAGAATGTGGTATCTAGATACAAAAGAAATGCGCATAGAACCAGCAAAGCTGGCATGTGAAAGTGACCTCCCCATTATAACCAATTGATCCCATCGGCAAAGAGAGCGAGGTTAGATTAACCACTCGCGCTGGGGTCCTCCCTCTCCAAAAACGTCGGATCGACATTGATCCTCCTCTCAAATTTCGTCCACCAGTCATGAAAAGCCTTAAGCGGCACGACTTCCTGCCCCCGATTCGACGGATCACTCGACGCGAAGCTCGCCAGGAAATTGAACGCGTTCCCCACGATTCTCTGTGCCAGCACCTTCGTAGTAATCCCTTTCTGCTGCGGCGTCTGCTTGATCAAATCTGTTGATGCCCCTCCATTGCCTCCATTCGCAGCCTCAAGCTGCGCAAGCTGCGGCGCAACTACCTGCACCGGCTCAATTGATATCCCTAGCGTCACCATGCCACCATTCCCGGCGTCTACCATCTGGTCTCCCCCCTGCGCACCTGTGCGGACCGACGGGCTGACTTTAATAACAGACGACGGCTTCTCATTTGCAAGGGCGCCAATGAAACGGAATTCCGAGCCAGGATATTGAATGTAGATAGCAGCAGCTGTGTCTTGCGGGAGGACGGTGCCCGGAAGGAAGAAGACGACTAATTCGGAAAAGGATGGTGATAGCGGGAAGTTAAAAGCAAATTTTGTGGCTTGCCCATTTGGCTGAGGGTCAACGGCGACGATGTCTGTTAGGCAGGGCCGGCCGGGAATTATGACGGAGAACATGGTGACTGCGGATGATGGAGGTATATGGTAGGTAGGTAGGTAGGCAAACGGCGTTTAGTGTAAGACGTCAACAGTCCAATTGTAAGCCAATGTCATGTATAGGAGTTGCGCTTCAAAAGCATCGTGTTGTGCAGAGTTCGTGGAGATTCTAGGTGCTGGATGGAAGCTCAGAGAAGCAGCAAAGAAACTCGAAGCACCAGTGACGAAACCATGCATTGCCCTTATCGATAAGGGCTTGCGTCTTGGCTCATTTATGTCACGTGTCAGAGAACCGCAAGATCAGTGTTTATAGAACTCCTTAGTTCAGAGCATAACATTAGCCGCATCGTACAAGAATCATCCTTCTTCAAGGATATATGCCCGAACTGGGCCCGCCAGAGCGCCTGATAGTGCAACAGTCTACACATCTACCTGGATCAAGGGTACAAGCCCCCTCCCTTATCTATAGGTAGCCAAAACGGGCTTCTGCCCCTAGAAGACCCGGCCAGGGTAGTGCCGGATGCTTCTCCCACTCACTTCCGACATATACTGTCCATAGTTGCTGCTTCAAACCTGTATCTAGCTAGTTTGTAGGGAGTTCTGTTTAGGCGGCACGTCCAGATGCCCCCTGGGAGGCCGCAGATCACGTGGGCCCCGTGATCCGCCGAGTGACGTTAAATAATCAAATCAAATCAAATCAAATCAAACCTTAGTTCAGAGCTGGTCATTTGCAGGTTTCGTCAGCGATCAACTTACTATGAGTCAGGTCATGGTTCTCAACATGATATAACCAGAAATCTGCTTTCAAATCAGATGCTGACAACTGCGATGCAGTTTTGTTCATCGGTCCAACCGAAGACGCTGTATTCTGAGCACCACAAAATGGCGCGAGACGCCTTATACAAGGGCGAGGCTAGCTACTTGTACCATTACTGCACCGCTGCGCTCGCGATTCATGGGCTATATGTCCTCGCACATTTGAAGTGCGGTTTGAACATCCATCAAGACATTTCATAGATGAACTTGGCCGAGGTTACCGATGACTTGGAATTGTCTGTATTTACGGAGACCAGCTAGTAACCGACCTTGTTCCCAGAAGGCCATGGGCTGTAGTTCAAACGATCAGACATGTAATTTCGCTTTTGTGGGCGGGGAAGTTGATTAACAACACATCCTGTGCTGCGGACTGGGGTACTGCAATCCCACCACCATCTGCCTCACAACAACTGTATCTTCTTACTCCACCTACGCAGACCCCTCCTGCACATTTTGAATCCAATCAGCCTCTCTTTCAGACTCTCCTGGCCTCTGTTCAATTTCGTACGTTGATTGACCAGACTTGGAAAGAAGTTAATGATCGGGTATGGCGAAACGGATCCTGGAGGACAACAATGTCCCCCGGCATTTCTCAGCAAATTCCGTCTTCACGGCAAGCCGTCCAAATTTGAAAGAGCTTACGATACAATGGCTAATCCGAGGTTCGTCTCTAGGCCGTCTTCCAGCTCCGAGCTCCGCACCCCTGCTGCGATCGGGCTGGGAAGTATCCGGTTGACCTGGCTGGCTTCAGGTGAGGCGACGTGTTCGAGAATTGAACTATCGAGTGCTAGGAAACAACCTGCCCTGCGGCCGTCGAGAACATAGAGCCTTTGAAGTTCAAGGGGCCGCAAGCTACCTCTTACCTCACTGAATAGGCTTATAGTGTACTTTCCGCAAATTTTGCCTGCCGGTGCGATCCTCGACGAGCTCTTACAGAGTAATCTCTACATCAGATGGCTTTTCTGGAATATTGCAGGTTGAATACATCTCTGATTTTGTGGTCATTGTTATACCTAATTCTCTGGAGGTAGGCACCTTCGTCCCATTGACAATGGCACAACCCCTCGACTATGACTGTTATGCGGGGTCAGCAGCTGCTGGCAGACTGTTTTAAGAGCATTATATGAATACAAGGAAGGAAATCGATTAACAACGTTTGTACTGTTCTGCTCGCGGAGCAGATCTCCTCTGGACGCGACGGGTCGATAGTCAAGAATGTTCGGTAAGCTTACAGCTATGTTAACAACCATGAGAATCGTCGAACATGGACGGACATGGACGGACATAGACGAGAAAGGTGATACTAAACCCACGGATAGCAACAACAGGAAGGTGACAGAGGCCACAGAAAGGTTTGTTATCTGAGAATGAGCGGAGTTTTTCGGTAAGCTTTGAGTTCAGAATCTGTCCGGTGTCCGATGGCAAAGCTAACTTGTACAAAGTGTCTGTCTTTTCTGTCGGGAGAGTCGAGGCTGTACAACTTTAGCTAGCGAGATTACGCGCTGTTGGACTTCTTTCTCTGGGACATCCCACTGCTGCTGGGGGGTTAAGGGGTTCCACACCTTTAATACGACGACCCACCCTGCCGCAAGAGTTAAAAATGGTCTCATACCGATCACTATGAAACGTGCCCTGCAGCAGCCTATGGCCTCGATCAATGTTACGATAATAGTCGGGCAAATAGCCCTAACAGCCGGGGATCATGACTAAAAGACGTCGGATTATTGGTCAACAAATGAGCCCCAAAATACCTCCGTTGCAGCTTGGCTCCGATGCAATCAGCAGGCTATCAAGTAGGTCTTTCGTCCTCTCGTTTGTTCTAAAACCTACCTTGGCCTCGGTAGACGAAGCAGTACTCTGTAATCCGTAGAAGCACGCACCGGCCCACTGACTCCACAGCGGCTCAAAAGCAGCACCGGGCTTGGCAGAGGGTCCTCGCCGGCTTAATTTCTTCACCCTCCAGCACTTTCTATACCCATCCCGGTTATGTACCCATATCCGTTACCCCGTACACATTGATTACAAGAAACAACAATATGGCTCCCTTGCCACCAGACATCATGGCAACCCAACTCTCAACAATATATCTACTAGCTGCCATGTTCCCCTCTCCGGGCGAACTCGAACTCGACGCGTCAACAAAGGAATGCATCGACAAAGTGCGAGAATGGTGCGAAAGCGAAGATACATCCGCAGCTGCAAGTCCATCCGCTATCCCATCAAGCATTCTCCTCGCAGTGCACGCCCCGCTCTCAAACACAAATGGGAAGACTATTCAGGTTAACGTCTCCATCCCTCTGCATTCCCAGGACAGCCGGACGGCAGATGAAGCACCCACAATAACATATTCCCTTCGGCAACCAGACTGGATGTCGAAAGCAGAGGTGGCAAAACTGGCCTCTGGAATGCCCGCTGGTGACGTCTTTGCGGCGTTGGAGTTTATTCAAGAAGCTACTGCGTTCCTGGGGGATCTGAACGCAACCTCAATTTGTGAAAACCCCTCAATTCCCACTCAGAGTATCAGGGAGCCACTCGTTCGCGTCTGGTTCTACTTCCCCTCTCTCTCAACGCGCGCGAAACGCGCCGATATGGTCAATTATGCGCCGGACTACGGGCTAACGGGCTTCGTTCTTGCCGGGAAACCGGGCGTTTTATGTCTGGAGGGTGCGTCGAAGGATATTGATTCGTATATGAGCTTTATCAAGACGCACTCGTGGGGGGACATTCCTGCGCATCAGAAGAAGGTTAGCGAGCGGTTTCGAGAGACGGTGAGCGTTGAGAGAGTATTTGCGGGCATGGAGGAGATCACGGACAGCCTGGGGGAACGGGGTGGGCAGAGGGCGAACCGCGGGGATATGCAGGCATTGGAGGCTTGGCTTGGGAGGAGAGGGCTGGGAGAGGCTTTTGAAAAGGTAATTTTTTAGGTTGGAGCTTATGGTTTATGCAGCACGGATGAGGTCTTGGGAGATCTTTGTAAAGAATATCTGAAGCGAGCCAAAAACTATTCGTATAGAACAAAGCCTGTCTTATATAGTTACAACAAGTTCACCCATGATATCCATCATAGCAGTCAGTAAAAAGGCAGGTCATCCCGGTCCAACAACCCCACGATATTCTGGCTGAAAGAGAACCAGTCTCCCAGATTGAACCCATCCACCGCATCAATGGTTCCATCACCGAAGTTTGCACCAGGGCTGCTAGTATCAGCTTCTAATGATGACATGCGCTTGTTGGGTATGCGACCTGAGATTCCAGCGGGTAGCTGAGACTGTACACCGAAGGCGCAGAGCTGCGCATCCACCTCCATCCTGAGCCTCCGCTGCTCCTCACTCGAGCTTGCTGTTGACATGATGTCACAATAGCGCTGAGCGACGGTACAAAACACATGGAACAAGTGGTAGTGTTTGGCAATCGCAGGCGAATGCGGGCAGACAGACTCCATTGAGGTGACGAAAGCTTGCATCTGGCTCAGGTCTTGAAGGCTGCCCGTTTCAATTACATGGCAGAATAGCACAATAAAAGGCACAAAGGGGACGAAGAGAATAGACCTAGACGAACAATGAGTTGTAAGCTACCAAAGAGTGGTGTTCCAGACGTACCACGTTATATGCCCAGATAAGAGATCTGTATCGGTCGTGCCAAACTCACGAATAAAGGACTGGTGGCCTTCCAGTGCAGCCCGTGCTGATTCAAGACTTTCTTCGTTGAATGTTGAAGAAGACCCCGTTTGGACCGGCATAGCGCGGTATATCAGAGTCAACATAGACTGACGGAGGACATCTTCGGATATGGTGCTGGATTTTATCCTTTGGGCGTGCTCCTGGGTTGCGGATCGAAGCCAGGATTCCTGTAGAAATTATTAGAGCCCGTAGCTACACAAGGATAGGGAGGTTGTACAGTGGCCATCCTGCAATCCGTCGAGAGTCCCTGCAGCTGCTGCGCTAGTACCGTCGCACGATGTCTCCGTACATCCACTGGCAGAGAAAGAGAGCCAGCGCAATATAGTTCCTCGTAAATTCTCCCTGCCAAGCGAGCAAGTTCCACCAAGTACCCAAAGTACTCCATAAGCTGAGAGTCCGGCGACGAGCTTGTTCGAGACGATGGCGCTGGGACGGTGATATCGCTGTCCAGGATGGTGGAAGACTGGCCATTGCGTAAAGATAGAGTCTTCTCAAGAAAGTACACCAGCCAGAACAATAGTCCCTTGCTGTTGGGCTGGTTCGTTGATGAATCGGTCCCGACGGATCGAGTATGGTATCCTAGAAGTCGCGCGCTTTGAGAGGCAGCATTCACTAGAATGGACGCCAGAGAGCCCTTTGCATTACCAATCGCATATGTGGCCTTCGTGCGGTAGCTGTCAGCCGGAAATGATCTGTACGCGGAGGCCGGAGAGGGCAAGACTTACTGCAAGAACAAGAGCGAATACCATCTCGTGGCTTGGCTGAATATAAAGAGGCAGCCTGGACAGGGCGGTTTCTAGGTTGACACGACAGGTGGACAGTAAGTTCTCGGGATTATCGTTTAGGGAGCTGTTCGCTTGTTGTTGGATTACGCCAGCCCAAGTTGCGAAAACTTTTGACATGGTATTAGCCTTGTCGGCTGTCAGGCAAGACGCGATGATAGCGTCACTCACAGTATAAGGCTGCATTGACGATAATAAACTCTGCATCCGAGTACTCAGGCGAGAAATATACCTTCAGGCAGAGATCTGAGAGGCTCTCTGAGCTTAAAAACATCTTGAAAGACTCGGCCAGTAGTTGGATATCTACGCTGTCTGTCTCTATATTGCGTGGTTAGCATCAATTTCCCACTTAAACACCTTGTAGCAATGAAGCAAGCACCTTGTGCCTCCCGTAGGATGCTCACAGTCACTTCGATTGGAGGCATTTCGTACTTTGGCAGGCCTGCGGCTGGCTCTAACCGTGCGTGAGGGAACAAGGATGTCGCCGCAAGCGACTGGTAGCTAAACGACTCTACAAACTGCGAGATCGTCTTCAGGAGGCATGTTACCTCTCCGGTGATGTCTCTCTCTTGCTTGGAATCGACAGCGTCGTGTAGGAAACGGACTGCAAACGACGACTGCGCGGACAAAGAAGACGACGACTGCCCTTTCAACAACCGGCCCTTCTCTGCCGGGTCGTCTAGAGTGGGAAAGCCGTGTACCTGGCGCGAGCATACATCGGGAGTACTGTTATTACTCGAAGCATCGCCTGTAGCAAATCGATGGGTGGAGGAATGTTGTATAGCGGATTGGCACGGCGGAGCGCTGTGCAGCTGGAGAGCTAGAGATTCGACAAGATTACTTAACCGATCGAGCCGACTTTCAATCGAGTCGATCTTGCGTTCGCTATCCACAACCATCAGTAAATATACTATTCTCGAGGAAGAAGACGCGTACTATTGCGAAGATATCAGAACACGGGCTTGCTTTGGCCGTGCGGCAGGCTTGAGGGTTATACAGCTAGCACCCGACAGGCGACAGTTTGAGCAAGGCGAAGATTTATCACAGCGTATCTGCCTCATATCAGTCTATTTGCACCAAGACAAACGGTGCGCTTAGAGGCTGACTTTGCGGTTGCGGCATGGCTCACACTACCGAGGCTGGTCAGCGAATGACCTTTTAATCACAGCTAACACTTACTGCACGCTTCTGGATCAAGGTGGTCATGTCTGCCATCTTGTCGTTACTTCCTGCCAGAGCATAGTATGGATTGGGGGACGAAGAGGAAGAGGACTATGTCACCATGGCACGACGATGACTCGGAGTCCGCGCATCCCGCATCCCGCAGCTTCCGCAATCCGAGCCCTAAGTGTCAGGACACAGTCACCTTGGCGTCAAGCTGCCATGCCGATTGGATATGGGGATTCACTGTGTAGTACACAGGCGTATGACGATGAAAGGAATACGGGCGGCTGTTATGTTTGGGAGAACGCTCCTCTTTTGACTGAGATTCAAGCTCTCGCTGTCCCTCTCGTATATATCCACATAAATTATAAAAAAAGCGCAGCAAGTTTCTGCAGCACCAATTAGTAGTTGGCTAAAATAAAAAAAAAAAATTAAGATAATCAAGAAAAAAATATAAAATTGAATAGAAAAATGGCTTGTCTTGTAACCTGAAATCATATGCGAAATTTTCAAGATCGAAAATATAAAATAATCCAAACAATTTTGGGAGAAACTGAGTATTCACCTTAGTAACTAAGATTCACAAGACTGAGATATTTTCGAGTAAATGGCATGAAATAGCATGTTGTCTCTGGCGCAACGCTATATTGAGTGGCTCGAGACGAGAAGTCTCCCGAGCTCAGAAAGCTCCCTACAAGGTTTGGTCGTATGTGGCGGGCACTGCTTATATGTCTTATATACTGCGCTTAGATAGTAGGCTGTCATTCACAATATAGAAGTAATTTATCAACGGCGACCGAATAGGCGCTGTGAAAAGCTTATTGGATAGCGATGCTGATATCCCTTCTGTCTCCTGCAGAAGCTTCCGTACTTGGTTCGCGCTTCTTCAAATTAAAAGTCAGGAGCTACGCCTGGGCGATGCCAGGAATCACCAGTTATTCAAATGATCGAAGTACCGTGGGAGTCGCGGGGAGAGCAGAAGTTATGTTCAACTCGTTAGATCTCCCGGGATCTATTCGCGACATATTTTGAGAAAGCCTGTTCTAAGAGGCTACAAGGACACTTAAAGCTCCGGCGCGTATCAAACCAGAACTGGTTGATTTGCCAAACGATTAGGGCTACCTCTTTAGACGAGAGGAATCGGCGGCTGTTAGGATACCTCGAGGCAGGTTCCACAGAGGTCCCCAATGCAGGCTTTGATGCAATGACTGCTTCCGGGGCATATACAAGAAGAGATTGTATAAACCAGAGGCACAAGCGTGCTTGAGATCGAAATCACAGATGGACTACCGCTAGTCCCATGATCCCTGACAAGATTCTAGGTCTACGTTCTAGAAGCTGACGAAACCGAAATAACAACGAAAACAACGAAATTGAAAGAACAACAGGGATTGAAGGCTCCTAAGGCCAACTTACCGTTATAAGTGGACTGTTGGTCCTCTTCATTGCGCCGCATGGAATGCCCGTTATACCACCGGCGCCAGCGGTAGGGCACTGCTCTTGAGCCCGGGTTGGAAGCCACGATGGATGCAGATGATCCATGTGGGCCAGTAAAATGGGCTCTGCATCTAGCTAGTTGTTGGCGTGGGCGAAAGTCTGAAGATAGAAGGCGCGTTATCGAGGAAAGGAGCCAAGCTGATATCTAGAATCTTTTGTCCAGTCCGCTTCCAGCGTTATAATCCTCCCTTCTGCTGGCTTATTATTCCCATACATCCGTTGACTTTGCTTCTCTAACAGACTCCCATGGAACCGGATTATGTCCTCGACCCGCGCGGCGAAGTCATTCTCGTCGTCCAGAGACCGAACGCCCCGTTCGCTATATGGAACCAGTTCCTTCCTCCTCCAACACCTCCTGATGCCCAACAACCTTTGGCGATGATGGGAACGAGAGGGATGAATATCAGAGACGCTACTGGGCTGGCATCAACATTGGAAGCTGAGGATGGGCTTGATAATGACGACGACGACGAAAACGATGATGATACAAACATAGCATACCCTAATGGATCAGCATTCGTGCACGACGGCGAGGAACTCGAAATCGAAACAAGCGTCGACGGTGCTGACGGGTCAGAATCTACAAGCGATGCTGAGTATGTAGATGAAATGAGCGCCGAAGATTTTACTGAGCCAGCGCTCAACCATGGCGCGGAGGAAGACGATTCCAGGACTTGCATCCTAATCCCTAACCAGCCAGGATCGCCAGACCACGACAAAGAGGCCGATTCGCACGTCCAGATCCAGGTCTCTGCCAGGCACCTCGCGCTCGGCTCGCCAGTCTTTGACAGAATGCTCCACGGCAGTTGGAAAGAAGGCCGGGAATTCAAAGAAAAGGGCTCCATCGTTCTGGTCGTTGACAACTGGGATGTCGATGCGTTTCTAGTGGTCCTTAACATCTTGCATTCCCAGCTGCTGAAACTGCCTCGGAAGGTAACAATCGAGCAGCTTGCTAAGATTGCAGTCATAGCAGACTACTATGATTGCCAGAGTGTGCGGTTCTTTGGCAGCTTATGGGTCCGATGCCTTCCAAAAAAGCCTCCGGCGTCGCCTTTTCGTTTTAGAGATATAATGCTAGGGCTCTGGATTGCTTATTTTTTTCGGCATGCCCTCACCTTCAGCGCCTATTCGCGTGCTGCAATAGAGCAAAGTGATTATTTTATCTCGTCGCTTGGCCTGCCTATACCAGCGACGATTATCGGTGAGCTCTATGGTGCGCTCGGCTGGGACACAGACTTACGGTATCCCAGATGATCTGAATGATAAGAGAATCGACGCAATCGGTCGAGTTATTGACGAATTGTATGACCGAAGGGACCATCTCCTCTCGGATGATGCATCAATTGAACCGGGATGCACTTTAGAATGCAGGTCCATCGTGCTAGGTACTTTGATGAGGCACATGCATGAGCATAACTTCCGGTATCACCCACCAGAGGCTCCCTACATTGGTATTCGACTCTGTAACGTCCGCAATGTAGAACGCTTTCGTGCTCCAGACTGGGCGAAGCGTGATGAGCGCTATCCTCGAGATTCTGAGTGGGCGTATGCGTGGCATGACTGTCAAGAGCTAGCTCTGGCTCGTGGCTTTGAGACATGGTCCTCGGTTGGTCTTGATTTGGCCGACTATACGGTTTAGCTACTTTTGCGTGTAGATGTGGTTGGTTGCAAACGTAGGTTTCGACCACTACCATGTAGTCTTTTTATTATCTATAGACCGGTCTTATACGTCCAAAAAAATCCCTTTCACAATGAAAATATTCCTCGCAACCCCTTAACAAGCTCCGGCACTGTAAGTGCTCCAACAGGTAGCATCGCCAACCGATCCCTGAGAGCCCGCAGGAGACGGGGTATTACTACACGAGTCTCTGGGAAAGCCCCGGTAATGACCAAATAGAGCCCTGTACTAAACCCGACTGTGGTTGCAAATGCAGAGAGAAGCCCTAGATACGAGAGGATCTCTACACCTGGCTTCTTGAAGAAATACCTCTTCCGCTCCCCCAGCCTTGTTCTTCTCTTTAGCGTTGGAATGTATTTGAAGTCGAACACTGTTTCTTTCCCAAGACCGTCTTTCTCGTCCATGAGGTGTTTCCAGAACATTTTCTTGCGGTTCTACATCGTGTTCATTGGCCTGCTTGTCCATGGATGTGATATAGGAAGGCCACGTACCTCGATAACATGTCGATCAACAGCTGGAATCAACGGAATCGTCTTGCTCTGCACCTTCACCCAGAAGCAATACCCCCAAATAAGCACTCGGTAATAGAGACTAGTCTTCGGAATTTGTAACTCATCCGACAGCTGATCCCCATTCAGCAATCTTGTCAATGCATCCATGTACTCCAGAGACGCGTATATCGGGGCCGTGTTCTCCAGTCCAATCGCAATATTCCTCGCCAGGATTCTGCCCGTGTCCGTCGGATCAAACTCGTTAACCAGCAGCGACTCCGATACAACCTTCGCTTTTGCCGCACTCTCGAACGGCTCCGTCGGCGCCCCCATATACCACGCCACCAGCCGCCAAACTGCAATGTAATCCTCCTCTTCTTGTGGAGTCAAATGAATCCCCTGCCGCGGAAGACCCAGCCAAATCACCGTGCTACTGAATGTGTTTATCGTCGCGAATGAATCCAGGTCATTGATGGGAAGGCCGTAGCGCCCGGCGTCATAATATGTGGGATCCTGTTCCACGAGACTCATGATTTTCCGACGCACAGCGGAGTGTAAGAGTCTGACGCGCACGGAGGCGAGGTGGCCCTCTCCGCCTGGCTTCAGGGCCTCGGCGCTTTTGTTCACTTGGATTGTGTGCTGGACTGTTTCGAGGAGGCGCCAGCGGACGACTTTTGCGCTGAAGCCGCCTGTTCGGGTCAAAACTTCACCAACGCGGATAGCACCCCTGTACAGTTCATGGTTTATTAGGGCTGGGTTCAGTTTTAGGATGAGATGGGATAGTCAAAATTGGCGATGCGTACATTCCGCCTAAAAGGCTAACGAATGTCAACTGAGTCGATCAACATATGTTAGCTGTCGTCCTGCATGACACGGCACAGATAGAAATGAAGATATCATACAGCATTTGTGACAGGCACCAAGTGCCGCCAGAAGATATCCTGGCCACGCTGGATCTGCTCCCAATCCACCCATTCCGGCACGGTATTGATTTGATTCCAGAGTTCTTCCAGCTTAGGGTTTTGAGCATGGTTATCCCTCAGCAGTGCGTATCTATCCCGTTTTGTGGGATCTTCTGAAGAAGCCGGTAAACTGTCAAGTACCTCGTTGGCTTCATCGGCTAGGGTGTCGCAGGTTCGGATCCAGGGTTCTAGTTCGCTGCCAGGACGATGCTGCGGGGTCCATTCGAAGGAGTAGTCCCAGTAATGGTAGACGACTCGATTGCCCTTCTTATTGGTGGTTACGGACATCTTGTTATTTAGGTGAAGTGTAGTGAAGGGTAGATAGAGATAGGGTTGAGCGGTTGCGGTGTGGTAGTATATAGCTAAATGCTTTCTATATGAGGTTCGCGATCCCGAAGCAGATAGCAACACCCGCGGTCCGGGGTCCGGGCCCCGGGCATAGAGATCATCAGGCCATTAGATAGTTTTTGGGGTTCGTGACTTGCAGGAGAGTCACACAGTATGCTGCCGATCAATGGTGGGTATCGCATGTGAAGCAGGGTCATGCCTACTGAGTCAGTTGGAGCTCTTGGCCCAACTACGGATGACTTTGACGAGCAAATGCCGACCACCTATCAAACTTACAGGCACCAATGCATTAACTTTCATTCTTTCTCCTACTCATGAGGCCGCGGGTCGAGGATGTCACATGGAGAATAGTGCGCGACGCGCGACCTATCCTTGACGGCGCCGCCATCCGCCATATGACATCTTGTGTACCCAAACTTAAGCATAGGAGTCGCTTCTCAATCCATCCAGGGCGCCGGTACATTCCCTCAAACTTGACGTCTAAAGATGATGCGAGCACGTATCAACCTTGACTTGCAGGTCACACTTGACCTTTTTCTCTTCCTGGTTCCAGATCGCAAAGCCAAAAGTGTTGTCGCCGTCATAGTTCCAGACACCGGGAGGTACAGGGAAGGTATGCATCGCTTCATTCACGTAAGGGTAGTATCTGCCATATTGGTACCCGTTGATATAGAGGTAAGCTCAAAAGCTGTTTGAGGTTTCGTCGCTGTCAAAGTTGAGCTTCACACTCAACGCCACATCATGGCCAGCGGACCACATCATGGCCAGCTGGTGTGTTGAAAGCAAGATTAGTGCGGTAGAACCGGACTCCTGCTCCTGTAAACCCGTCACTAGGTGATGCTCGGGGCCATTTCGAATCGTCGAAGCCTGGGAGGTGCCATCCAAGAAGTTCGGCTGTCAATCCACCCTCGTTGTAGCGAGTTCGTTCTGGATCGAGCGTAGCACCGGTTGCACCTCCCGCTGTCCTGGCGACCTTCCAAGAGGAGAATCCGGACTGGCTGTTCAGCAAGGTGGAATTGACGATGCCACGATATTCAGGGATCCGGAACTTTGATCGTGGCCTGTAATACCTTGCATGACGAGAAGGACATTCTCTCTGTTACTGACCGTACCATTGGGAAATGTGATCTCCTTAATGCCAACTGATGAGCCGATGTTTCCCAAAACCGAGCCGATGAAGCTTCCATTCAACCAGACTGTCCAACCATGAGCGGTGCCGCCCTAGACTTCAAGGTAAATTTCATCGGCAGTGCCATTAAAGTGAGCACGCCACAGGTGCACCCCGTTGTGGAAGCCGTACTGGTTGCTGTAGAGATACGGTTTTGTGGCTCGTCGTGCTTGGAGTTTCCATATGTCTGCATTCACCCATGCAGGCCCGGAATCAGAATAGTTAGTAAGTTGCTCGGGCAGGCTGTCCTGTACTCGCCAGGCTCCGAGCTCGGGGGTTTTGAATTTCCCAGGCCCATCAATTTGTGCCGTAAGACTACCCCAGCGGGTCGTCTTAGTCCTTAAGCGCTTTCCATTCCATTCTATGGCCTGCACTTTCTTAGCTGTGAAGACCTCAATTTCTGCAGTCTCGTTGGTGTCGCCCCGCTGAGATGACTCTGCCTTCGAGCTGCGCTGCCCTCACCAGGTGAGGCCCTGGACCGAAAGCTGATCCAGCGGTCAGAAAATGAGTTATAAGCGAGATTGATGGAGAGCTTGCCAACTTGATCAACAGGCGCAAGAGGGTCCGCCGTCAGCGCCGGCACCCAAAAAAGATGTGCTTTATCGCGGTCCATCAGGAGCATACGCACATCGTTGTCAGTAGTGACAACTGTCGTACCTCCTTGCTCCTTGAAATTGACAACCAGGCCCTTTCTTGACTTGACGAATCGAACTTTTGACGCATCACTCCGAACTGCACTACCAGATTTCGCACCTTCAATAAAGAATTCGCTGCCTTCACCATTGAACACCCAAAGCGCCAGCATTGGTCAGGAGTCAATAACGCCGTAAGTCAGCACACTTCGGCGGTGGAGTATACCAAATTTCTTCCGCCAAAACTAAGATCGGTCACCCGACCTTTTGCTACATGACCATTTAGCGTCATCTTGTTATTTTCAGAAACTGTTGGCACTGTAAAGCTTCCCGCTGAGGTCTAAACCGATAGCCGCAAAGACTGCCCATAATTGCTGGTGGGATCTGTATGTCTGATGGCATAGAAACAGCGTCCGTATCAGGATTCCTGAGTTCGATAGTCGTAATTGCTTCGTTGTCAGAGTACGATGTACTGTTCCCCACGATATTGGTCTTGGTCAAGTCCTTCGCCACTCTGGTAAAAAGGGCAAGGCTCTCTATCTCGTAGTACTTAGAACCAATTGTTCGATTCTCAGCGATGGCAGCGCTGTATCTGTAGCTTGTAGGTACGAACGGTGCTCCTATCCAGCCCCAGTTGGTGCCTCCGTGAATCATGGAGAGCCCAAGGATGGTAACCCGCTGAGCGGCGTTGTCACGATAGTAGAAGTTGACAAAAGACTCATCTGTCTTTGCTTCTCATCCTTCAGCCGGGCCATCCCAAGGGTTCAAAGCGCCTCCCTGAAAATCGAGCATCATGGAAGGCTGTTTTGGAGATACCTCACTAAAGTGTTCCGTGTAGTCCATCAAAGTGAAGGACGGATTAGAAGTGCTGTAGTCACTTGGTATGCAGGACCAGCAGGGTGGCTTTCATAGTCAGTGGAGTACTAAAGGCCAAGGGCTCTGGTACTCACATAGTTGTCGAGACCATAAATATAAACATTCCCCCCAGCTCCAACAGTGTCGTAGTCAACAGGCCACGATTTATATTGACGGCCTGGCATGTTGTGTGTCATTGGAATAACTATGCCGTATGATTGGGGGTTCGCGAAAAGAGTCTTCATATACGCAATTGGAACTGGTTTCGGAATCTTCTCCTCCACATTGATCCATTGTTGATTGAACTCGTTTTCGATTGGTATAAAATGACAGTGCCGTTGTGGGTAACCTGGTAGGGCGCCGTGATCTCTTCCACCTTGGTCATATATGGACTCCATGCCGCTGTAAAACAGTATCATTATTGCGCAGGTCACCATACTCTCCTGTTGCGTGCCAGAGTGGCATGCCCACAGCACTTGTCTCCGCGTTGATGTAAGGGCCTGGCCGGGCGTGAACGAAAAGGCCCAGTTCTTTCGCGATTTATATTCCTTTCAATGTCATGAGCACCTGTTTCAAAACCAAGACCATCATTTGTCGGTGCATGGTAGCCCAATGGCTATAGAAAGACATTGTGTTCAATCCTATCGCTTTGATCTTCTCCTGACATCAACTCACATCTCGGGGACCGGTAGACGAAACGGATAGAATTCTCCTCCAAAGGAGAACAACCCTCTCGCCGTTGTATATGAGGCTGCAGTGATCCCATTGAACTGTCTTGTCTCCCAGTCCAGTGTCTCGAATTGGCCATGTTACCACCTCATCGGCATAGATCGGGGAGAACGGAGCAAGAGCAATGGCAAATCTTGCCCAGTCGTAAACTCGCATCTTGATACAGCTGACTGTGCTGGCAACCTTCTGATGCAACGGCATCAATTAGGTCTCAAATTCGACTATTTATAGTCAGTACTTCGTTCGATATACCATGTTTGATGTACGACCAGACTTTGGGGAAGAACTTAACCATCATGATTGACCAGAAAGCGGGATATATTCCACCAGTCAAAGATGCAGTCTCAGAATATGTGCATATCTGGGCCATAAAGCCTCTCCGCTCCTCCTCCGTACTCCGCCCAAGACAAGATGTTGATAGCATGGATCGGGGAGAATTCAACATGATCAGCACATAGCAGGTTGCCCCCACCTAAACGACATCAGAATAGCGGGTGAAGATATACCGAACACTTTTCAGTGAATTAGCCTGATATCGAACCATAAAAAGATATTCGAGAGTAGTGCAAACCTCGGCTCACTTGCTACCGTTAGACATTTGACCGAGCTATGGACGGTTATGGGCTATTGCGCAGAAAAAATACCGCCCCTGATCAAAGCCTACGTCGCAAAAGTACGATTTCAGTCCCCTCTATAGAGATCTCCTAAAGAGGTTAAGTGAACTGGAATGACGATCTTGTTCCGTTAGTTATAGGCAGGGTCCCCAGGAGATGTAATTCCCAACTCGGGTTAGTTGGGTGCCGCTCTAACGGGCACGAAAATCACCCAGGCACATATCTCACTATCAGCGGATGCCTCGCGGCATTTACTCCAGAGGTACTCGGCAAAAGTATTTTCAACTCTTCAAAATGACGAAAACCAATCTTAGGCTGGTGGAGGAATGCGATAGGTTTAACTCCTCTCTCTCATTCGCCATGTGTAAATCATTACTAACAGAGATATAGATTCCCTTACTACCAGGATGACCCCGCAGCCTACACAGCTCACATGAAGAAGTATCACTCCTTCAAAGTCAAAGGCTGCGAGTCTGTCCTGGGATACATGCTTAACGAAGTGGTGGATCGATTCGACTGGCCCACCGAATCCTGGTCCATCGATGCCACAAACCGCACAGTCACGTTAACCGCAGGTTCAGCACCAGCAGAGCGAAACCTAGCTCTAGCTCAGGTCCTCGAAAGAGCAGTTAAGCAGGACCTTTTTGCAGTACTGCGCGGATGGCGCAACGAACTGTATCCGGTTTACGGCCCAGATGGGGAGTTCCTACTTGAGATGGAACGGTCCGCGAGTCCGCTGTTTGGCATTGTTGCGTACGGCATCCATGCTACTGCTTACGTCGAGGATGAAAACGGCTTGAAGCTGTGGATACCGCGGCGGTCGAAGACGAAGCAGACGTATCCTAGTATGCTGGACAATACAGTCGCCGGGGGGATGAGTACTGGGGAGAAGCCGTTCGAGTGTCTTGTTCGTGAAGCTATGGAGGAGGCGTCCCTTCCTGAGGACGTTGTCAGAGCCAATGCCACTGCGGCTGGCTGTGTGTCATATACTTATACCCGGGATAGCCGTGCCGGTGGTGAGACAGATCTCGTGCAGCCGGAGGTGGAATACGTCTACGATATTAAGCTGCCTGCGGATGTTGTTCCGAAGCCGAACGATACTGAAGTGGAGGAGTTCTGCTTGCTCACGGTTGAGGAGACGAAGAAGGCACTGGCTAATGGGGAATTCAAGCCCAACTGTGCTGTTGTGTTGATTGATTTCTTCCTCCGCCATGGCATTTTGACGCCTGAGAACGAGAAGGATTTCCTGCAGATCATTACAAGGATTCACCGTCGGTTAGAGTTCCCGACAGTGTCATATGCCGAATAGAGGCCAGGTAACGGTGAATATTCGAGGTATATTTTGATATGTTCTATTCAATAGACCCAATGCCAAATAACGCCAACGCTGCAACAAAATCACTTCAACCCGTAGAAACGCAGACTTTTCTGGCTGTTCATATTGAACCAGGCCAAAGAAGATAGATAGACCCGATGGATAATTCCCACAGATGAATCGGCTTTCTTTATTTTTTAAGAAGGAGGTACACGTAGTCTATCCGTAGGGGCGCGAGCTTCTTGTAGGGACCTTCGAGGTAAAGCAACAGTCCGCCGAATGAAACGAAAGCCGCCCTGTAGCCCTGAGGTTAGCATCTACGGCTGCTACAGGACCGCGACAAGCTTACATGTTCCCAGGAGAATCCGAGGCCTCCTCAAACCGGTAGACCTTTCCGTGGCAGACATAGTCGTAGTCATTTGCGAGTGTCTGCTCGCCCATTCCTACTTCCCTCCAGCCGGTCTTTGCGCCGTCCTCCTTGCCGTCTAAAGAGAGAGTCGAAGCGAGGGCCATGGAAAGCGACTCTCCGGTAGTGCAAGGGTAGAGCTCAGAGTTGATATCGAGGGTAAATGTGGTCTGAGAGTCGGACGAAGTGCAGGTCAGGCGGGAGACGCGGTCATATTTCTCTTGGTTGACACCGGTGACCGTGAAGGTGTCTTCAAAAAGTAAAGGGTCCGACATGACTGCGGGTGAATATAAAGGCGCTCAGTCTCTGGTAAGGCGCTGAAATGACGGTAAGATGAATGTGCCGGTAGTGCACGATTGTTAGCTGTAGCGGTCGCGACGGAGGAGCTTTTTTCTGCTTGGATTTTACTTAGCGTAACTAGGTACCGCCGCCGCTTTTATTGCCGCAAGCAGCCCCGCCGCAAATCTTCAAAAGTGTCACCTGCTCAGCAACAGCTCCCAATTACACCCAAGATGTCCTTTCGCAAAAGAAATATAGGCTTGTCAGCAGGCACCGACCGAACACCTGCGTCTAAATTACAATCGCAGCCGCAACGGGCCGTCTCGTCGCCTCCCACGACTCCTGGAGTGCGTCCTTCTCCTGATGACGGACGGCCAACTACCTCTACCGGTTCCCCGTCACTTGACAGTCTTCTAGCTGGTCATGGTGGACTTCCTATTGGAAAGACACTTCTACTGGAGGAAAATGGGACTACAGACTTCGCAGGCGCATTGCTTCGGTATTATGCTGCCGAAGGTGTCGTGCAAGACCAAAAGGTTCACGTCATCGGAATGCCAGAGCAATGGGGTAGAACTCTTCCGGGCTTGATAGGTCCGGCAGAAGCTGCTGATGACAAGTCGGACAAGCGCAAAGGGGAGCGCATGAAGATTGCATGGAGGTACGAGCGTCTTGGTGAATTCGGAGCGGGCGTCGCTGGCGCAAGAGGTAGGTTACCGAGCATAGTTTGGCTCAAGTTGTCTCACGCTGACCCAGTTAACTTCCACAGCAGGTCCAAGTGATCAAAGCCTATCTTCTGTTGACGATGGCACAGCTAAACCGGCATTTTGTCACACATTCGACCTCACCAAACGCCTCACACATCCGTCTATTGGCAACATCACATATATACCCCTCATACCAACAAAAGAGCCTTTGCTTGTTTCCATCCTGAAGAAGCTTCAAACCGTCATCGCCTCCAGTCCTCCGCACATAGTCCACCGCATTGTCATTCCTTCCTTCCTAAACCCCACGTTATACCCACCAGAAGTCAGCGAGCCTGAAAACGTGCTGCCGTTCCTTCACTCTCTAAGGGCTTTAGCGAGCTCGCCTAGCAGTCGCATAACCCTAATGATGACAATTCCACTTTCCCTCTTCCCGCGGTCTTCTGGCCTTGTGCGGTGGATGGAGATATTAAGCGATGGTGTCATTGAGCTTTGCCCTTTCCCGCATTCGTCCGATGCTCTATCTACGTCTGGAGCTGCCACATCACACGAGGAACCTCCACAGGGTATGCTTAAGACGCACAGACTTCCGGTTTTACACGAACGGGGCGGCGGGAGCGATCAAAATATCGGACAGGATTGGGCGTTCACCCTGAGCAGGCGAAAGTTCGAGATCAAACCGTTCAGTCTCCCGCCTGCTGAGGGAGACCAAGAAGCGCAGAATCATGGACAAGCAGATAAAATGCCGAAGAAGGAGGATCTCGAGTTCTAGAGACGGACTGGCTTTTGTGAAGCGAAAGCAGACATTCCTATCATTCTTCGTGATCGGATTCTACCAGCAGGTTGTCCAACTCGATTTGCTCGGACATGGCGGACCCAGTATTGACCATGGTACGAAGGTAGTATCGCCCGTAAGAGCCAATCCCCGGCGTCACAGAACTACCGAATCGAGAACGAAACCTGTTCCCTAGACAGGAAGAGAAAGCAAGCCATGCTTTGAAGTGTTAGTCGCGAGGATATCATATAGGGGAGCGAGCGGTAGCAACCTATAAATAGAGTCAGAGGTGTAAAGAACACTAGAAAAAGTAGCAAGAAGAAATTCATCCTGGAATCGACGACAGCGCTGTGGTATTCCAGTCTCGCAGTCGTTTCTCTCAATGAGGAGGAAAGGCTAGGTCTGTCAGACGACCGGAGCGAGCTCTCCCGATTGGGGAAAGCGCCATCCCCACTGGAATTTTTGTCCTTAAATTGATCCCCGCCAGTTTCTTCCTCGATTTTTTCTACTCTCTTCAACAAAAACTCGAGGCGCAAATTTATCGCCAATAAACAGGATTTGCTGGCCAAATCCTTGAGTGACTTTTATTGTCATGTTCATTCGTTCTTGATGGTAAGTTCGAATCAGCATTATTTCGCGCACAGATCAAATGATTATATACCTACTATAATCTGTCAATCCCCTGAAGCTCGCTATATAATCTCATCAAAGAGCACAACGTGATTGAGAAACGTATTGAAAATGACTTGATCTACTTACTGCCGATTGGTTTACCGTACTTTTCTTTCCTGGGCGATGGACTAACATTTGTCTATTGCAGTAGTAAATATCCTGATCGCCCACAATGAACCCCAGTCCAGACCTTCCGATCCCGATCTCATACATCGCGGGTAACTACTTTGTCTTTTCGGTCGACGCAGCCACGTTTTTAAGACGTGAGCACCATATATGCGGCGTCCTGGCCGGGACTCTACCACAAGTACCACAGCAGAATATCTTCACTGGCCTGCCATTGGAGCTAATGCCAGAAGAAGCAAGGCTCCTGGCGGAGAAGGGCGTAGCTTGCATTGTAGACGAGGTAAACTTCCAGAAGCAGGGGATGAATTGTCTCGTGGAGGAAGACCGCAAGAAGTATCTCGAAGAACTAGAATTGCAAGGTGTCGAGTCTATGCAGCTTCAGGTGCGCCGAAAAGAACGGCAACGGGAGGAAGCTCTGAAGAAGAAGAATGAGAAGGCTGCTGCAAAGGCGAAGAAAACAGAGCGGAAACAAGATACCGCCGAGCCTGCGTCTGGAGAAGATTCTATCGTTCCTTTCTTTGACGATGCCCAGCCCTCTGTCTCTCCTAATCACGTATCCTCCCGGCGTCCATCGACTCTAGCCACTCCTGACGCTATGGGAATCACCCCAGCTGTATCCCACCCGCCCCTTCCTCAGCAGCCGCCTGCCGAACATCTTCTATCGCTTCCAGAAGTGCCGTCTTCGTATCCCCTGTTCGCACATCTCCACTCTAAGGGCTACTTCCTGTCCCCCGGGCTTCGATTTGGTTGCCAGTACATGGCATATCCAGGGGATCCGTTGCGGTTCCATTCTCACTTTCTTGTGGTTTCAGCTGAATGGGACGAGCAATTGGACTTGATGACAATCATAACGGGAGGTCGACTCGGCACAGGCGTCAAGAAGGGTTTTCTCATTGGGGGAGCTGACAAGAGCCGTGGCGATCCTGAAGAAGCAGGCGCCAATGTGAGATCGTTCAGTATTGAATGGGCAGGGATGTGATCATTCTGTGGCAAGGGCCACGCCATCGATCTACCCGTCGTCATCACGCAAGCCGATATGACGGCAACTCGTGTCGACAGCTGCCGTAAGAGACATCAGCGGCAAGATGCCGTAAAGGTGGCCGCAACCTGGCGGAATCGCTTCAGGTCACACCGATCTTTATGCCCAGCCAGTACACGATATGCTTCCACGGCGGACTTAAAGCAGGTCACGCGCAGCTTGTGTCATTGAATGTGTCACTCATTCAAGTATTAGAGCCGCATCTCAAGTATCTGGAGGTTGAGCGGAGCCATGATAGTAAAATCATGAGTCCGCCAGCAGTCAGAGGATGGAAAGTAGAGAGAATATCATTAACATCCTTCATCTCAGTCCAGTCCACGCATATTGGTGTCGTAGTGTAGCCTTACCGTAGACCTGTCATTGACTCAGATCGACGCGTAACCTGACTCGCCTGAACGCTCTAAGTCCCTGGTCCGTCCATTGCAAAAGCTGAGTAGGAACTTGGGTGTATATAGCTCAGCTCCTAAAGACAGCATTGCGCTAAGTGAAAAGGCTTCTTAGTGGAGAACGTTGTGAAGTAGCAGTGGACAAGTCCTTCTGCAGTCAACCAAGCTCCAACTAGCTTATGACCTAAAATCTCGATGCATTTCAAAGATATTCCACATTGCGCCATTTGAACTTCTTGTTGGCTCTGTCCACCGGCCGATTCTGAAACTGGCTGCCGTGAAGCTCGAAGACAAGGTTCTTGCTATTTTCGATCCCCTCGGCACCATTTTCAGTACTCGCATTCTCTTCTGCGCCCTTGAGATCAGGCAGCGGCACACAAAAACGAAAAACAGTCTGTTCCTTAGGTATATCTAGTTGCAGCTTGTTAGTTTCAAATTTAGACCAGCTGTAAATGACGGCGAGGTACTCACTCTTAACCTCATCCTTCTGCGTAACGATCACAAACGTAAATTTTGTATCCCTAACCACAATCCCTTTCAACCCAACCCTCCCCGAACACCGACTCCTAACCACCTCCACTTCTGCACCGTGGAAATCCGCGCTGACCAATTTGCTCCCGTGCGCAAGCGCCGACACCAGCTTTCGATTTTTCTGTTGATTCTCCTGCTGCTTTTCTCCCTTTTCCTGCTTCTGCTGCTGCTGCTGCTGCTGTACCCTCCACCCACCACCCCCGGGGCCCAGATCCAGTACCTCCAACATATACTGCACCCACATTCGATTCAACCCTTGGAAGATCTCATACTTGCACTCCTCCTTCGGCAGTCTGTACACCCCGAACTCCCGTTTCTCGCGCGCAGAGAGCGGTTTCGGTTTCTGGTGACGGAGGAAGTATTCCTTCTTACGAAGACGGTGGAGGCGCCGTCGCGAACGATTATCCGCAGGTGTTGGGGATGTTGGTCGGAGGTAGAGAGGCTTTTGCTTAATGCGTTCGTTGAAGAGGGTTTCAGTTGTGTCGGGCGAGTGGGCGCGCGCAAGGAGTGTTTGCGCAATGTGCGCTTTTGAAGACATGTTATACGTCAATTATCGTAGTTAAATTTGATTCCCTGAGTTCGGTTCGAGAAAATGCATTCAGATTTATCGCAAGGTTGTGCTTCGTTTGGGATCTTTAAGTTCTTAGAGTAAGTTGAAATCGAAACGGCGCGCAAAGGGATTTTGTAGCTTGCCTGATAAGGTAAAGTCCGATATCTCCGGCCGCAATAATTATCATGCACGAGTTATCTCAAACTTGATTTATATTTCTCATTTGGGTTATATTCTTTTAGGTACATACTGACGGCTTCGCAGTAATGCTGCCTTACGGATAGTTAGGAGTATTCCATTAACTGACGCAAAGCATCCCTCAGCAACCATCGGCTGTACTGCATCATATACCAATATTGGCGTTGCTTTTTTCTCCAGAACTTCGGGTATACCATCGACGATCATTCGTTCTTGGTCGTAAGCTTTGGTTGGAGTTGAAACATATTCCCTCGGCCCAGCTGCTTTCCCCGCATTAATGCCCAGCATCAAATATATAAGTTCAGTCTGTTCTCATACCACAATGTAGACGACTTTAGACGTATACTGGGGAGTGCACCAGCTTTAAGCAATTATGGAAAACGAAAGGGATCAATCTCAATTCTCAGGACTTCCACCTTTCCCAGACGATGTGCCAACCGCTCCACTGCTTCGCCTTTCGTTGAAAGATCTACTTGCAGGGAACGAAACAGAGATCGAAAAACTAAGCAAAGCATGCGAGGACATTGGTTTCTTCTACCTTGATATGCGAGACGCAGGCACAGTCACGCAGATTCTGGAAGATGCCGATAAATTGTTCGAAATAGGAGCCGGCCTATTTGAGCTCCCGCTAGAAGAGAAGAAAAAATATGACCTCAGTAGCCAAAAGTCTTACTTCGGGTACAAGGCACAGGGAGCTGCGGTTGTTGATCGGCAGGGTAACCTGGACAGGAATGAGTTCTACAATGTCAGTCCGCTTCGTTGCTTGTTTTCCTGGTATCGCCTACACTAAAACATTTCTAGGTTTCGAAAGACGACATCATGGGCATATCTGGACCACTCCCAGCCCCAGACATTATAAATAAAAATCGCCACATTCTCGAATCATTCATCAAGTACTCGCACTCTATCGTCACACTCATCCTCAGTATCCTCAACACAAGCTTGGGTCTTCCCGAGTCGACTTTGACCAACATCCACCGTCTTCACGCTGTAAGCGGCGATCAAGTACGCTTCGTTAAAGCACCTCCACAGCCTGCTGATGACCGCCGTACTGCTCTAGGCGAGCATACTGACTTCGGGAGCGTGACTATTCTATTCAACCGCTTGGGAGGGCTTCAAGTGCTTCCTCCGGGTGCGGACGCAGAGTGGCAGTACGTAAAGCCTCTCCCGGGGCACGTAATTGTCAACCTAGGAGACGCCATGGTGAAGTTCACAAACGGGCTGCTTCGGTCGAACATTCACCGTGTTGTCTCTCCCCCGGGTGATCAAGCAGACACCACTCGGTTTAGCCTGGTCTACTTCTCCCGGCCGGAAGACGATGTCCCGCTGCGGCGATTGGAAGGGTCCTCTCGCATTCCGAATCTTGATGAAGGTGTGGTGGAAGAGAATATCAACAGCAAGGACTGGATCATTCGTCGAGCCCTAGGTAGGAGAGTGGATGTGCCTGATATTGAGTATGACAAGTCAGCAGGGACGGAGATGCTGAGTAGGAGATTAAAGGTGTAATTTGCCGCATATAGTCACTCTATAAGTACATACCTTGGGAATTCCATCACTTAATTGTCAGATGCTCGCTCCTGCTCTAGGCCGAACTACATGGGCGGTCCGTTTAACACGTGAGTTGAGAACACCAGGGTTCCTTCACTGCTCCTATCACTATCCTCTTTTCACATTTTCCATCATCTACAGAACAATTCATCTTTCAATAAACTCATCAATGCCTCATTGGCTTGATAAGTGTTACTTCTTCCTTATCTTGCTCTACGCTCCGTTTTTTACGCATCTGTCTCCTACAATGTTTCAGCGCTATCGTTCCTGGGTGTTTCTTCACCTTTGGCCACACTTGGGCAACACATTTAGCTAGAAGTGCGACTCTTGACTTTAAGTGCTACTCGTCCAAGATGGATTACTTGCCCCTTCTGCCCTTCTCTATTCTGTGGTTTCTCTCTCCATTTACGAGGCCAGAGCTCTACCCTCACTTGACGGCAATATGGACATGACATATACTTTCAACGAAGAGGATTTGGCCTCTTCCGTTCCAGGTACTCCAAGGTCGGGGTTAAGAACTCCTCCTACCTCCCCGCTATGGTCTACGGGATCCGCAATCACAACTCCCGGAAGCAGTGGTGAGATATTCGTAGAATACTATATACACTCTAGCTAACACCACATCGTCAGGAACAACCGAATATAGCCACTGGCAGGCAGAAGTCTTTCAGCCTGGCTCACTAACCCAGGCCAAGCGTTACCACAATAATAAAGCATTTCAGGGTAATGACGGCAAGCCGTCGGGGATTGAGGAGAAAAGATATGCGTTCTTTGCGTCGATCAGGGAAACTGTTCTTCCACTTCTAGGCGCTGACCACAGCCCTGAAAGGCTATTCGAGATCGAAGAGTCTTCCCATGCCCAAGTCACAGACTACGTGTTACTGGATTCGCAGCCGACAGGGTAAGTAACCTTCTCCAGTACACATGGCTCAGTCGTGAGTTGATTGATGGTATTTTCAGGATACGGGCAACCTTAAAGTCTTATCAATTGGAGGGACTTTCGAAAATGATATATTGGCGCAACAACGGAATAGGCGGTATACTTGCCGATGATATGGGCCTGGGCAAAACTCTCCAGGCCCTTTCTCTCTTCCAGTACGTCAAGGACAATGAAAGAGCAGACAGTAAGTTCCTGGTTGTATGCCCATTGAGTGTTTTGAACACTTGGATGTCCGAGATCTCTAGGTGGACGACTGGGCTCAGGCCAATGGCATACCATGGAGGCAGTGAAGAAAGAGAAAACCTGCGCACATGCTTCAGACAACAGGGGGCCGAGCCTTGGAATATTGTTGTAACGACCTATGAGACACTTTGCAGTGATCTCTGGTTCTTTCAGAAGACACTTTGGGCACATGTGGTCCTCGACGAGGGCCACCGCATAAAGAACAGCAGGTCTAAGCGAACGCAGGGAGTTTACAGACTTCGTTCAGAGAATAGGATTGTGCTTACAGGGTAGGCACTAGTCAAGCACACCGCCATTACATGAACTGACATTCCTCCTTCCAGCACACCTATTCAAAACGATCTAACTGAACTGTGGTCTATTTTACATTGGCTGTACCCGGATGTTTTCGTGCCAGCCACGGCCAAGCTTTTCGAAAACGCGTTTTCCTTGACAGACGGAAAGTTTGACAGCATATTTCTCAGCCACATTACCCGCTTCCTAAAAGTTGTAATGCTACGCCGAACCAAATGTGATTCTCAGATCGGGCTGGATTTACCACCGAAGAAAGAGACTGTGTTTTCGGTGCCACTCACCGAGTTGCAACTGGGTTGGTATCGCACGATACTCACAGGTGTGGATGAATCGATTTTGTTGGGTAGCATTGAGCAGGAAAAGTCTCAGTCCAACGTTGTCCCAATGACGGATAGCATCGTCGAGTCGATGACGGCGGCTTGGGAGACGAACAAAGCAACTAATACTAAGAGACGAAGTCACATAACGACCAATACGCTGATGGAGCTGCGTAAAGTAAGCCGTCGGCTCTTATTGATTGAAGGTTATTCTAACCATGTAGTGCTCGATACACCCGTATCTCCTCGCAGACGCTCTTCCCAAGGAGTATAATATCGGTCAGCATATTGTCGATGCCTCATGCAAGTTCATTGTTCTCCAGAAAATGATCCGGCAGTATGTTGGATTAGAGAACAAGAAAGTCATCATCTTCTCGGGATTTGACCAAACCCTCGACCTGTGCGAAGACCTCCTGGAAATGGAAAAGGCACAGTTTTCATTCAAGTACGGTCGTTTAGACGGGAGCACATCCTCCGCATGGAGAAATCTTTCGGTTTTTCTCTTCCAGAATGATCCCCGGTATATGGTGTTCTTGCTTTCGACCCGGGCCGGAGGCGAAGGTCTCAACCTTGTCAGCTCATCCATAGTCATTTTTCTGGATGATGATTGGAACCCTCAGGTAATGCGGCAAGCCGAATCGAGGGTTCATCGCATCGGCCAGACACAGCCCGTACAAATATTCAGGATACACGCCAAGGGAACAGTAGAAGACCAAATGCGCCGGCGTATGGATAAGAAGGCCTACTTAGCAGACAAGGTCATGGGAGAGTTTGGAAACAACATAACCCACCATACGGATCTGGAGGAGACCACTGAGGATGAGATCTGTTTGATACCCAGCAGGCCGATCATCCCTAGGTCTTTTGATGCAAAGGACCTAGTAAACTCGGACTTTCATTCCATAATGTCCTCCTACGCTCTTGATGAAGTCAGCATACAGGGGATGTCTCATGCGGAAAAGAGAGCATGGCTTGCACGTTCGGAACGGGTAAAGACAAACATCTTCAACGGTGTCATGGTGGAAACAAAGTATAGGCGTTTTTCTGTTTATGATGAAACAGTCCTCAGCATCTCCAAAGCATCTCGTCGGATCGGAAAGTCTCGTGTCGTCACAGTTGGAGAATGGAAGGTTTCGAAGGAGAGCATGGAAATGGCAACTCCTGTCAGTCCTACCTTTCCGAAGCAAGGGGTTGGGGATAAGGCGTGCAAAATGAACGAAGCTGTAAGTGCCTCCTCGCCAATTCTTGCAAAGGTCAAGTCTAAATGCCTTAGGCATGTTTTTCGTGCCACGGTCAAAAGCCGATCAAATGTGAAACCTGCCCTAGGTCGTTCCACCTCCAATGCCTCGACGCCGAGGATATGGACTATTCCTTTAGAGGTCGAAGGATAATTTGTCCTCATCACTACTGCTGCAGTTGCGGGAAAACAGCCAGCGCTGCCGGAAGACTTCTATTCAGCTGTCTGAAATGCCCTCGTGCCTACTGCGAGAATTGCCTCCACTGGGGTCGTACAAACTTTATTGGGGAAAATCCAGCCGCGGAAGCTCTCGGCTACGTGCCCAAGAATGCATTCTTTATTAAATGCGCTGGCTGCGAGATCTCTGTGTTTACTTCTGTAGAGAAGCATCCTTTCAGGTTGGAGGGTTTGCAACCGGACCTTGACTCGCCGAAACGCGTGAAACGCTGCTAGGAATCTTGGCCGTCCGAGAGATCTTGAAGTTGGTGTACGTCATGAGATATTTCATAGCAGCAATTACGACATACTCTCTTAGTCGCATGTATCTTGACCCAATACCAAGGTTGACCAACGTATATCATCTGCTAGTAGTCCGTCCCAATATACCCGTATACGGCAGCGTATTCTCTAGGCTGATCACCCGAACAACCGAGGTGGCAACCAAGGCAGGGAGGGTATAAAGCACCCACCCCATGCAATGCATCGCATTGCATGATGATTGCATGCAGATTGATTGCAACCCCGAGTAAAAAGCATGTTTTCGACCCCGTCCAGTACCGAAGAATGACAACGTCTGATTTCGCAGCTCAGCCAGATACCCTTGTCCGAGCAGGGGTTCAGTTTAGGCCTGCGCCGCGACTACTCTGTGCTCCGTTGATCTGGAGGAGGCCTAGCGTTCTGTAAGGTATGATGATAGTGGGCTTGGGAGGTCATATCAAGCCGTAGTATTAGTACGACCAACACCCTGTAGCATGATTAAGCGACATAGATTCAGCCATTCAGAACTGTCAGAAGGTTAATGATCCGCTTCCCATCTTCTGACGATCACACTATCATCCATCACTGCGCTTGCATTCGCATTGTCGGCGCATCACATCAAGCCCGATCCCCGAAGTTATTCCGTGCTAATGAATCAGGCAAGATTCCTGTTCCTTCAACATGAAAGCATCCATGGCTTCCAGCATCGGACAAATCGACCTGCTACCAACTACCGACTACCGACTTAGGTGGTATGATATCGAAGGGATATTACACCACAATGGACCGGGTTAATCAACCGCACACTCCGTCCTACTATATTCTACACATAAATTGGGATATATCAGTATGTCACAGGACATGGGCATGAGGGCGTGGAGAACAAACTCCAGGTTTGATACTTGATTCTGCTGCATATACTGCCATTCTATAATATCTTGAAAACAAGGGGAGTGGGGGACCCTGCCATACAAGGGAGCCCTAGATGCTCCTCTAGGGGTGTAGCAGATTCCGAAAATCCGGACACTGCCACCAAGACGCAGCTAAATTACCCGCGGTCAACAGCCACCGACCATACATAGTAATGGCAGACCTGAATTCTTCCGATGAATATCAGTGCAGCCCAACCTCCAAAATAACAAAACAGGGCGATTGTAGACGGCCCCTGCCCCTGGACGTTGCGCTTTGGAAATAAACGGACCGATCCGCTTAGCCGTTTTGCGTACTTAGCCGTTTTTCGTATCCATGGTACATACTGTATGATCCCAGGCATAGGTGGATAAGCGGAAGCGGAATTATACCTCTCTATCCACATGAAGAATCACTTAAAACCTTGAAGCTTAACCCGGTGGCTTAACGAGGCTAGCTCTCGCTTTCTTCGGCCGAGTCATGGTTATCGTCGTTACAGATCCTTCTGACTCCAGAGAGACGAGAAAAAGAAGCACGTGCGGTTGCTTACGCACTACGGCACGTAAATCCTTTCCACTGCCAGCTAGGTGGCAGTGGTACCTTTCGCATATGGAGTCTGAAGGGCAATAATCAGTGAACTAAAGTATAGCGCAAGAGTCACTGCCAGAATAGCCACTTTAGCAAGGACGCTAGAAGGCGAATCCCAACATCCGTGCAGTGAAGATCATCGGGGTTTGCTAACGGTGACTGAAGGAGGGATATACGTACCAACGTAACACGTTGCATGTAACCTCCCGTCCCAGCCAATTCGTTAAATTATGACAGGTAACGGTCATCATTCTCTGTGTACTACACCGGGTGAAATAGTCGCTAGTCGAGTCTAGTAAATCGGGTCCTTACTATTCGAGGCTAGCGACTCTGTCAACGTCAGTCGGCTTGGCTAGCCAGGCCGCTCAGGAGAAGCCAATCTCCTAGTGAAGTGAATCCCCTACTAACCGCCATCCTTCCGGCCGGCGCCAGCCCCTAAAGAGAAAATTGCTCCGTGTTACTGATATAACCAGGGCCTGATAATTTAAAGACAAGAGTGTTGATCGACTCAGCCTTCAGTGCTGCCGCGATGATCCGCCTGTTAGTGTTGGTTTAATGCTAGCTAATGCTGCCAATGCTTCCTAGACCTTGTTAGCTAGTGTCTATTCGGGCCTCCTTGCCTGCATTGAAAATTCAACTTTAAAGACGACATTCAGATTCGACCGGTTATTCTCTATCTACCTTCCGACGAGGTGGTAGCAGAATCAGATGAACAGACCTTAGCAAGGATCTCTACCAAAACCGCGGCTAGTACGTAGACTTGAAGTGGAGATGCTGACACTATATCTACGCCACCTATCCAAAGTCAAAGCATCGCGTGATATAAATGGACCAAAGACCATGGAGTATTCCGTTTACAATTGAATTGATACCGATATTCTTGTCAAGAAGAGGAGAGTATATACTCAGAGTAGAGAAAACGACAATAGTTATGGTGATGAATGCATTGAATAGCCCAGGACTTAGCCTCGACTAGGTGGGTAGCTAGCCTGGCCAGAGATCCCGCGTCGCGCTACGCCAACCAGCGCCACACTATGGAATGAAGCCCAAATCCACACGGCCCGGCCTTCACATCCTGCGGGGCAGCAGTGGATCCATCCAGTTGTCAAGAATGCCAGTGTCAGTCGCCTCACCTGTCAGCTGTCAACTTGTCAGCTGTCAAGCGGCAAACGGCAAACCTATCCATTTTGGGGACCAGCGTGGATCTAGAAGGCAGCGGCGGGGGGCTCGGCATGTACTTCAACGGTCGACGCACCGAGCTCCAGAAGCCGGTAAAAGGACGCGATGTATCAGATTCCACAGCGTACTACTGCAATAAGGTTTGCTTACTACTGCGAAAAGGTTAGTGCTAGAGTACTAGCAGCAGGGCTAGCTTGATTATAGGCCGTGCGGACTCCATACTCCGTAAAACTTGATCTTGTCCCGACGGGATTTGGGATTTGGGTTTTGGGCCATGAGAGTTGGGAGATCATACTGGTCGGTCGTAATCATTGTGCTAAAGAAACGCTATGCTATGCTCTGCTCGCTCCGTCGGTACTCGACATCGACAAGTATTCCAGATCTCGATTGCGCCCATCAAGCCTGTGCTTCAGGACTTTGGAGTCTCGCTCCCTTCACTAACTCTGATATTTGCCAGCCTCTCCTCCACTCGTCTCACTATCTCGGGATCTGGTTCTGGCTTGATTTTTTTCGGTCTGTAGCTTGTTAGTAAGAATGCTCTGTAGAAGTCGTGTAACGGGGTCGTACGGGTCTCGTATAGTTTCTGCACACTTCTCCTGCCCACAATTGGCACAATTTTTCTCGCCCGATCTGTAAACGGTCGAGCATTGGTGGCAGGTATACCGGACCCTCTGCCGCGGTTTCTTCCAGGTCCGAGCTGGCGGTTCATACGGCGGTTCCGCATCTCCGGGGTAGCCGTCGGGATATTTGTCAAGTTTGGGTCTGATATTATTAGCAGAATACAAGGCAATTCACGATGTTCGACGTACGGATCGCGAGGGCAATTCTTGCATCGAATATGCTTGCAACTGCTGCATTCCGTTGAGTGGGGCGCGAAAAGCGTATTGCACCTGTGGCACGTCCGTCGTAATCGCTGCCGGGGCTGCTTGCGGATGAGATCCTGGCCACCGGAGCGCGATGGCAGCGTTAATTGGTGTTCTCTGGGCTTGGGTCGCACGGGCTGGGCCTTCTGGGCCAGAATGGCCTGGAGCGCGGTCTCGGTCTGCTCCTGCTTGTCCTTCGGTTTCGCTGCGGGGTATCGCGGGCAATTCTTGCAGCGGACGTGCTGGCAGTTAACGCAGACCTTGTCGGGGCCAAAGGTAGTCTGGCAGCGATGGCAGGTACGGCGGACGCGCATGCGGATGGGCTTGACGACCCGCTGGACGGTCACATCGCTCGTAGCCTTCCACTCGCCCGGTTCGAGGGTCAATCCATATTTGGCGAAGAGAGCGCGGGCCTTTTCCTCCTGGATCGCGCTCCAGTGGGATACAACAGTCGGTTCAGGGGCGGGTTTCGCCGGTTGAGGGGTCGATTTCGGTTGACTATACGGTCAGTAGAGAACGGGCAAAAAAGTGAAGAAAAACCATACGCAGGCGCTTTGCTAGACTCTGGTTGAACCGGGGCTATTGTCTCTCTGGCAGTGCTTGTCGTGGCTCTGGAGGGAGTCCTTCTCAAAACGGTCTTCATGCGACTCAGCACTTTAGCCAGCCCCTCCTGTTTTCCATCGGACTGGGATGTCGACATGGTTAAGGACGGTGGGTCAGGATCCGTAGATGAACCGTAGAATCAATCACAATGGTTGAACAATGGTTGAACAAATCAATCGATCGAATAGGCGTAAATTAAACGGCTAGAACAGCGACCATGACGAGCACCCTCCACAGCGACAAAACGCGGTCGGAAATTGATAAAATCGATGCAATCGTTTACGAAAACAAGAAGAAAGCGGAGTTGGATGGCGAGAGAATCAGACAGACAGGTGTTATGTGGCACGGGGTTGTTGTGTCCCAGAACCAGACGGTTGGGAGACCCGACCAGGCGGACGGCCGTGAGCGAAGAGAACGAGGGCCCGCTCGAATGATTGGTCAAGTGGCGGTCAGACGCGATATATGATTTGGTTAATGGTACCTCCTGATGCGACCGTCCGTAGTGAGGTGTGCGTGGTGACTGGTGAATGGTGACTGGTGATGAAGAGGGTGGCGAGCTGACGAAGTCAGTTCAGCAGACGGCCAGGGAGAGGAGGAGGGAGCGAGCGATAAATAGAAGCGAACAAAGTTTGAGCAGCATCAGGCCGGGGTTGGAGGCCATAATGGACTGCTGCTGGCTTTGCACAAAACGCCTGAGGGGAAAAAGCAATGTGAGCCCGCTAAGTTCTCTAGCCCCGGGCCTGCTGCTTGAACCGGCAGGACTCGTCCACAGCCTTGGGTCAGTGAGATCCACCATCCCAGATCGAGCCTTGAGCGTACTGGAAATAATAAAGCGATTATCACCCACCAGACAATCAATTGTTTATACTAGTGTACAAGCAAAGATAACAACGAATGGATCCCGTATGTCTGGCCCTCTTCCGCAGTGTCTACATACCATCCATACCACCGTTTCTCGCGCCGGCACCGAGTCGAACCATACTAGATTCCTTGCAGTGCCGCCTGCGTCCTCCAATAACAGCGATCACTGCCATCCCCACGAACCGCCAATGGAACCACGAACAGGCTGCTAACGAGGCCGCTCGACAGTCCCGGCTAGCCCATGCATTATGCACGACAGAGGTCCATCGCGGGAATCTGTCACGCAATCAGACGATATGGAATAGCGGCATCATGCATCCTCCTGCAGCCTGGTCCACGGTCATGGTCTGATTAACGGACGGCGTGGCGGAAAAATCGCGTCCATATGGAGAGGAGAGCTGATAACGCCCGTCCGGTCTTTAAACGGCCAAGCCTGGTTGCAAAGCAGCAGGTTAAAATGGCGTGAAACGGTCCTCGATCCTTTCTCCTCCGAGTGTCGACTATGAGTCGATAGCGCTCCTAGCAGGCCGTCAAGCCGGTGATCAGGCCATCACGGCATCGCGCTCGCCTTCATCTGCCGAAGGTCTCCACGGACCATGCCCGACTTGGCTGTGAATTCTGCAACATCGCCACTGGGAACACGTCAAGCGTTCATTTGTCCTCGAAGAGTTCGTTGATGATCCAGTGACAGGGGTAGACAGTTCATCCCGAGTCCCGTCGCTATCTTGTTCCAGGCTCCACGGTGGAGCTCCTGGGGAAGAGACGCTGGTCAGTGCGGTGACAGTCGCTGTTCCAGTTACAGTGTCCCGAGTATGTCAGGCAAGGAGGGTCGGGCTGCTCAGAGTCTAGACGCGCAATCTATACAGAGAGACAGGAGATAAGTATGGAAAGATGAACTTCGTCCAATACCGCCGGGTATAACACCCAGTCGCAGCCTGAGACTCGCAACACACAAAGGACGGGACGGGCCTTAACAACCATCATTCCCTTCAAATTGGAAGGGGTAAATCACACCTCGGCCGGCGGGCTTGGCGTCAATCTTACTCGATTGGGAACTCCAGGGTCATCTTGGGTTAGCCCAGTTAGTGGGCCTGTTAAGCCGTCTGCACTAGTAGGAGCTGTCAGACTGGCTGAAGTCCCAGTTGAAATCCAACCCCGTGATAAATATCCTGCAGAAATTGAAGGATTAGTATGAGCGGTCTGTTCCTTATTCTTGAAGATTGAACGATGCTGAAAAGCTCTGCGCGAAGGCTACCGATGGGCGACCTACGAAGCGAGGTCCTTAACAATACCGAGTATACTCAGAGTACATATTAGTAACCAAAGGCAAATACTCCTTCCGCTGCTTCTCCGTTCCCGAAGTGGACACGATTAACGGAAGTCTGATACGAGTCGATGCGAAGCCAGCTATCATCCACATAAGGCACCATCGGGGAGGATGCTGATCTCAAGCTATAAGTGGGATCCTGCGGGCCCGCAAGAGCTTCAAGTCGAGTCCGTCTCCACGACGGGCCCCATTCCAGCATCGGTGGGTTCCTTTGGAGCCCGGGACGACGCGTTGCATCGCTGGTGGCAGGTAGCTGACCGCAATTGTAAGGGCCAATGTTACAGGAAGCTCTTTTCCGGGGGTGATTCTCGTGAAGAGCATCTTTGGCCAGAGCTAGAGGTCTTTGTCTGAGTCTAAGCCTGGGACAGTGCCCCCAGATAGCGAGGCGTATTGGCAACATGAGTGCGGGAGAATGCCTAGGCGACGCTGTTCCCAATGTAAGGAAGATGCATTGTATATCCCAGCGACTATCTGGACAGGATTCAACGCGCCTTTCGTTACAAGAAGGGGCGCAGTTCTGGGTACTCGTCATAGCCTAGACTCTTGCCGCAGGTCGACAGGTCTAGAGCTCGTCACTGGGTTCCAGGGTAGGACGGATTATGCCCCTTAATATGACACAAGAATAGCTACCGGCAAGTACAAATAAGACGGTTAGAGACTTCAACGCCTCGAACCCTCTAGATTGCAACGCCGTTCCTACGTTCAACGCCTTTCATACTCATTTCAACTTCACCCGCGGTCCGCTTGCCCTCAACAGTAATCAGTCCGCACTCTGCAGCTTCGACTCGATAGATATGATATCCTCCTCGCTCTCGACCTCGATAACCCTGTTGACTTCTGCCGTATTTCGCATTAACTCGACCGCGCCCGCATACATCATTCGCTGATTCGGGTTGCAGTTCTCGGGGAGATAGTAGAGCAGGACGTAAGGAACCGCAAGGCGACCAGAACCCTAGACCAGTCAGTACACTTGAGGTGATAGAGACCACGCGGCGGAGACCACGCGGCGATATGAAGATGCATACCAGAGTTAAGGGGTAGCTAAGAAGGATGAACCGGGGAGACGACTCTGGGAGCTCGTCCGCCAGGTCTTCCATCTTTGTGTACACCTCGCCATCTTCTGCTCGGATTTCCTGGCTTTTAGCATCGATGATATCTGGAGAGGAATCAGCTATCGTCCTCACAATATGGCCATATGTGAAAATGGATATAGTCCAGAGGGTGCGAGGCATGACACCACATACAGATGATCGCTTGCGGCTCTTTCGCCCGGGATGTTGTCAAGCGAAACTTGCGCAGCTTCTCTTTGGTCTCCGGAGAGAAGGCGTATAACCTTTCAGAGGACTACCTTGAACCAAAGCGCGGGCTCGCAGTCAGTGATAAATTCACAAAGGCTTATTCTCGCAAGCAGTGCGGGGCACCCTCACCATGCTGTCGGACTTCCAGGATAGAGCGAAAAGATGTACTCCGGTATGTTCAATGTCTGTCGTCAAATCCCTATCGAAACGTATGACGTGGGCTAAGGGCGACAGATATGGAACGAATATCCAGCGTTCGTCGAGGGGTTAGATAAATTGCGGACGCGGAGTCAGTCACGTCGTGCACCACCTCAGCACCCCACTTTGCGGCGACAGGCTAACCTCCAGCCCGTTTCCCTCTCCCACCTGCGTGCGGAATTCTCCATCTCTCTTCTCTCCAACCCTTCTTCCTCCATGTTCGCCCGATTGACTCAACTCACTCGACATCTTCACCGACCACCATTCACTCGTCCGCCCGTATCTTTTGCTTCCTCTTCTCCTTTCTCACCGTCTAGTGCGCACTTGCCAAAAATGACATCATCCTTCCCGAACAACAAAACGATACACACGGCAGCGTGTCTAATCATTGGCGATGAAGTACTCGGTGGGAAGGTAATTGGGCCACAAAACAATACTCTTGGAATACAGAGCAGGGCAGAAGCTAATCGGACAGACTGTCGACACAAACTCTGCCTTCTTCGCCAGATACTGCTTCTCGCTCGGAATCCAGCTCAAGCGCATTGAAGTCATCGCTGACGAAGAAGAAGAGATCATCGAGGCCGTTCGCCGCATGAGCAAAAACTACGACTTTGTCGTGACAAGCGGCGGCATTGGACCAACGTTTGTACCCTTAGCCCCTCTACACCCATGTATCTAACGAAATGGACGAACAGTCACGACGACATAACCTACTCCTCCATCGCTAGAGCCTTCAACCTCCCGCTAAAGCTGCATGAAGCCGCCTTCGAGCGCATGAAGAAACTCACCAAGCCCCATGCCCTCACCCCCGACTTCAGCTGGGACACGCCCTCCCCCGCGCTCACTGCACGCCTCCGCATGGTCGAGCTCCCCTTCGATGCCTCCCTCCCCGCCGAGTCCCAGGCCATCTTCGTCTCAGATGACATGTGGGTTCCCATCGCCATTGTCAACGGCAATGTTCATATCCTCCCCGGCGTTCCACGGCTCTTCGAGCGTCTCCTCGAACACCTCCGGCCATCGCTGCTTCCTCGTCTTGTTAACCCCGAGGGTAAGGGGATTTACCGATATTTGTTTAGCACACCGCTGCCAGAGAGTGCAGTTGCGCCGTACTTGACGGATCTGGCGACAAGGACGGCAGCCAGGGGCGTCAAGGTTGGGAGTTACCCGCGGTGGCAGAAGAAGAGGAACACGGTCACGCTGGTGGGGACGGATAAGGAGTTTTTGGACTCACTAGTTGCCGAGGTCGAGGAGAATGTGCAGGGGAAGAAGGTGTCGGCGGAGGATGAGTTGGATTCGGACACTGAGGAGAAGTAGGTGGGTCTGTTACATTTACCTAGCAATATTGCAATAGAATGGGATAATAGATCTCTGACAATGCGGTATATTTTCCCGCCTCACCTGATTATCTGGGACGCCATTGGTTTGGCTGTTGTGATATTGGATCTTGAAGGCTTTAGCGATATCTAAACTGGGATCCAGAACAGAGTCACCCCCGGGGTGAAACCGGGAGTGAAAAGTATGCGGCCGATAGCTATTTGGAGATAACATTCAATTTAAACGAGCTCATCAGCATCCCAGAGGCCAAGGTGAGCCTGGCTCACGGCGACGTGAGGGGCGCGGAAGCAGGCAAGATTATGAAGTGTGCAAGAGGCAAACTCAAGAAAACAGCGTACTGTACCAGATCAAAGTGCAATTGAAAATGTACATACATACGAACAGCTCAAATCTATTGGCGCGCCTATCCTCGCATATCAACGAGATATGTATCATCAGACTAATCTTTCAAGTAAAAAAAAAACATGGGAATAAATGGTAAAACACAGTAGATCAAACAGACAACCAGAGGGGGAATCGAATATTCATGGATGGAGAAGATGACGGCGTGATGGATGGGAAGGTGGAAGCGGACATCGTATGGTTCGGTAGGTATAAAAAAAGCGTCACAATCCGCAAACCCGTCGACGAGCGTTCATTATTCCGTTCCGAGGTGGCTGTCGCTAAAGTCGGGGTTTCTTCTCTATGTGAAATCTTTCCTTTCGTTTCTCAAACAGCGTGCTTGCATCCTGTCGAGCCCAGCGCCTGCCAATTACATAACAATACATTTCCCGCAGCAGCCGGCGCTCTCACCAGGCTCGCTTACGTCCATTTTGCTGTCGGGGGCGCGGGCGCCGAATGCACCGGATCCAGATGGGTTGGACATCTCCTTGTTGTACCGGCGGATCTCACGCACAAGGTCGTAAAAAGCGTTTTCGACATTGATGCGCGATTTCGCGGATGTTTCGATGAACTTGCAGCCGAACTGTCGTGCCAAGGATTCGCCCTCTGAGGTTGATTATTAGCCAACTGTGATAACGAAATGACCTGAAGCGACGTATTAAACCCACCTTGTTCGGATACCACTCGCTCCTTGTCGAGATCGCATTTGTTGCCGACGACAATGATAGGGAAGTAGTCCTTGTCCTTAACGCGGAGGATTTGTTGTTGGAATGTCATGATTTCTTCAAAGGATTGACGCGATGTGATGGAGTAGACCAGGAGGAAGCCTTCGCCCGTTCGCATATATTGTTCGCGCATGGCAGAGTATTCTTCCTGTCCGGCGGTATCGAGGACATCCAACAGAGCGACCTCATCGTCAATGACACACTGCTTGCGGTATGAATCTATTTTGGGGATCCTTGATGAGCGACAGTTCGATACGATTGTGAAGTGACGAGCTAACCTTCAATTGTTGGGTCATATTCGTCCACGAAGTGGCTCTGGATCAATTGAATCGTCAAGCATGACTTTCCAACACCACCACCACCGACGACGACCAGCTTGTACTCTCGTAGAAACTATTTGAGACCATAACAGTGAGCCACGATTGCTGTATTTTCCCGACGCTGATTGCAAGATGACGTTGGGGTCGGAAGGAAGAAAGGAGGCGAGCAGGGGGCCAAGGGGAGAAAGGATAAGACACCCTACCTTTGAAGCCATTCTGGAGGATTCTGTTCAACGATCTACCGGTGTGGGAAAAGAGTCAATGGTGATCCGGATCGAAGCTATTCCAAGTGACAGCGGGTCGAGCGAGCTGCTGAGCACAATTTTCTTTTGCAGAAAGGGTCGAGAGTCGGGGCCCAACAGGTCGGGAGTTTCGCGCGAGAGCAGGATGCGCCTAAGAGGCAGGCCACAGCAACGGCGGGTCCAGTGACTAGGCCAAGCTTAAAGAAGCCAGACGGGGGTTCGATGAAGAGGATCAGGGGGGTTCGTGGAACTCTGTCACAGGCGGAATTGAGTGTGAGCCGGGACGCGATTCGCTTGGCTGCCTCGACTTAGCATGCAAGGTTTTCGATCCGCGACGGCTTTCTTTCAAACTCGACGAGAGCCCGTCGTTCGAGAAAGCGAATGGAATGATATGGATGAATCAGGAGATGTGAGGGAGGGAGAGGAGGGAGGAGCGAGTGGAGAACGAGACGGGGAGGGGAAAGGGGATGCTGATGATTAAGAGCACTTGTAAGGCGACGGTCTTGTTTAATGGGGGCCAGCTTATAGAATAGAACTACGGAGTAATTGGCCAAATTATGAACCATCTCCAGAACATTCAAATTATCCATCATCGTCCATGATTAATCGATACGGCCTCTTCGCCCCGGTCGCGTCGACTCGCGCAGTCAGCCCGTAGTACAGGGTCGATTGGTGTGTGGCATTAATGGGATAACAAATATGGCTGCAGATCCCACCTGAAAAAAGGGGCCTTCCATCAACCTCTCCTCTGATTATCAGCCTCATTCAGCCAATCATCTCGCCAGCTTCTGCAAATAAATTAAACTCAATGTGCTTTGATTGCGACGACGCATTCTGGCTTCAATTTCACCGGGTCTCTACTATTTAAGGATCGAGGGCGGATGGTCAATATCAGGCGCACATGCATCCTTTGCAGACAGAGGCCAAATATGACGACTCGTCGACACGGGCAATCACACTGCCATTTTTGGAGGAGACTGCGTTCCATGGGCCATTAATCTTCTTTTCTTTCCAGAATCATCTCCATTCTTTGGCTTGCCGTGGAGACACTCCGAAACATTACCCTGGACGGGCGAGGATCTACGGCGTTTTTTTTACAACTGCAGTGTTGGAGAGTAGGAGTCTTCAAGGAGATCATAAGTGATCACCGCTGGAATTGGCTCTATTTCCACGAAAACTGAAAGTGACAGATGTCGCAGCGGCTCGGTGCTCATCTCCATTAGAACGGCTGTTCGAAATAAATACAGTCGAGCACCTTGCCGCCAAGCTGCCCAGGGCTTTCCCCACGCCTCCACTCTGTTCAGTCAAAGATTGGCTGATGCCGACAACATATTTAGCCACGGCGGCACATGTCATCCTTCAAATCGACCTTGACGTCGTTCAAAAGTACTCTGTGCATGTCGCTCGGTACTGAGGGTGATCTTGCATCTCATGCGTACTCGTGAATACACCCAAACTTTAAGTACAAAACTCCGTTCGAATACGACGGTTACCGAAGAATAGCCCTGTTTTTGACAGTCCCCCGGCGAGTCTCATTGGAGCTTCATCAAGTTTATAGGCGAAGATCGAATGATACGCGTTTGATATATGATATGTGACACCTAGGCCATGACTCGCTTGGCTCCACTATATCACTTTTTAGAAGCTCCGCATCAACCTGTTCGAGCTACCACATAAGCAGGCCGAATTCAATTCCCGCCAGCTACACTTCATTTTCGTTGTTCTCGGGCCGGCGAATCTACCCGGTCAAGACGTACAACAATTAGCCCAGAGTACGGAGTAAGGATGCCGGCCGGCCCCAGAAGGGGCAATAAAGGCGATCCTGGCGCCGTTGTGCAACCATTCCAAAAGTCTTATTTCCATGCCAATGGCAGGGTCTACGCTGGAAAGTCTTAAAAGATTGCCTGGCCCGGTTACAAGCGCTTCGGGCTTGCCAAGTATCCCTGGAGAAATGGTACTGTATCTCGGTGTCAGATCTCGATTGTGTAACCCCAGTTTGTTGCGGATTGTGACCTATCTTCCAATTCAACAGCTGAAGTATACGCCCCGCGCTGCTGGGTTCGACGGCAGCTTGTGCTACGCAAGACCTGGGAGTCGGGTCCAGGATTTTGCCTGGATGTCTTTGCCGACGAACTGCCCCCGAGCGATCCGGTAGTACTGTTCGGGTGGTACCAAGGGGGATTGGGGGATGAAGGAGGCCTGGGGCCTTTGCAGTTCATTCGTTGGGAAATGTCAGCCACCGTGACCATGATGCGAGTGATTCTGCCGACTGGGTGTGTAACATTGCTAGTGGAATTCGGAAAATTCCAGGGATCATATGGATGGCATGGTATGCTGCATGTAGTGAGTTGGCTGACTTTGAGTAGATCCGACGGGTAAGGATCTTCTTCTGGATACTCGCGCGACTGTAGAAATGAACAATGCATATGGATATTTTCCAACAATCACCATCTCGACCTAAACTCATCTATCTTTTTGGCGTTCAACAATGAAGTCTTGCACCGTACCCGAGCTTTAAGAGACCGATTAGCATCAGACAACCACGTTCTGCTAATTCTCTCTACTTTGTACGAATCTACATGATGCCTCCAGTCCTATCTCTATTCTATTTCTAGGTTGTAGCCGTCTCTGAGCAGTTGTCTAGTCCCTTACCATCATACCCGTTCGATGCCTGTTTTTGGGTACAACGACACCATATTCTAAATCAAATCAGCATCCCGCTATTCAGAGCCAGAGAGCTACAATCTCACCTTCACCCCTCTAGGCTCAATGAACAACCCCCTCGCCTCAGCCACAAGCACGCCTTCTCTTTCCTCCACACTCAGCGTATCGCCGTCACCAACCTCCTCAGGAATGCCATCCCCAGCACCTCTCTCCCTCATCTCCTCAGCCTCAAACTCATTTAAACACCTCATTCTCCCATACACCCAGACCTTTCTCTCCTTCTCCACCTTCTCAACGCCAACCCTCCAAACATAAACCCGTCCCGGCACCGCAGGCGCGCGGAAATCCAGAGTCAGATTCGCGGTCATTCCAACTCCACTGGGGAATATCTCGGCTGCGAGACGCGCAAACACATCGTCGAAGAGAATCCCTATCAAGCCACCGTGGATGTACCCTGCATGCCCGGTGAGGTGGGTGGAGAGGTAGGCTGTTGCTGTAATCTCAGCAGACTCTGGTGATTTGGATGGGGCCTTGGTGAAAGAGTGCTTGAGGAAGTAAATTGGGTCGATCGGGAGTTTGGTTGGGGATATCAGTGATGTTGTCACTAGGTGGGTTACTTGCGCAGAGGGATGCATTGTACGGAGTGGACGGAACTCTATATATTTAGCTGAGGTCTCAGCGCTTGGGCTTGCGGCGGACAGAGTGAATTTGCGGAGATAACGGATTAGAGGGAGAGAGGATATCAGGTCCTCAATGTTTTCTGGTGACGCGGTTGGTTTCATTTGTGATGCCGGTAAGGCTGAGGCTGATGACGAGAACTGGGCCCCTGGAGGGAGGTATGCCTGGTGGAATCGCTTGCGAACTGCTGGTCTAGGAGTTGTAAAGAGCAGGGGTTGGGGGCTCGAACGCGGATGGCGATTGCCGATGGAGATTATTTGTGGAAGGGCCCTGCCAAAGAGATACATTGGCTTGAATTTCATCTTTATATGGGGGACAATTGGCCTAGGGTTAGGCATAGACTAGGTATTATGTATTCTAAGGGGATGGGCTGGGTCAGGCGTGAAGTTGTCGTGCGGAGAATATATAGTTTGAGGACAGATGAACCATCGGGGTTCGGTCCGAGGCCTTAGACCTATATCAGGCTGAGGGCACGTATAGGGGCTCTGACGACTAATATAACTTATAAATTTTAGTGTTCCGCTAGAGTACATAGCTGACCTGAAATGCACTGCCCCTTTTGCAGGGCTCGAGCTATTAGCACCTCCAATCGATAAATCGGCCAGGTGCGGCACTTTGGCGGACCGACGCAGATCCACGCTTGAGCTGACACGTCGATATCAGTAATCTTCATTACCCCGCTCGTACCCCAGTTTCCCGTACCTGGCCGTAAGGAAGAAACTGGGGCACGGTTGAATGGAAGAAAATCTGAAGCCCTGCTTGGGCTGGTGGTCCTGTCACGCCTGGTTAGCCGTCAGGTTAAATGATTGTGTATTCAGTTGAGATAGCAAGGTAGACAACATATAATTAGCCAATTCGACCGTGCATCGATAATCATGAAAGAAGCCAACGGCGAAGGATACGAGGGTTCTAAGTAATAATACTAAGTAGTACTGCCATTCAGCCGAGGATGTGCAGCATGATCAGAAGACATTAGACAATCTATAAAGGAAGTCACTAAGCAGATGGATGAATCCAACAATAAGCGGGCTTTTACACCTACCTTTGTTAGCTTCAAGTCGAGACAATCTGTATAGCGACCCCAATACTCGCCATGGCCCAGCTCTCGTCCATCCAAAGCACCAAAACCCCCTCAGGCATAACAACAATTACCATAAATCGCCCTCACCGGCGCAACGCCATTGACGGTCCCACTGCCCAGAAACTCACGGCTGCTTTCCTAGACTTCGAAGCCGATGCATCTCAGAAAGTGTGTGTCTTCCACGGCGCAAACGGTACCTTCTGCGCGGGGTTTGACCTGCATGAGGTAGCGAAATACGAACCCCAAGCTCAAAGTCAAGACGGATCCACTGCAAGTCCGCAAGACAGCGCAAATGTTGGAGACAAGTACACCGGCCCCATTATGTCCCCGCACAACCGCGTTCAAGGCCGCAACACCGGCCCAATTGGCCCCTCACGCATGATAATCACCAAGCCGGTCATCGCCGCAGTGGCTGGGCATGCCGTTGCCGGTGGTCTTGAGCTCTCCCTTCTTGCCGATATTCGGGTTGTCGAAGAAGATGCCACCTTCGGCGTGTTTTGCAGGCGCTTTGGTGTCCCTCTCATAGACGGAGGGACAGTCCGGCTTCAGGCTATAGTTGGTCTGGGACGTGCACTCGATATGATCATTACCGGAAGGCCGGTTGGTGCGACTGAGGCACTGAGTATGGGGTTGGCGAATCGGGTCGTGCCTCGGGGGGCTGGGGTGGAAGAGGCGATGGGAATTGCGAGACAGATCGTGGGCTTTCCGCAGGCATGTTTAAACGCGGATCGGGCGAGTTGCTATTATGCGGCGTTTGAGGCTAAGAGTTTCGAGGATGCGTTGGCTAACGAATTTGAGAAGGGAATTCGGGTTCTGGGGGATGGGGTGAAGGGGGCGAGGAGATTCAGGGATGGGGAAGGGAGACATGGGAGGTTTGACGATGGGGGTAAGGGAATGCTTTGATGGATTTGGTCCATCTTTATGTCTAGGTCTGGGCTTGGAATCAAGATAGGACGAGCGGGGTTGTATGTCCAGGTCTTGTATTCTGATTTTCAGCATATGGCAGAATGTTAATCAACACCTCATAATAAGTCGCTTCATGGCAAGCCATTTGGATATCGTATGGTATATATGGCATTAAGACATCTATTTCTTTGTCTATATGCCCAAGTTACTATTTATAGGATCTAAAAACAGGTGCGAAACTGTTTATTGAGGCTTCTTGTACAGATGACCGGGAGACGCCTGTAACAAGTTAGATAACTACTTCTGTGGAGGACATATGAGGTGAACATACCTGGTGGCTGGGGAAGATCAAAGTATCAGCAATGACAACGTTCTCCCTCCGACCAGCGGCGAAGACGATGACCTCGGCGATATCGTCCGGTGTAAGTGGCTCGCAGTTACTACAAGCTCATTAGCATTCACTGCGTAACGTCCACGTCGAATGACTTACGCATAGACGGCATTGGCCTTGCTCTTGTCTCCGTAGAACCGAACAATAGAGAACTCCTACCAGCTTTGTAAGCACTATCCTCAATGATGGCATCGAGCACTTACAGTCTCGACTTGACCGGGGTCGATCTCAATGACGCGGATGCGCGTGGAGATGAGCTCTTTCCTCAGGGCTTCGGTGAATGACTTGACCGCAGCCTTGGTAGAGCAGTAGATGCTACCGCCGGGGTAGGGCTCACGACCAGCGATGCTTCCAATATTGATGATGTCTCCACGGCCGCCATCGCTACGCTTCTTGAAAATAGGCAGGACAGCTTGGGTGAGGTTGATCAATCCAGTGACGTTTGTTGCGAACATGATGTTGATATCTTCAGGGTCGATGTTGGGGGCTTGAGCGACGCCTTTGACGAGACCACTACGTTTATTAGAGACCTGTTTTACAAAGCAGGCTACGTAGCAGACTTACGCATTGTTGACAAGGATGTCAATATCCTGGAACTCGGCAGGGAGAGATGGGACAAAGTTCTTGACCTCCTCCGGGTTACTGACATCGAGCTTCACGGGCAGGGTCTTGACACCCTCGCCGACTTCCTCTTTAATCTCCTTTGCCAGCTCCTCGAGGGCGTCGATGCGCCTTGCTGTCACAATAAGCTTAAGGTCCTTTGGAGCTGTCCGCGCGAATTCCCTGGCTGTGCTTCGGCCAATGCCTGACGAGGCGCCAGTGATGACGATTGTCTTGCCCTCAAGGCGCTTTGCCATTGCGGAAGCCATCGTGCGTCTGAAGGAGGATCCGAGTACTGAAGTTAGAGGTCGGGGGAATGCGGAGATTCGAGGATAGGGAGAAGCGAATTGGCGGAGGACTGCGATTGACTGGTGATAGGCTCGGTTAAAGAACATAAATGTACGATGTTCGCCGGTCCTTTCAGGAAAGGGTCGGAAGGCAGAAAATAACCTGGTAGATAAGAGAGGGCAGTTTATATAGGCAAGATGTGACTGCGGGGAGTGATCTCGCAATAGCGGGGCCCGGCTACTGTTATCAGTGCTCACTGCTAGGCTGGGTTCGGTTGAAGGTTTGCCCGCGCGTGATCGGGTTCTTTTCCGACTGTCGGCCGGATAAGGCAGAGCACATATAGTACACTAAACCGCATGAATTGATTTCTGGTCTCCGTACTCTAGGCTCTATTAGTGTTCTACAAGCTTCTAAACGTATTGGCCATATACAACGCGTCTCGAAAGATGAATGTATGGCTTTCCTGGCCTGAGCTCCAAGTTTGGCACTGCCTAACTTCGCTGACTCCAAACTCAAGGCTCTTCAGGACCACAGTATGAAATTGTTCAGCATATGAAATTGTTCAGCATATGAAATTGTTCAGCATGGTAAATGAGACCGGCGGTTCTCACATTGTTAATCCAGTGAGAACTAACGGTTACTGGTCAGCAAGTAGTCTCATACTCCAGGGCCCCGAAACCCCAGCCGATAGAATATCATTGACCTCAGGCACTTTCGTTGCCTAGCATTGCACTCTCCCTGCGTCCAGGCCGGCGATCAAATACATTATTCATCTATTCAATCTCTACGAACTTTGCAGACTGCTAATACACCTGGTAGAATCAGAGTTATACTGGGAGGGAAGTCTTTGTTGCGTTTGTTAGCGACGTGCGGGGAATGTTGTAGTATCGGATAGGAGCCTGGCGCACTTTACGACAACGATCACAACAAGTATAAGCGGCACGCCAACTTTGATAGAGTGAGAATAATGTGGCTCAACGCTGTTGATGCCGAGTATTCATGTTGACGGAAATAGCTGAGCATGATTTATGCCCGTATTCACGAACGCAACTGGCGAGAGCGCCGGCTTTCGGCCCAGCAGTAGAGCCTGGGTTTCACTTGATGGCGAGTTACTCAAAGTGCTCATAGTTGGGTCTGATTGTAGATCAGTCAAGTTGTCAGAGGCGATGAGGTACTTCGATCCTGTTATCATTGAGCTCTAGGCAGAATTATCCTCCTCGCCCGTCAGCGAAGACACTGATACGCTTCGCCAGTGGTTGGATGCTCAAGTTGTATATTACGCTTGGATCGTTGTAGCACCACAAGCTGGAACGTAACGCGCTTCTAGGCAGAGGAATGACGAGGTATAGGCGGCAAATTCGGCGTCTGGTGTCGGAACGGAGTTATGGGGGCCGCTTGCCGACTCGAGGGGACAGAAGCTCAAAAGGATAAATCTTGATAAACGGCAAAATGGGTGCATGAAGAGTGAAGATTACCGTGAAACAAGAGGAAGCGATACCGGTCAAAGGGGTCGCGCTGAGACACTGCATGAGTGTCTCGGTAGTCGGAAGATGGGCCGAACGGTGAGGCTGTCTGTTCGTTGAAGTAGTGCAGTTGAATATTCCCAGCAAGCATGTATGGATGTGAGCCCCTTATCTCTGAAAAGACCCAAAATGTCTTGGGTGCTTAAGAGATGAGACAAAATATACCGTTTCCGATATCAGTATCCTAATGAGTAATGGCACGTGCTGCATATATTTCATCTCTACCCAGTTCCACTTCTCCGACTTACTTACCTCGACCTTCGCTTCGGTTATGTTTCAACAGTCAGCAGAGGCAGGTCTAGCCTCATCATTGATTCGTCTTATCTACTCAATCCTATCGATCGACAAGAACAAACTAGTATCTCGGACCGCCGCAACCCTGTGAGGAATAGTACAGTCGATCTTCTGGCCATTCAGTCTCTACCAGGCAAGCACGCAGCGCGCACAGGCCTATTATACACAGTACTACACCAACCAAATTCTGAGAACCTCTTGGAAGCCGAAGCTGCCCGATGGACCAAATGCCGATCATCACGATGCCGCTCCTATGGGGATTTGTCCCTGGTGTGGTCGTGTCGTAAACGAGCACAAAGGGCACAGTGCCAAGGCCCCAGATCGCCGCAGCGCACGTTCCTTATCCCTCGGCGAGTTTTTCCTTGCAAGGTACCACTAGCCTGGGACTGATGTGCATTATCGAAGTTAGGACTTAATTCTGAGTCCTTTAAGAGGTAAATGCATACTTTTGCCACCGCATGGCAGCCTTCAGGGGTCAAGGTTTGCATGTTCCTGCAGGAAAGGTATAATTCGCGGCTGAAAGCAACACATTTGCGTCTGTAGATTCGAGATCTAATCTGTCTCAACGCGGCTCAATTGGTTTATTCCGTGCCTGAGAGAAAAAAAAAAAAAGAAAAGAAAAAAAATCACGGTTGGCCAGTTACCGTAATCTCGATATTTCCGAGGTACGATTGCACAATGTCGAGACTATTGGATCTTAGCGAGGTTGCAATGCAAAAGGTCTCGGTAGATGTCACGATTACCTAAGCGATGTGAATGAAACCCTGGTTAGTGGCTGTCAGTGTCAATGATATGATCTCCACCCCAACACAACATCGTTTAGCAACTCCACAGTCCAGGGCTGGGAGCAATAAGCATTTAGCTCGGATCTCGGGACCGATCTTGCTCGCACCTGCTTTCTCGTCTTCGGATGGCATCGGACTTTGGATATCCTTGGCAATAGCATCACTCTCGGTCTATGTGCTGTTCGGGAGCGCTAAGAGACTTCGCCCAAAGGCTGGCTGTTCAAGCCATACGCATGTCTGCGGCAACACCAGCCGCGTCGAGGTGGTCTTTGGTGGAGCAGCGACCACCAAACCGGCATTCCCTACTGCCGTCTTGTGGATAAGATACTGCCTTCAGGCCGTCGATCGTCGCTATTATTGATTGAGGGGCCCACTGCCATGCGACGGCATAGAGAACCATTGTTGGAAACGGGTTACCGTCAAAAAGGGACAAACGCTGCCTTGTCGTGGTCAAATGCCCAATCAGATATCCGGCAGCGTTGCAGTCTCCGTACCATGGAGCTGTCTTCAGCTATCATGGTTCATATATGTCTGGCGACGGCCGCCACATCTGTCCCGATCAATTTATGCCCTTTGTTCCCCTCCGTCCCTTGCCCGGGCGTTCCACAGGCCTCTTTTCTTGAGAACAGAATCTCACACTCCTTTGAACCGACCCCTAATGTTCACGGACACTTGACGTTTTCAATGCTTTGATTGACGCTCTTTATACCTTACAATCACGTTCATTCATTACTTCTCTTTGCATGATGCTAAACGAGGCTCTGGAGCATATTCTGCTCCCTAGAAGCCAGGATGATGAGGGTGCAAGTCGAGGACGAACGGCAATGGTGGTGACGGCAGTGCTCACTTCGTTTTCAATTGTTATTGTGGCGATGCGCATATACACCAGAGTTGGGATAATGAAATCGAGCGGCCGGGAAGATTGGACTATTCTACTTTCTCTGGTACGCTTCCCGTCCTCAATATCAGAGCCTTATATTAAGTCATAGCCTGCAGCTCTTTGCAATCATATATCTCGCTCTTGTTATTTGTCGTAAGTCAGCATAATGGATATCGTGAAGCTTGTTGCTGACTATCATAAGAATACCAATATGGCTTAGGGAAACACAGCGATTCTCTGTCGCACCATGAATTAAGGCTACAGCTGAAGGTTAGACCCTAGAGGACACATCTACTGTACAGTCTGATGGGCCATGGCTAACTCATACCCTCCCCACAGAGCTTGTGGGCTGCAATCCCAATGTACAATGCAAGCCTATTGTTCACCAAAATATCCCTACTTTTGCAGTACCTGCGCATCTTCCCAAGTTACAAGTTTCGTATCATATGTTACATTGTAATGGGAATTGTGGCTGCATACTCGGCGTGGGCCATTGTCAGTGGGTTTGTCAACTGCGTGCCTGTGGCCAAGTTCTGGGACCGAGAACTACCTGGTCACTGTCTTTCGTTCGAAGTGCTCTGGTTCTTCAATGCCTCCATGAATATCGCTACCGATCTTACTCTCCTCATTCTACCGATGCCTCTCATCACACAACTACAGCTCCCCAAGAGGCAGAAATTTGCTCTCATGGGCGTCTTCGCGCTCGGTGGACTGTTAGTTTTCCATGTTTTGCAAAGAAACGTTACCTTGGATTGGAGGCAGCTAACATGCGTAATTAGTGTCGTGATCACCAGTGTCCTTCGTCTCTCTGGTCTACGCAAGGTAGCCAAGAGTACTGATACTTCTTGTACGCCTCTCCCCATCTTCCCTATTCCTATCCTGTCCGCAACTGTTTGTTAACGAAAGCGAAACAGGGAGCAACGTTGCCGCCGCCTACTGGACAGCAGCTGAATGCAACGTAGCGATCATATGTGCTTGCCTGCCCTTCCTCCGCCCCCTCGTCAGCCGCTTATTCCCCAAATTCCTTTCGACGAACAGCTACAACAAATACAGTATGAATCCAACCCGCACAACAGCGGGACGCTCAATGCGCCTTAGGTCGACAAACAGAGGCATGTATTCCCAGCACGACCCCGAATTTGGTCTGCATACTATCGATACAGAAGTGGGTGTTGGGCCTGGGCTGAGGTCGGTCATGGGGGAGAAAAGAGGCCCTGGTGCTATTGAGGTTACGACTGAGGTGATTCGAGAAGAGAGAACGTCGCCGACAGCTCCGTCTTCGCCTTACGGACATGTTCGTCGAGGCGGCAGTAGTGGAGACTCAAGTCAGACCAAATTGGTCCTGGAGGGACGATGAATCTTGTCGAGTTTTTATTTTACGGTTACGGATGGGTTGTTGGATGATCACTCGTTACGCTTAGCTTTTTATGTCCTATTTTTCAATATACCCATATCAATCGTTCATCTTAGATATATATAATTTCACTATTGAACATACAATTCGGCTGTATCTTCAACAGAATTTCAGCAACGCCTTAAGGAAGTTGACTATTTAGATGAATAAGGATAAGGATGACCTGTAGCTGCCCTGTCTCCCCAAGAAGTTACTGCACCAGACATCGCAACCTAGCACGCAATAGCACTTACTGAATATCTGCTTTGGTGAGAAATAATGTCATTATCCACCCCCCACGATCATCATATCCTTACTATCAAGTACAGAGTACATACGGAATCCCCAACTATCAATTTTCCGAAGCGGGTTGAGGACGATCAATACAACGGTTTAACTGTTAAACCGGCGACTACGAGCCGCCTCTACTCTATAGACTGTAAGCCACAGGCCCGTGCTGCCTAGCTGTAACCCATTACAGTAAAAGCACGACCGGTCGGACGGAACGGGGGTTTTGATGTGACATACAGCATGCAGACAAAATCCCTTCCTCCTTAAGTTCCTGATCTCATGGAGTATTGTATCGAGCATCTGAATAGTCAATCTGACGCCGGAGTCATAGAATATTTAGACGAAGGTGTGATATAGGCGATCTTATGGATTATATAACGGATTATTGAACAATATGATTTAAATCTATGCCTTCTTAACTCTAGTACAGTTGAACTCCATCTTTGGTCCGCCTGTCCAGGTTGACCTCCATAAGTTATAGGCTCAATTTGACCAAATAAAACCCCCCCAATACCGTACCATTTTCTTCCTGAAAACGCTAATCCCGCCATCGCTAAAAATAAAAAGGAAAGATGAAAAAGGATATGTAAATAAGACGAAAAGGAGAATTCTGCCTTAGTGCCGACAAGTGAAAAAAATCCGATGAATACATCAGACAGATAGACAGTAGCTGAACGTACACGTGGTATCTCGCGGGGAAAGAGTTGCGCCGAAGGTAGACCCTCCAAAAAACTGAAAAGGTTATCGCTTCAATAAGTAGTTTTATTAGTCGAATCTCGAAATAAAGGTCGAACGCGCTAGACTTCTCTTGTCATTGACCCGCCAGCTCCGCTAACTCCCTTTCTTTAGCTCGGAGTTGTTCTCGCATCTCTTCCGCTTCCCGCTGGAGCTTCGCGCGGCGATCTTCAACGTGGTTATCCATGTTGGATACACCGGGTAGTGACTGGGAGGCTGCCTGGGTAGGTGCAAGCGGTGAAGATTGTGGGTGATGCGGTTGAGATTGCTGTTGGCGGCCCAAAGCAGCAAGAGAGGGGTCTAACCGACTTTCGTCGCGGGCGTGAGCATGGTTGAGGATAGAGGATATTGAACTTAGTCGAGCGGGTGGTGGCGGATTAGCAGACGAGACAATGGGTGGAAGTTGATTCGACCCGGCCTCTAATGTAGTTGGAACGGGGCCAGTGTCTGTATTAGCACCGGCCTCTGCAAGTGTTCGTTTCTTGGAGTTCCCTGACGAGCTCGGTGAGATTGATCGTCGAGCGAATTGGGAAAGAGGTGGATGGCCTGGCTCGAGGAGCCTAGGCGGAGGCGGGTGGTGAGGTAGCGTTACAGCCCCGGAATTGAAATTTGTAAAATCAACCGGCGGTGGTGCGAATCCAAATGGCCTCTGTGCCGCCGGTGAAATCCGGTGGTATTGGTCAACAGGCTCTGAACTGTAATATCGATGGCGCTCGTCATGTGAATAGGCCAGAGTTGCTGGTGACGATGCTTCTGGCGATGCAGATGACCCGTGTGAAGAATGGGTAGCAGCAGTCGGGGAATTTTCTCGCAGAGCCGGCACAACCCGTTTTCGCCGTTTGATAATAGTCTTCTTCATCGTGGTAGGTCGATAGGAACCGTGAAGCTTATAATAGAGACCTGATATCCAATAATTAATTGCTTGTCAGAGTGAAAGGGGAGAGGACGGATGAAGCCTACCGCATGCATTACAGATTGGATGGCCGTTCTCGTCACGCCGCCAGAGCGGCGTCACTGTAGTTCCGCAATTTTGGCAAGCCACCAGCATATTACCCTCTGGTTGTCCACTATTCCTTGCAGGTGCTTCAGCCTCTGGAGACGGAACAGCATCCGAATTTCCTGCCCTGTTCAGCGCATGCGCCGCGACGTTTCCTCGTGCAGTCGACTTGTAAACGCGGTTGTTATAGGCAGGACAACCGTCGCATCCTTCTGCACCACCTGTGCCATTGCAGTTTCCACCACCCGGGCAAGAACCAGTACAACCTTCGCTTCCAGTAACAGCGGGATCAGGTTGAGAACCAACGGATTGGTTTTGCGGGTGATACGCCTCGGGACTTGCTTGCGTTCGGTTTCTTTTAGTCGGCCTTGCAACATTGCGGGCTTTCAAGTAGAGACCACATGCATTACAAATCATAGCTCCAGTAGGAGACCGCCGCCATAAGGGGGTACTCTTGGTTCCACAATTACTGAAAGATGATTGTTAGTGCACCATAAATCCAGATCGTGAACTGTCAAACTAACCTGCAAGAATGCCCTAGGAACGAGGTATCCTTTTGGGATTTCGGAGATGTCTTTTCAACATGATGCCCGTTCATTGGAGTCTCGGAGGTCTGAACTATGGGGTACTCTCCCTCATGATGACTGTGCGGAGCCCCCGCCTCAGACTTCCGAGATCCATTATCCGTGTAATGTCGATCCTGTGGGTGTTCTCGACCGGCTTGGGCGGACGAAATAAGCTGCTGGGCAGCGTCTAGGTCTTCCGCCGATGGGTGTCGCGCAACGACGTCGGGATTCCGAGGGAGGGATCGCAGCGTCTCCATGTGCGGGATGGACGCTAACATCTCTAACGTTTGCCTGTGCTCCTGTATGTAGAGCCTAGCGACTCGAAAGGCTCTCCGGGAACAATCGAGGGAAAAACGAGGAAGCTCGCTGGAACTTAACGGTCGAAATAAAGGGACACCTGGGTCGTGCGATGTATGTTGTACCACTCTCGGGGAAAGCGTAAATTCTTGTATGACGAAGTCAAAAGTCGGTCAAGATGAATTGCAGGAGGAAAAAGAAAAGAAAGGGCTAGAGAAGTCAGGCTAGGATGCCAGATCGACCGGTGCTGGCAGCTGCAACTAGTGAGACTCTAAAGAGGCGGAGCCGATAACGGGAATAAGATCCTCGAGGATACACCGAGAAATCTGGCAAATCCACGAGGAATGGAGGTTTGGACTATCGCAGAACTGAAGCACTTGATGACGGGCTGCTTTTGCACGGTCACGGTGGAAACACAGGTCGCTGGGCAGTGGCGATTCGATCAGGAGGCTGTCGGAGAAGGCGACGGTCTGGTAGAACCAATAGGTGAGAATGAGGAAAAGGGGAATTTTTGAAGCAGAAACGCAAACAAAAGTACTTGTAAGCAAGAGGGCGCAGAAGTAGGATAAGAAAGATCGGCGCCGACAGAGATCAGATATGATGGCAAGAATGATAGCAAGGAGAAGATATGATCTGACCCTGTCGACCACACAGTTGGAAATGCCACGACCAACTGATGATGATGACCGTGACAGAGGCTTTAGGGGCAGCGTACCTTGGCAAATAATGAAGCTTGAGACGACGATAATACTCCCTTTGTCCTCCGGGTCGAATCCAACCCTGGGCGTCGTTTCTATCTGTTTCTCTCTGGCCCTTCCGGGTTCCGACAGTGTGGCAGCTGGCGTCTGGGACTTATCACAAGTCGTTAGATCTCCCAAGTGATCTACAGCTAGAACGCTGGGGTTTCCCTTCGGCTTGGATCCCTTTTCCAGACCCCTTCGACAACGTTTTTGCTTTTTCAGGAGGCTTTGCGAGTCCGACAGGTTGGAAATGATAAGTTTTAGTATGGGGGCGAGACCCGCGGTCGTTTCCCCTGCCTGAAATGTAAGAAAGTGGCTCTGCTCACTCTGGACTTTTGCCTGTTGCCTTTGATTGCCTTTCGTTTCCCCCCAGATCGCTGCTCCACCGCTGCCCGTCTGAGTTTAGGATCGAAATCAGGAGAATGCAGGTAAGCCAGTGCTCATTTGCGTAGTGTCATCACGCTTGCTGTGATTGGCTGCAGCGAGACTCGGTGGGCGACGAGACGTTCCGGCCATGGCCCATCGCCTCAGTCGAGCCGCCGGAGTTTCGCCCGTTATCTCCCCGAGCTGACAAGTTTGATCTATGGCGTTTGTGATTCGTCCCAGCAGTCTTACCTTACTAAGACCGTCCAGGTTACGAGGACAGGGCAGCAAGTCATGACACCAGAAAGATCCAAAGACACATAGATGTCGTCTCTGGGGTCTCTGAAAGCCAAGTTGGTGCAGAAATTTTTTATTTCTTATTCTTTGGCAAGATAATTCAATCAGGACCCCTGTCACGACACATTCGGGCCCTGGTCAGACAAGTACCAACTCCCGACCATGGCCCATGGCATGACTCCTAACGACGGGAAGCGACATGGCACAACAAGGACCATGCCAGAATCATGATATCGATCTATAATGATTGCACTAATACAACGCTGCCATCAGCCTATCGTCCTACCAGAGCCCACGCTCGGATCCCGGCTTATCCCTGTCCTGTACGGCCATGTCCAAGGTACGACTGTGTAGTTGGTACAGGTTGACCGCTACCGGTATTGCTACTACCGCGTCCAGACCACTCTTCCCAAAGACCCTGACACACTCGAGGACGGGGAAAACATGAGCTGTGGATCGGTGTGCCTAGGAGGATGAGGACCAGGTTGTCTAGAGGAACGGGTTGCAAATCTGCGATGTTTCCGCAGACTTTGCTTGCTTGGTAGAGTCATGGACTAGGACCCAAGATTCAGTTCCATTGACTCAGCTATGGATCCCGCGCCCCTGGGCTACTTTGTGGTCATCCGGCCTGATAACGGGATAAAGTCGCTTTAATAACCTAGCCAGCGCTTGCAATCTTTGGAAGACGGGAACGGCGGATCAGATAATACGTAGAGTTAGGCTCCAGCTTTTCTTGGTTCTCGGAACTAAGCATCTGGCCCAACAGCCGGGAACGATTTCGGTTCGCGCTAGACGTTTGACACTCGAGATAATGGCGCAGGCAGGGGATGTTATTGATGTATAGTGCGATCCGCTATTATTGACGATCAGATAAACAAAACCGGGAGTGGAGTACAACTATATACGTGCATTCTTGCTATAGGATGACTAAGTTCGCTGCCACAGAAGTTATAACCGATCAGAATAGAATAATAGCTCTACAAGTTGTATGGTACAGTGCTAGCGAGCAGACCAACCAGACAAAGAATCAGTAGATTCGAAATTGATGAAACATGCTCAAATAGATTGCAATGGCCTTTTGGGCAAGCAAGACCGCCTGCCGTCCAAACGCGCACACAGATAAACGACGTATACCTGCACACCGTTCTCCTCACCTGTATCTTCCTTTCATCGTCGCAGAGGCATTCGTCACACTCATGGAATATCGTTCATCATAAGAATCCCGAATTCGTAATACTTGCATTTCGTGGTATATAATTTCGCAGAAACAATCGGCCGTTCATCGATCGTAATGGCTGCGCAGAGCACGTAGCGCCGGCCCTGTCGCAACGCAATTCCCGCTTCCACGAACACGCTTTAAGAACTCTAGACGACCTGCTCGGCACCCCAGCTCTGGTCGGCCTCGCGCATGTTCGACGGCGGCTCAATGGAGGGGACGAATTCCAAGACAGCATACCCAATGCCGAGGAAGCCGACGATGGAACCAGCAATGTATTGCAGAACGTGGCCATGCAGGATGAGACATCCAACGAAGATGTAGACTTTATCGCTGTGTCAGTGCATAGACTGCGAGCGACGCAGCTCCTGGGAATGAAGACTTACAAACACCGCGACCAAGGAACGAGAAGAGGAAGGACGCATAGCGGTAGACATAATCCGGGATTGTGGGGAAGAATTCCAATCCGGCGACGACTACAGACATCAGCGTCAATGCACACACTGTTTTTCGTCCGCTGAGGGAAGATCTTACTGAGACCAAAGAGAATCACGTATACACCGGTGATGACATGTCCCAGGCTAATTGGGAAGAATTGCGCGATACCACCGAGAACCATAATGACACCAACAGCCACGTTGGCGAAGCGACTAAGATAGATGTATAGGTCAGTAATCAACCCCCCATATGCGCGTAACAGAGGACCCGGTGCAAACGAACAAGATGTTAGAGAGATCCATTGTGGAATTTAGGGAAGTCCGTCGAAGATTATAGCTGGTACGGGATGCGAGTTATCGACGGTGAGATTGACTTCAGCGAGGTCAAAATATGAGGATGTGGGAGCTTTCGCGCAGCGAGAAGAGAATGCCCGTTGCCTAAGTCTTGATGAACCACGTAGCTGGTTGTGGTTGACGTTCTGTCAGGGGAGCTAGGTAGCAAGATTGTCGCGAATGACGGGCGTGCGGCTGCGGACTGTCGACCAGGAGTGATGAGCGGAGAAGTAGGTGATTTGATACTCGACTGGAGCTTCGAATCAAGAATTAAACATGGGAGAGATGAAAGGTTGGGAGATGAACAAGAACCCCAGCTCGTTTCCTGCGAGGCGCAACAGGCGAGTCTGCCAAGAAGGCTGGCGAGTGCAGCTGACTCAGCTCCTAAGCGGCTCTCCATGTGGCTGAGCGCTAACTGGAGAGTACGCGTCCTCGAAGGGCAGAAGTGATCAGTTTTACGAGATGGATATGGACTGCTAGACCAGAGGGGGCAAGAAGAAAGTAAGGCCAAGTTGTCGACTCGATTTATTTGGCTAGAAACCCATATATATTGTAGTTGACGATTATACCTCGAAGCAGGGCTATCGAATAGCCACGAGATCACCGACTCGCTTGTCTAACCTCGCAGCAGACAGAGCATTTGCCAACTTGCACATCCTCACGGAGTCGTTCCCTAGACTTTCATAGATGGCGTTCAGATCTGTCCCTAGTCCAGCATCCTCGGCGGTCTTCAGGCTCCGGGAGTCCACAAACGGAGCGATAGTGGGCCAGACACTTTGCACGTTATTGAAGAAGAGCTCGACTCCAAGGTCCCCGAGGCCGTGGACTTCTTTGATCAGCTGCCTCGTTGTCGTAGGATCATAGCCAGCTTTCTTTATAAGATTGTTAAGGTCTCCCTCTGCGACCCCAAGTTAGCTCAAGCAAGCAAGTGAGCCTCAGCGGCCCGGAAATGATGAAGGCACACCATATTTCTCGTCCACAAACTCGACCAATCTTCCAAGGTTCGTTGACCCCTGCTCTCTGTATCGATTATATCCGCCGTCCTTCAATACCATGGCTCTCTCTTCCCAGCTGGCGTTTCTTAGTTTCTGAATATCATGGTATCCAACCTCGACAAGCTTCTTGAGAGTACGGTCTGTGAGACCGTGCGACATTGGCTTCGACTTCAACATTGCGTCCATGAGCATGGCGAGAATGGTATCTGGTGAGCCGCTAAGCGCTTTACCCTCGATTGCTGTTCCCTCCAGCGGGCCACGGCCGAATCTCTCAATTGTCTTCTCGAGCTTCTCCCTATTTGGAGACCGTTGCGGTTTATCCTGGCTCTTATGGCCGTTCTCGCGTTCTTCGTCTTCTTTATTTTCCTCGCTGCCCTCTTTGTCACCCTCCTCGCTCATATCCTCATCTATCTCCCCTTCGCCAAACTCCCCCTCATCGTCAACATAGCCCTCATCATCTTCCGCTTCAGGCGGTTTCCCAGACTTGGCTGCTTTACGCGGGCGCTGCGACTTCAGCTCTTTTGAGTCTTTCTCCTGTAATTCAGGTGTTTCGATGCTTCTCTTGCGCTTTGTTGTGCTGGTTACGTCGTCGGTCTCAAGGCCGTCTTCGACCTGAGGGGCTCTGTACTCTTTCATATTGGCTGTAGCTGCGTCGTTAACTTACTCGTACTTCCTCTTATCCTTGCAGATTACTGCGTAGATAAAAACAACTACTTAAGGGCTAATTCTTTAGGTTGTTTATCGTCCTGGCTTGTCTTCTATGATAGTGGTGACGCAATGGCGACGTCTACAAAATACCCCGGTATGCTGTGGGGAAGCAGTAATAAACGACGTCAATTACTTTTTCTTTTTCTTTTATTTTGCCATTATTTTTATTTTTTCTTATTTCATTTTGGGAAAGGACATTAACTCATAGTATTTAATTCTAGTTCCCAATCAGTCTGCACGGGTGGCCCAACCTGTCGGTATTTGTTACAAAGAGACCTTTCACTACTAATCACAACTTCGCTCGGATTTTCTTCTGCAAAGTGTCTTTCACCAACCGCACTGCCTCGGCGGCACAGCCATACGAAGCCTGATACCCAAATCCTCCATGTCCATAGTTATGCACGACCGCAACACCCTCAATCATCTCCGCCTCAATACGCGGCCCGTCATCACGCAAAGGACGCAGGCCCACGCCGTGCCTAATAATGTCTAGCCCTTCAATCCCCTGGCCCTCACCTACCAGCTCCGGACAAATGGAAATGGCACGCTTCATGATGCGTACGGCAAGGTTAGGATCAGGCAATGGGTCCCACTGATGTTTCTGGTAGCAGCCACCTAGAATGGTGCCGCCGCCAGCTGCACGGGTCATCATGTACATGAGTTCATCCTCACCGTCATCAGTGCCTGACATGGAAACCATTTTACCAGGATCGTTGCGGACAATGACGATCTGTCCACGACCTGGGTAGAGCTTGTCGTCGCGGACACCGCCAAGCTTTTTAGATGCTAGGCCGGTACAGTTCACGACAATATCGGCGGGTTGCCCGGAATGGTGAGCATTCGCTGCGTCTGAGACATGCTTGAACACTGCCCGCTTGAACACTGCGCCGTTCTTACGGCATTGGCCGACTAGCCAGGGTAGATATACCGCAGTGTTGATGCAGACTGAGGTGAAGACCTGCGCGTTGTCAACACCGGGCGCCAATTGGTCTTTTGGAAGGTTTTTGAACTGAATTGTTAGTAAGCCATATGTGTGCATATGAGGTATAAGCGTACATCAGGGACAACGTCTTTGTACCAGGGGTTCTCGCTGACCAGGGCTGAGAACCATTTACCGGTCGTAGTTTCCTGGTCCTTTTTCCGGTTGTGAACGATGGATTCTAGTGACTTGTTAAGGATGTCACGGACTTTCATTTCCAGATAGCATACCTTGGAAGTGGATTCCAGCCTCTGGATGCTTCTCGGTCAGTTCCTTTAATGGCTGCCAGGTCGCTCGCTCCCATTTAGCATGGTTGGTGCCAGGCTGTCCGGTTCTGAATCGAGGTCAACGATCAACACCGGTCGTTTCCAGAGTGGACGAGAGGGATGGTAGGACTGCGCATACGGAAGGTAGTTGGCACCAGCCCAGGGTGAACAGTATTCAATATCATAGTCTCCCGGCATATGCTTGGCCACGACGGTGACGGAGTTGCTGGGATCCTGGGACAGAAGGTAGGCGGTCGTGAGCCCAGACACCCCGGCCCTGTAAATATTGTCTTAGCTCGCAAATCCAGAATAGCAGGTGGTCTGTGAAGTCATATTACCCGAGCACCACGATGTTATTTTTGGTCATTGTGGCTTTAATCACGTTTGTGATTGTTAGAGGTTGGGATTTGACGGCGTCAGTTCAAAGAAGAGGGAAGATATAATCAGAGAAAAAAAAAGGAAACAATCATGCAATACGAGTTGGAGAGAATATATGGTACAATCGCCAAGGACCACTACGTAGCAATCGAGAGCTACCCCAATCCATTGTGGATGGTTCTCATTATCAATCGGGCCGATACGTTAGCGATTGATAGCCCGGTAGACTGCGGTATATGGGACGTGGGGCAGTGAATGCAACATCCGATTCTGCCATTGGTGACACAGCGATGCTTGAGAGCAGTTGTGCTGCCCTGTAGCAGAATATGCCTCGTGGATAAAAGCAGTCATCGCCTCATTAGAATCCTCAATTGTCATATTGATTTTTCCTTATCAGGACTTTTTTTGTTGCGACTGCCGCAATGCGGGGTTTCTTATCAGCTGTGCTAAGCATGGATCCGTCCCCATACTTCTCGTTATTACATTAATGTGTAGGATATGTGGCAGGTAACTTGGAACTTACTGATATCAACTAGCATCAGCACCAGATCTAAAATATAGTACATGGGCCCTTAGATAACGCAGGTACTGAGCGATCTCGCAAAAACGCGACGCGTCAGTAATAATACATGATTGCCAAGTTCAGTTACATTACCGGAAGAAGCAGGAGCGCCCGGAACTTTGGAAAAAGACAAAAATACGGTGAGCTGTTTGCACGTTACGCAATACAAAACGCGGAGGCAGGATTCGTCAAGGAAATTCCAAGCTATTCACTCACTCGACAGTCTGGCTCGGGTTGTGATTCATCGAGTCCTAACTAGAGGAACAAAAAGCTTTAGCAACTTTCGAGCTTCTCTTTCCGCCTTTCTGATACTGGTTCCGGGGCTTCCAATTAGTTATCCAACCTTTCCCGAGTCAACCCTGGCTATCAGTTTTGTTAAAGCTCCGTAATTTCTTTTTCCACTCCTCCGAGTCCTCGATCCTCGCTCCACACTCCACCGACCCTTCTTCGCTCCCCATTTCAAGCTTTCTTCTTCCCTTCCATTCTGGCTCGACGTAGCTCTCTTCTCTACCGTCCTCAATGAGGGACCGTCGCGGGGTAGGGATTTTCCAATCATGGCAGATGTCCCGAAAGGCGGCAGGATCGTGCCTATAATCGCTCCTCGTCACAATGATCATCCTGAAGGGAGCTTACAGGCGATCAATGACCCTAAGCACGAGAAGCCGCCGGAGCAGGGTCCCCAGGAATCCCGCCGCCGGGGCCCTAAAAATACACGCAGCAAGGCAGACACAGAATGCTTGGAGCTTCCTAGTCTCACTCAGCTAGGGCTTTATGCTCTTCCCACAGAGGGTGACGGTAGGTCTCGATGGCAGAGAACGCGTTGATTTCTGTATCCTTTGTGCAGTGGACTAACTGGTATTTTCATAGGCAACTGCCTCTACTACGCGCTATCGGACCAATTGTACGGGGACTTCAACCATGCCGACCACATCCGGACGCGCCTCGCAGATCACATCCATGCCAACCGGGACTACTTCATGAGCTTTATAGCTGCCGCTGGTGGGGAGCGAAGAGCTCCTAGACGTGCGGCGGCTGAGGCTGCTCGAAACTCTTACTGCTCTTCCTCGTCCGCCAGCCCTGCCCCTCCGTCCACCAAAGATAAAGAACGAAGTTTCGATTCCCGAGTAGCAGAGTCGCGGAAGAATGGCGTGTGGGGCGGAGCAGAGGAGATACAGGCCTTTTGTCAGTCATTCAAGAAGGATGTGAACGTTTATACTATGTACGGAATTCAGAACTTTCGCGACGTCCACGCTCCGGCGGACGAGGAAAGGGAAACCATACACATTGCCTTTCACGTAAGGGCTACTCAAGTCAATTGCCGCTCTCTTGTCTGATACTCACGCTTCTTACCAGGATTTCCATCACTACTCCTCTGTACGCCATTGCGAAGGCCCTCATACGGGCTTGCCGCGTATCCCTAAAGCAGAACAATCAGCACAAACCAGCACCGCACCTCCAGACGAAGGCGTGGTCAATGTAGCTTCCCCGTGGAAAATATCAGCTATCCAGGCAGGTCTCGGCGATAAGTATGACCGTGAAACTATTGTTGAGGTACTCGAGCAGTGCCGAGGCAACATAGACAATGCATTTCTGAACCTGCTTGGTGACGATGTAAACACGCAACAACCCGAAGCCACCGCTTCCCGAGCAATCATGAAGTCGCGGTTTCAACCCTCTTCGCGCTCCTCATCTCCCTTTAGCACTGGGAGCAAACGCTCAGCTGATGATACCGACGAAGAAGAAAACCCGCGGCCGGCTTCACGGCGCTCCCGAGTTCGCGAGCAAAAGCGTCGGATCCTCCCAGATGTTACAGTTGGGATTGCATTCCGAGATGATCAAAATGACCTTGTCTCCTTGCGTCTTCGTGTGAGCCCCGATAAGGCTGTTTCTAAGTCACCAGCCGAAACTGCTAGAGAGCTTACAGAAGCCAGCTCCACCGAATCATTTGAAGAAAGCTCAGCACTCGCGAAACAGGGTAGGAGATTGAAGTCCAGGAACAAACAGACCGCAGATATCAGTGAAACCTCAAGCCAACAGAGTGAACCGAACACCAACGAGCAAAAACTACGCCGAAGTAAGCGCATCTCTCGGAGCCGAAATACATAAGCACTTTTCGTCTCTCTCCGAAGTTTTCTCTTGGTCCGTCTTTTCTCTTACGCAACCGTCTCGTTATCCTCTCCCTATCACATCAATCCACGATTGCATTCAAGCGCATTGGGCGGCCCCGTCTCTCATGGTTTCTTTTCCAGAGTATATTGTGTCAGCGACTTAGCGGTTGTTTTGAATTTCTCCGGTATCAAACAGCATTTTTAGCCTTTTGCGTGCCACCGTCGACGACGAACCAGTTCTTGCTTTCTATCCTACATGCGAGCACAGGTACACATTATACCATCATGGGGCGTTGATCGGTTCGGCGGAATCACTTTCCTGGCATAGTACACGGTTCAAGGCTTGCATCTGGGCCTTTCTCTTCCTGCGTGGGTAGAGATTGTTGCATTTAGCGCGTCACACTTATTATCTGGCGTCTCTCTTATGATGGCGCAAATGGGCGTGGTGTTTTTGTTCTTCATGCTTCAGGAGTTACTTTGGCGTTTGGGTCGGGAAAAGAAACATATCATTGATGCCATGCTTGCCTTGGGAATTTTTGGCGGGCTGTTTTATTCTAGAATCTAGAGCGTGTTTCTCCCTTCTGTTCTGGCTCATATACGTGAAATCTGGCTGGACTGTTTCACTATAGCTAGAAAATATGAATTACTATCTCAGAGAGAACTGACTAGATGTATTGATTCTTCGTAGTTATATTGCTTTTCAGACCTTTGTTTAGGCCTGGCTCAGACAGACACAACTCATCCGATAGTGACGCCATGATTGCAAATAATTGGCGTAGCTGCTCATTATTGTCCAATTCTATCCTATATATATACATGATAAAGCATTACACCCTGTACACCCTGTCTTCCTTTTCCCCCATCACTTCTTCGTTATGCGCCATGCCGTAAAACAAAACAAAAATAGAAATAGAAATAGAAATGAAAGCGCCGAGACCAAGAACATAGCATATCGCATACGGAGGAGTATAGTCAACAAAATCCTGGTAAGTCCAACTAAGCGGTCAAGTTTATGTAGTTTCGTGCTTGTTTTGAGAGATTGGTGGTTCGCGCGGAGAGTAAGGTCCAGATTAGCTTGGGTGCGGGCGTATGTGGATGGAATGGATAGCTTCAAGAGGCCCATTTTGCCTTCATTAGGGCAATATGGGCGCATTAATGTTCGGAGGCGCAGTCACCGATTAACCCTGGACGGGATGTAGGTTGGAAGAAGCGGAGATGAATAGACGAGTGAGATGGTGAGTATCAGCCAGGCAGAATAGTATGCCAAACCGAGATCCTCAAAAGCCTGGACTAGGGCGCAGACGCAGCCCGGGCGCATAGCAGAGATTATATAGTTCATCAACATAAGTCTGTGCAGTCGAGTCACCAGCCTCTACAACTGTGACAGAAGTATGTTTTCCCAAGGCTGCCTCAGTGGCAGGATCCGCTATCCTCGCCACATCTACTTTGACTTCTTTCTGGACTATGATATCGCCTAATGGCATGCTGTCCGTGAGAATCTCCTGGGACGGTAGGGTTCTTGTGCTGCGATCACGTGCTCGTCTGTGCGATGACCAAAGGTTGAGGTTGAAAATGCGGCGGGCTGAAGGGGCCAATTCGGAGTCTGTTGTGGAATTAGAGCGGATAGTTGAGTAGAGAATTCCTTTGCTAAGTTCGCGCGCGAGGCCGTCGACGTCAGTAGCGCCGCTGTTGACCTGTTGCTGGATGCGGAAAAGGCGAAGGGGCATAAAGGCGTAGTCTGGGTTAGTGACGCGGGTGCTGAGGGATCCCACTGTGCAGAATGCCAGGAGCATGCATGTTTTGTTGTCGGAGATTCTTGTGCTGCGGCACGGTGCCATCAAAGGTCGTGGGAAGAAGCGAGATGCGGAATTGAGGTCTGGTGGAAGCGACATAGCGAGGCCCGCCATTGCTCGGCTAAGGTCTCGACGAAACTCGTCGGCACCTTTGTAGCTTCGTGCCTTGTCGGAGCTCAGCCAGTCAATACAGGTCGCGACTAACCACCCCTCCAGATGCGAGATCAGTTCCAAATGAGACGCTGATAGGCGCTTCGCTTTCAGCGTGACTGACGGTAGCGGATTTCCCATTCCTTTAGCGGTCAATACCTCAAACCGATCATGGACCGTAGGGCGGGTAATAAAAGAGACTAGATGAACGCCAGGCTCATAATTCCGCCCAGACGCAGCAAAGTCGCGCATATCCTTGAGGTGCACTTCTAGTGCTCCTGATACGACATTCAAACGTCTGGAGAGGAGAGAAGAGACGTTATCGATTGTAGCAAACCTAAAACCTGAAGCTGCGAGCCGAGAGGCTTCTTGCTTTCTCAGCTGGCGCACTGTGAACAACAACTGGCCCTTTCCAGTACGTAGCTTGGAGTATGCCATAGCGCGCGAAAAACGTGATGAGGTGGTAGAAGTGGTCAAAACATCGTCATACAGCATACCCAAATCATCCAGCGGTTGTCGAACTTGGTCAGCAAGATCATACGCTGCCACGCAAAAGTGGCGCTTGAACATTTCGTCGAACCCTGCATTGGCTTCGGCTTCTTGATCCGGATCTATACCCTTCGCAATATACCGCTTGTGCGCCTCATCCTCTACTTCTATCCTGTCCCTCATATAAGGGACAACCTCTTTTATTAGACTCCAATTCCGACTTGCCCGGAAGGCCCATAGAAAAGCAGGATGAGTTCTAGTGAGGTCGTCATCGCTGAAGGTCTTCATAATGAGTTCGTAAGCTTGTGGCGAGTAGCGATCGCTGGGAAGGCTTAGCGACTTACCTTGCCGATATAACGGTCGACTATCTTTCGGGTGGGAAGAAGAGCATGTGGTGTGACCATAACTCGACCTTCCAGGTCAAAGAAAACAGAGGCCAGCACCAGCTGTTGCGCTTGCATTCTCAGACGTCTATGGTCACCACTGGCAGTTATAGCACATGCCGACAGGATGCCACAGGCGACACAGGCCTAGATTGTGTTAGCATTTTGGGAAGGTGCCCGTTGATAAGCATCAGAAACTAACCAGGACTGAGCATATGATGACTGTCTGAGTCCTTGATAACTGGCCACCTCGGCTTGCAGTTGGGTCATGCTCTTTATAGGTTGTTCCGACTGCAGCAGTCCAGTGCATGCCGGACACAGCCAGAGCCAGTAGACAGCCGCAGATCATGCGCCTCCACCAACGATTAGTCCACGAAGCTCTCCACCGAAAGAAGATACTGAGCGCTGCGATGCTAGCACATACTGCAATCACAGCAGAGCCGGCGACATTTCCGGCAGAGTAGCTGCATTTGTAGTTGGTAATGCCTAACTGACCAACGTAATGCATGCCACACACTGAGCCTCCCGTCAACACTCCTCCTGTAAAGATCCTTGTGTATCCTGCCTTCTCGCTTGTACCAACAGCATAAAAGGCCCCAAGCAGAACACACACGGGAAGGATGAAGGAGACGCCGGTGAATGACATGCTGTATAGAACCTGAATGTGATTGTCTCCATCGCCAAGGACAATCGCTCGGTTTCCAATGAAATGCATGCACCAAATTCCAATTCCACCCATTGAGACCGCAGACGTGAGTAGCAGGTACCTAATTTTAAAGCTTGTTTAGAGCTGTAATCCGTCAGAAGTCGCAACTGTTGGAACTGCGTACCAGTTATAGAAGCCCGCAGTTGATGTCCGTCGATGAAGAAGCTCCAATGTAGTTATACAGCCCATGACACTGATGACATAGGAGAGAACAATGAAGCCCGGTAAATAGGAAACAACGACCACGTCCCCGGTGGGGAGTGTATCCATATTCAACATGGTCCGATGGTTGAATAAAGTCGACTTCGGAGAAGACGAGCAGGTTTAAAGAGTAAAGAATGCATACATAGTGGTCAACACATACGCATACCTGGAGCCTTCCGGTCTATGGAGAACGAGAACAAAAAAGTGAAGGAACAAAAGCCAGCAAGCACCTTGTCCATAAATGTGGCGAGCTGAGCTTGTTATAAACTTATAGTTGGTTGACGCCAGGGGCTCCGCAGGCCTGTCTACCTTGATTAAAACGGGTCCACTATTCTCCAAGACGAATGGTTTTAAAGATCTGACAAGAGTTCAGAACCAGGAACGATGATACACTTGAAGCAATTTAAACTCCGGCTGCGTCTCACCTTTGCAGCCGTCCTTGTGTATTTGGAATATCTCCATCATATTTCAGAGCCATGGTCCTGCTGGTCGAGACGACGAGTCATTGCTGGAGTGCTGTGGTTTGATCTTAAGCGGAAACAAATGACAACCCTGCTTTTCCTTCACATTGATATGCCACGGTAATCTAGCTCAGCTGTCTCATCGAGATCGTGTTATCGTGGCGATGGGGCGCAGACTAACTGGGTCTCCGATCTGATCGGATCGCCTGATAGGAACCGTAAGAGCGCGCTAGAGCCTAGCTCCGGAACCAAAAAGTTCTCCAATGTCTTAGATCTGAGGCTAGACCAGGCAGCGCTACCGCCGCGGCTGTTCAGCCCAAACCGCACCCATTCTCGTGCACAGATAGCCGAGATTGTTAGACATAAGTTAATTAACTCGCCCTCGTGGGATCGAAATCCTTGCGATTTATTGGCAAACCGACCTTCCGCGAGATTCCTTCGGTCTCTCGGCTCTCAGCGGTGGATATCCTGTCTCTCCGTTTACCATGGCAGCCATAAGCTAAGACGAGGTAGAATGAATTATGAGCAGGATTGACTTGGATAGCCAGCGCAACGAGGTGAAACTCGAATTGAGCGGCTGTAAACTGTAGCTTCACAGCGCTCCATTCAAAAGGTCAATAAGCCAATAATTGCATTCACACGGTCACCGAATGGGCCACGGAATAACTTGAGATTTCTGTCGGTCGTCAGCAAGTCAGAGCTCGAAGGCCGCATAGTCAAACTTTAACCTGACTCGGTTGTGTTTTGTAAGGCTTTGCCAGTCGCACCTTCGTGTCAGCTCCTGCTTAGGGGACTCCGAAGGATTGTCGTTTTTAAAGACGAAGAAATATGGAATGTATCAGCGAATTCTGAATACCATCTAACAGTCCACATTGTTTGAGCGTTGTCCAGTTGGCGTTCGAGTCACCAAACCTGGGGTGATGCAGGTTGGACGAACTGAAGGTCCAGGTCCAAATTGCGGCTGCATGCAGTCTGCACATGATTCGTTGAACACTCTAGGCACACAACAACACGTGCCATGCCCGTTCCCAGCTTGTCTAGACTCGATCACAACGCCAGCTCACTATGGCTCACTCGATTCGGGTCTGGAAACGCAACACGCTTGCTGTCAAATGGCTTTGACAATGTAAATATTCTGTTTCATGCAGCCTAAGTTTCAGGAACCGATTTATGAACATCCAAGTTGACCTGACGCCACAGTTCCACGAAAGGGAATTCACGATGCAGTGGATGGCGTTTGCTGAAATTTTATCAGCAGCTCAGGCTCTGATGGATCCTTGACTCAGTACTCAGGTGCAGAAAATTTAGAGTCAAGACGTGAGGTCCGACTCGAAAGTGAAGTTGGACAACAACGACTGAGTTCTTCATTACCATCATCACTATCTGGTCTGATCTCTGCAGAGTTTTGTAAGTCAAGTGCCATCGTCCGAACCCGTCAGTGAACAGTCTCGTTATATTGAGTAAGGCGCAAACGTCACTGCTATATTCGTATGCACGCCGCTGCCCTCCGGCTAGAGAGAAGCTCGTCTCTGTCGCCTGGGACGGTCAGCCTGTATTTGTTTCGGTCTTCGAACTCCGGTAACGAACCACGGTTGAGCTTTGGACGGACTTGGAGTTGGAGCTACTACGAGTCGCGACCCACCGCTGTCAAAGATTTCCACGTGGATATACTATGGAGTATGGCCGGAGAATGATTGCCAACCGTTGGCAGAGAACCTGATTTGTCCAAACTTAGTGGCAACTGAGAGCAACTCTCGGGCCCAAAATACCCGCCAGTCGCTTTCTCTGTCCGAACGCAGGAGTCAATCATGTGGCTTGGAAGCAAGTTAGCTGACTGAATATCGGTTACCGCTGTTGCACAGAGGAGACAAGTCTATAAGGGCTTCTTGAAGGCGTGCTACCAGCGCAATTGCTCTCCAGTAGAGCTAAGGTCTGCCTTCGGTATGCCTGCGTGACATTCTTGAATCCCTGCCTGGCTTCCATCACCACAGCATAAATCCCAGATGCGGCACACCTTGCGGACAAATTTCTGACGTCGTCGATTATGAACTGTTTCTCTCCTTGCGGGGTAAGTTTCAACTTGAACCCTACTGAACACCTAGTCTAGCTGACTTCATTGAGGCGCACAGTACTATGATGCATCCTTCTTTCGAACCTCTACCGCCGATGTCATGCTTACCGGTGCCTTGCTGGCACTACCACATGGGAACTATTATTATCATGCCTGCCGTAAGAATTCTTAGTTCCTTTACTAACTGTTTGCATACTTCGAGCCTACGGATGAGGGGCTGCACTTTTTAGAGAGCAAATTCTCGAAAAGGATCTCTGCGTGCCGGTGATACACATCACCGTTCAGAACCTGTCGGCTCGCGAAATTCTAATATAAGGGCACTTTACTCATTTGCTGTCGGACAGAAGGGACGAGCTGCGTATGGCCTATAATATTGCTCCCGTCGATCCCACGGTACCTCAACCATGAATCGATACGTCGGCAGTTCACAGAGCTTTGGGCTTACACCAGGTTCTGCTTATGAATGCAGCCAAGACTTTCCGCGTATCAAACCAGCTTATGAGAGCGGGGCTCTTCCTCTAATATTGTCTTTGCTCGTCCTGGAAATATGCCACCGTTTAGGGCGAAGCCCCTGTTACATTGCGAGGCTGCGATAAATCAATGCCGCCAGCGTAAAGCACTGCTGGAGCTTCCCTGCTACTCCGTACTAGCCTATTACCTAAGTCGAAGTCTGCTAATATTACTCCAGCTTGTAGGTGCAGATACAACCGCAACCTTTCCTTTCTGGCTGAATGAATATCGACATGCGCAAGGCATGGGCAGGAAGGCACGGATGCGCTATTCTTGGGCTCTTCGCGGAAGCTGCCGTTACACTCGCGATTGTGCCATTTGCTTGCATGAAGCAGCCTACTGTAATTTACTAGCATGTCAAACCGAAGGGCTAGATGCCGAGGATGTGCAAATCGTTGAAAGGAAGTTTCCTCTCCAACAGCTGCTGAATCCAATACATATATTCGGTTTTCGTGTTCTGCTCCCTTTGCTGTACACTCAAGACTCTGGCGGCAATCCTATACTCTAATCAGACCAACGCCAAGTCGAGGATCTTCATCACTCGGACCAACGGAGTGATTATCAGTCGACATCCAGAATTACATACGGGGTTGGCATTCTAGAACGTACCACCGTGGAGGGGTTCAAGCGGGGAGGATATCCTAGGGCGGATTGTTCCTGTCGGGCGACCCTGCAGATGTACCCCTACTACAGAAAGCTCTTAACGCTACCCCTCGCTCACTTGAATAATGCTCCGCAGCCTGAGAGTGTCGGGTTGTTTCTGATGGAATCTGTTGAAATTTCCCCGTTCCCGGCCAGCCAGCGATGCATTGCACGCCTTGAACACTGCTGTCCTGTGTCCGCGTGCTAGTCATAAGATACAGACTTGGCAATACCCGCGGAAGATCCGCTGTCCGTGGTGCATGAAGACTATCTTGAGTGATGTACCTGACTAGTCCCAATCAGACTAAGCTACTTGAGCCCATCGTTCTCTGCGCAATGGACTGCTAGCCACTTTTCTCTACTTCCGACAATGAGATCCGTTTCGAGCGGGGCTTCTATTGGTATTCTCGGATAGTCCGTGCAGATGTGAATATTGTTAAGTGTGGTGTAATCCTACAGCGCACGCTCTTCCTGCATTTTGCCATCCGCGAGCCTGATTAATTTGCTCTCACTAGGTGAAGTCTTGCATCGACCCGTTCTGTCCAACCGCGAATATACAGTAATAGTGCCGGTTACCGGAACATGTCCGACACTTTGAAATGCCATATTGGGCAACCGACGCGACGTCCGCCCACACATAGAACATTTCCCGCCTCCCGCTCGATAATATTCTCCGCGTGTCTTGGCACTTTCTGAACTATTCAGTGATCTGCTCTATTTCAGCAGCTACGCCAATCATATACTCGAGTGCCAGGCTGAGAGGTCGCTAAACGGTTTCAGGTTTGGAGTTGGGACGGTGACTGTACCGCGGTTCAGACATTTCCATATGTTCGAGTTCGACCAGTAATAGGCAGAGGGTGACATGCCGAAAGACCATGGACAGTTTGTTTCTATTCCCTATCAGAAACCTGCCTGAGTGGTTAGCCATTTTACTGGACCCTTTACAGTCTACACGAGTCTCGACTCTCTTGAGAATCGATCAAGAATACGAATTGAAAAGCAATTCAGGCTATTACTGCACGTACCACGAGCCCTTCACATGTACCTGGCGAGGTCCCGGCAGATCGGATACTTTGCTGCAGCCAATCAGATACTTGGAGATACTTCAGCGTATCAACGACGCTTGAATAAAGGATCCTGGTCCCCAACGAGCAGCGCGTACTGACGGAATCAAACCTGATATGATTCTGAGATCATCGGACTGTACTGGAAACTTGCAAAGCGCTCTAACCCACTCCCCCACATCAGTTGGCAGGAGAAATGAGTCTGATCAGAACTGTTGGTAAAGTGGCGCGCTAAAAGGTTCCATAACCAATTCCCGCCAAGACGCGCTGCAACCAAATTTTCTTCAGCCTCCAGAAACTCAAGCCTGAAGAAGCATACCCCACCGTTCAGGGACCAGGCGTGGCGGTCAAAGTGAAGAATGAGAAGGAATTTTCCTGCAGTTGCACTCCGCAATCCCACTGCTTACGTCTGCTTTCCCTAGGCAGACACCGACATTTGGACCACGGAACCAACGTCTTACCGAGATTTGTCCCGTCGACTGTGTATTGCTAGGGAAACAGTTAGATTGAAATATAGACAGGTCTTGGAAGAGTCGAAACGCGGAATACGCTGCTCTCGTTGATCGTGGATAATCATTTCTTCTTTCCGTTAAGCTCTATTCTTTCAGCGGACCTAGAACCCTGTTAGCTTAACCATTAGCATCGCCGTAGCGCAGATTTGCGAGTCATTTGCCAAATGACAGGCCAGCTTAGCGAGTGGCGCTTGGATCAGTCTGGTTTCAGGCACTACGCCGACTTATCCTGGTCTTGCTACGACGACGCCGCAGTTCTGCACGCTTAAGCGGGTGAATAAGGTCCACAGGGAATAGTTGCAGTGGGACTACTAGCGCTCATCTCCGAATGGACGGCACCACCCTCATGACTAGCGGACGGCAGGACGATTTCAGTTAAGGAGAGAGGACCTGACAGTGGGCACAGTGACAAAGGCCTTTAAACAGAACCGTTCCCACTGTCCCCGGCTTTCGGCCCCCCAAGTTTCGAAGTCGAACGTGAAACGTCTTTGATCGACCTCTGGTCAGCGCAAGCATGGCCATCACCGGCGACAATTCGCCCAATGTGGCGGGCAGCGTCATCATGTTGACCGTCCTCGCCTTCGTTACCTACGGCCTGCGTGCGTATTGTCGTATCACGAGGAGATCGTGGTCCACAGAAGACTGGATCATGACAGCGGCTTTGGTATGTTAGATTGTGTCACTGTCACTTTTCCTTGTCAGTGGGTTCAGATCACTGACGAAAGAAGGTTCCGTTCTGTGTTCTTGTAGCAGGCTGCGTTGGAGGCGCTTTCAATGGCATTGGCGTTCATGCATCACGACTCTCGGAGCCCGGAAATGAGAAATACCAGGCCGAAGGACAAAAGTTCTTTCTTATATTCGAAGTCGGCTATTGTGCCGCCATCATCCCCATCAAGCTCAGCATCAGCTGGATGTTGATCCGAGTAGCTGAAGGGCGGAAGAAATATGTCTATATACAATACGTTGTTATCGCCCTCTTCTCCACCATGAACATCATTGCGTTGATCTTCATTCTCACCAACTGTATTCCGGTTGAGTACGTTGCAGCCCGTCAAATCCACAGTTAAGGAGAAAGGTGGACGAAGCTAATGAGTATTGCAGGGCCGCCTGGGACACGAGTCTGCTTGAGAACGGGGGACACTGCCAACCTGCTCATGTTCTCGCCGACGCCTACTACGCCTGTACGGCCGTGAACATTGTCACAGACTGGGTGACTGCCATCATGTTTGTGCCAAACACAATCCCTGAATTGCAGAACTGTCGACTAACTCCAGCCAGGCCGATCCCCCTACTATGGAACGTCCAGCTTGATAAGCGCAGTAAGATGGCCGTCATCGGCCTGATGAGTCTCGGTGTCTTGTGAGTAGCTCACTCCGTTCTTTATAAGAACCATTACCTATTCCGTGCAATACTGACTGTTGCTCCCCTTCAGTGCTTCCCTCTCCGCATGCGTCCGTCTCAAGTACACGGTCAACCTAACCAACCAGGACAACTACCTGTTCGCCATTGCTGACGTCGTCATCTGGGGTTTCGCCGAAAACGCCATCGGCATGATCGTCGGCAACATCGCAACCCTCCGCCCCCTCTTCCACCAATTCTTCGACCGCACCTTCCGCCGAACAGGCTATACCAGCAGCCGCAGTCGGTCACGATTCCCTTCCAACTACGAGCTCTCTCAGCACGGCGGCAAGAGCGATCCCGGAAATGCATACCTATCTACTGTTACTGAAGTGCATGGCGCTCCCGGCCGAGGCAGGCAAGATAGTCAACTAAGCGACGATGACAGCCAGAAGATGATAATTCATGGTGCGGCGGCCCGGGGTCATAATGATATTATGGTCAGTCGGCAGGTTAATGTTACCTACGATGCCTAGCGAGGGCTTTTTCTTTTTGGTTCGGGGGGATTTCTGGTCATAGATTCATAGTGCATTCTCCAATTTACTACTATCTCTAATATTTCATATTTCCATTCAAATATCTTCCAACCAATCGTGCTCAATCTATCAGAGCTGACGCGCTGTTCCCTGCCTAGACCAGGTGGAGCCTCTAAGCGAGATTAACAAAGATTAAGAGTGATAAGATCTGCGGCCATAGCGGCCAAGGAGCATTTAAGTAACGCCCAGAAGCCTGGGATAAAGTATCCGTATTCCGTAATAGGCCATAATAAATTAACGGCTCAGCCCTAACCAGAAAGGAAAAAATCGCCGGTTAGGGTTGCAGTCACAGACACGGCAGACTCGCACGCTAACAGCACTGTTGTTTGGTGGTTAGATAGCCCCTGAATCTGGTCGTGGCAAATGCGATCGATTATCAGAACTGGGTGTCGGATAACAAGAAGAAAAGGAGAACAGCTTATAGGTGATTGTGATACCCACCAGACGGGATCGGGACGATGCGACTGGGTCACTCAGGACTGAGGTAGGTATTCTTTATACAGTCCGCTGGTAGTTTACGGAGTTAGGCGGAGTACTAGAGTCTCCTTACGGCTATATTTATTTTGTAGCCTACCAGCCTGTTAGAAAAAGGCGGGACCAAAGATGGGGATCGACGTTCATTTAAATAGAAACGCATAGCATAAATGAATGATGGGCACAATTTTTAATTATTAACTATTAATGCACCCGCGCATATCATCGTCCTTTCCTACTCCGTACAAATCTATATATCCTTTATATATCCATTATAGTATGAATACTTTCCTACAGTTGATCTCCGCCACAATTACACCGCAACAATCAAGAAAAACAAAACTGTCTGGTACGCCAGCTCAAACTTAATGGGCTTTGAGCTGGTTGGGAAGAGGAGACATTAACAGCTGTTATCTGGGAGTACCATTGCAGTGAGGAGGTGCATATACTCAATAATTACTGGCAGGACTCTTGGACAGAAAATATAGTACCAATTTGAACTACGAAGATATATTACATATCTATATGGTTTTGGGTAAGGAGCCAAAATAGAAGCACTACATCACACGTATCCTGACTTCTCTCGTATAGAGAAGCCAGATAGGGAGAGTCCGTTCGGTGATCCGTCTACTATGGGATTGTTTTTCTGCTTATGGGTTGTTCATGGTATCACGCCAACATGAGGAAGTAGGTAGCCTAGGTCTCCGGAAGGAAGTCGTCAATATGGCCGGTGGCCTGAACATCGGCGGAGAACGGAGGATGGAGGCTTACTGTGAGGGTTTTTTCCCTAGCTACGGTAGATTATACTTATGGTGTTATTCTACTTTGCAGGCGGAGGCCTGCACATAGATACGCAGGATACCTCATATATCGGAAGCTCCATATGAGCTTACATGAGCAATCGATTTGCGCTGATATTGGCGTATATGTTCTATTATAGTAGCATCGCTTTACAACTATGCTGATATGATTTCTTGGTTATACGTACATGTCATATGGGGGGCTCAAGCGAAGACTTTAGTTCAGTAATGAAGCTTATGTACGGGGTACCTTCCAGTCTATGTTATAGAGCGCAAGTCGTCGAGATACTCCCTATGTTTATGGTAGCGGAAACCTCTACCATGGGTCGTCGTCAATAGGGCGTTCCCTCCCAGTGTCTAGCGCATAAATGCTCCGAGTCTTATATAAGTGCATAGATCGTCTGATATTTCCGCAATGCTCGGCTTTCTATGCCGCAGAGCATGACTACGAAGCTATACACTGCGGGAGAAGCCGAGTGGATCCTTCGTTCATTCGAGAGTGCCACGAAATATACAAACATACTTCACAAACAAGATACGTCAGGGATGAGTAACGTTTCATACAGACCAGAGTCTGCATATAGCAAAAAATAATCGAACATTTGCATATCTCAAGAATTAGGGGACAATCCCGTTCTGACCGCTAGACAATGATCTAAGCAAGCAGAGCCTTGATACCGGCCTCGAGCGCACCGGGGTTGGCACCAACCACATCGCTAACCTTCTGGCCATCCTTGAACAGAAGGAAAGTAGGCATGGCGCGAATACCGAGCTCAGCGGCAACCTCGGAGAGCTCGTCAACATCAATCTGGTAGAATGAAGCGTCGGTGTAGGTCTGGGCGAATTTCTCAACGGTGGGCGCAATGGCCTTGCAGGGACCGCACCATGTCGCGAAGCAGTCGACGACGACGAAGCCCTTGGCGTTCAGGACCTTCTCCTGGAATTCGGCCTTACTGTGAGTCACAATGACGTTAGTTATCGTTGATTTGATGTGGCAAATGGGGTTTTTTCAATGAGAGACCTACGAGGTAATGGGGGGGACGTGTTCAGAGGCACCCATTTTTGCGGCTGAGGGGTGAAAGAAGACGGTAGGGGATGATGAAAAGGCGCGTTTAGCGAAGCTGTTGTAGTTTTTGGGCACGGAGATGCGTGGGCGCGAGACAGTGAAAGTGAGGGTAGATGCTCGAGTAGTGAGAGATCTGGCAGAGGAGACCGAGACGGCTGACGGACGAAGACTATGTTATGTATGGAAGACGAAATGGTTAGCTTGGAATGAGGGGTTTGCAGAGAGGGGCAGAGCAGGCAGATTCGGTTTATATCGGGTTGGCGAAATAATTCCCCGAGTGACGTTGGCGCGGCCGTCTCGGATGACTAATGTCCGCTGTTGCGGAAAGAAAAGGCTTCAAAGACGGTGAATGCAGTAGAGGGTTCTAGGTGCTTTGAATGGGGGTGGTGGCATGGCATGCTTACCAACGCGGGCGTAGAGCGCGCAGGACAGTGGAAGCCTGATTTGTCAATCCCAGGGAAGACATATTTGATGAGTTATATATTATACAATGCAGAAGTCAGGCAATTGGTTAGCTGATGATAGAGCTGGTGCACGAAACCGTGAGAAGGCGTACGGTTGCGTTGGGTTCGGCTGCGGCATCGGAAGGCTGGAGCTTACCAAACCAATTCTCCCACCGGGCCTTAAAGCGGCAACCGATGACGTGATTCTGAGCTTATCAATCGGTATGGTCTGGAATACAGCGATCTTTCTGCCTAATCAGGCAGAAACTTCAGTTGCTGATGCAATGCAAATTGTGTACGAGACGGTAAGTGGTGTATGCTTAGTAGCAACCACTATCCTTGTAATAGATCAATTCAATTACAGTGACTTGCATGAAATATCATGACAAGAAGGCAGCACGAAGCTGTAGGTCTATCAAAAGTCCTTAAAACCAGGCCAGAACCAGGGGTGACACAACTCTTCAAAATCTCGCCGACGGGGGTATCAACAAACTGATAGAAACACATTTCAAAACAAAGTAGCCAGCGCTACCAGAACCTAGGTACGCTTCCACTTGAAGGAAAAAAAAAAAAAAAAACCGTGAACATAGCCCCTATTCGTGCTTGAATAGGTACGCAGTTCCGGCAACTCAGAAAAGAGAAGGACAAAGGAAAGACCTCCGACATAGGAAATGGTAAGGAGCGGCTAGGAGTGTATACTCCAAAAGGGGTGTTAAAATATTTCAATCTGAAGAAAGAAAAGTACGGTTGGCGAGATTGCGTGAGTGGCTGCCCGGCGCATCATCATCCATTGCGCGCCTGGGTATGAATGGCGGTGTCAGCATCGGTTGGGAATACCTCGGCAGAGTGTTCTTCAATCGGACTGAATTCATCCTCCGCTGAAATTGTGGATAGAGTTTGGACGTTGTTGAGGAGTCCCTCGATTGACTTGGGCCGCAACGTGGGGTTTACAAGTACTGGCCGTCTCGCTACATCTTCGTGCCAGGTTTCGCCCGCTTGTCCAGGCTGAAAGTGACCGACTAAGTCCTTGCCCTGATCATCAGTAGTGCTGCAGGCTGCAGCTGTTTCACCCGGATAGGCCCCAAAGGCAACAAACGTACTGTCACCAGGGTTGTCCTCTTCCCGTGCCTTCTCAAGGCTCTCTTCCGGTCTATACCGAGAGGAGTTCAGGCTTTGCCGAGCCGAGTTGGCGTGTCTTTGCGAGATACGACGCAGGAATTGACCAGACATCCAGGACCCTTCCGAATCAACAGATGCCAGGGACTGAGAAAGGGGGAGATTATCCGGATCATCGACGTTATCCCCGACCCAGGATTGGTGTCGACTTTGGGTATCGGCTACCGAGCCAGGAATGGGGTAGTAGGACTCAGAATGCAGGTCAGGAACCTGGTCTTCTCCCTGTGGTTCGTCTTCAGGTATCTCTGGAGACTGAAGGCGTGAATCAGGTGGCGAAAGGGGTTCGTCACCGAAATGTTCGGTAAACTTAGATTGAGATCGCTTAAATGAACTTGATCCAAGCAGGACTTTCGGACCAGCGTAGGGAGCTGGCGGCGAGGCCTGCGTATGAACCTTGAAGAATGATTCGTGAGAGACGTTGTTCTCGGGCGGTGGGCTTCGGGTCGGGAAGCGTTCACGGTAGCTGCGCTTGAGGCGAGAGCTGCCGCGGCGGAAGATGGATGTGATCGTGTTACCATATCCACTGTGGTCGGATGATCGCCGTTCAGAACCAACATTCCTAGAGATATCAGACACGGAGTCCCGTGTCATGCCATAGAGTTGTGACGAATTCGGACTATGTACTCCTTGTCTAGACGGTGAGAGAGAAGCTGAGAGAGTGCTGCGCGACATGGTCATGTCTTGAGAGGGGCCAAAGCTAAGGCGTTGGGCGGCTTTCTGATCACGAATCGACCTGTCATCGATATTGCCAATGACATGCACACTTTCTGGTGTCTCACGGCCGTCCCGCTCAGGGTCTCTAGAAGGCTCTCGCAGCCACGAACCTCCATTTTCGCCGGATAAGAATTTTTCTGTCTCTTGGGCTGTAGGCTGAGACTCGGATTGAATATTTTGGATAGCTCGTCCGCGCTCGTTTTCGGCCGTTTCCGGGGCCTGAGGAGCAGGCGATTCCTGCGTTTTAGGTACTTTCTTAACATTTCGTTGCAGTTTGCGGACAAGCTTCTCTTGATCTTCAAGCGCTTTCCTTTCCCTCCGTCGCCGATCTCTCTCCATTAGCTCCCTCAAAGCAGCAGCGTCAAGGTCGTTGGCCAGCTCATCAATCCGTTTTTTGGAGCGCAGGTCTTCATCGGAGACCTCAAGGGCAGGCGACTTGGCTCTTCGATCAGCTGGCTCGGGAGATTTCTGGCTTCTGGAGCACGGCATTCGAGGAGCTTCCACATAGCGTATGACGGGACGAGGAGTCCAGGCAGAGAAGCCATTAACTTTGAATGTAAGGGTGTCAGAGAAGTCAGTCACCGAGGAGGCAGCCGACTCTTGAATAGACAGGCTTATATCTGAGCGATGCCTGTCCAGACGCCGGCTTTGGGCACTAACGGCTCGCCGGTCGTCAATGTACACGGGATCCCCCGGAAAGGGGCTAGCGATGCGACGAGGAATTTCAATTGGCATCGACGCCATCATTCGAACCTCTCGCTCCCTAGCGATTTCGTATGCCTTCCGCTTGCTCAACCTCTTTTTCAATGTCGCACGATTCTCGCTGTTGCGAACTGGGTTGCGGAGGGACGGATTTCGAGGGAGCGACTGTTGTTCTAATTTCGTAGTCGATGAAGGGTGAAAGGTATGCGTCCTGTCCTGTCGGCTTTGTTCACTCCGGAAGCCGGACAAAGAATATTGAACAGACGGATGCAGATCGCTTGGGAAATCATCGACAGGCTGGGAGTAGCGGTTTGTGAGACGCTTCGATTGCTTAAGAGACGGTTTCCTGCCGAGGGTCCTCTCGTCGAAGCTGTGACGAGGGCCTTGTGACGTAGCGACATCCCCGCCAGCCCGAACATCTGCATCCGCCTGGATGGTGTGCCGCTTGCCCTTGCGACCAAACGGCCATATCGCCATGGTGTCTGGTTTCGGTTCGGCCGGCCGACGAGTCAAACACGGGTGGCCCCCTATTGCCGGTTAAGAAGACTCGACGGCGCGGAAATTGGATTCATCGCAGGAAGGTAAGACACGCGATCAAATGACGAATGATGCTCGAAGGCGAACAGCCGAGGGTAAGCGTTGAGGAGAAATAAGCACAGTGGTAAGCTTGGGATCTATTATCAGACCAGGAAATAGACCGGGACATGCACAGTCGAGGAAGAAGCCGGGACTATAGAGGCGGAGCAAGGGGCTGAGGCTGAGAAAGAATGATATCAAGGTGTACGTTGACGGAGAGAAGTATCGGGGTCAGCCCAGTTAATGGCAGCTGGTCGTCGTACAAAGCCAAACGGTCGATCGAGGTATGACTCGTACGTCAGTGGCAGAGAGTGGCGACTGGGCAAGGTGAGGTTCCCGCGACTACAGCACAACCAAACAAACAGTGTAGCAAGTAAACGATAAAGCTTTGAAGGGGACAAAAGAGGGAACGAGAATAGGGAGAAAAAGAAGGGAGTAAGTAAAAGAAAAGGAAAGGAGCCCAAAGGAGATCCAGTGACGATGTACGAGGGATGCGGGAGGGAATTTCTGATTATTTGGGCGTATTATTTGTTATTAGCCTAACTTACAGCGGCCAAGAGGAGTCGAAGAGCGGTCTCTCGGTCTCTCAGTAGTCTCTGGGACGAGTTACACCGTTGACAGCGGGCCGGGCGGAGAGGGTTTAATTACTGGTCTGGCCAGAATGCTCAAGAGACCTGCATCCACCCGATGTCTTAAATCCCCCTCGCCGTCTCGCGCGTTGTCTTACTAGGTCAAGGTTGCCCCAGCATGTCTCAGACTCTACAATACTCTATAAAACAGTAGTCTACAGATCCTCTGAACCAGAGAGCCAGCAAGGCACCAGATCTGAAGTACCGAACGATCAGTCGAATCTCGTCTTTTCGAAAGTCTGGATGACCTTGTCGATCTTGCAATTTCTTCACGGCGGGCTCGATGGAGAATCGCGGCCCAATTGAAACCGTTCTTCTGTACCTGCTTTAGGGGCAGTCCACTTGTATGGATAATTCTGCCGGGGGTACTCCACCTTGTCTGCTCCATTCTTAGAAAGCACTTAAGAAATGCCCATCTATACCCAAAAAGAAAAAATTGGCCAAAAAAGCCTTAAAGGAGAGATACCACCAGGTCACGTCTGCGCTAGCATCGCATCGACTGTAATTACTATTCACAGAGGCAAGCCTTATTGTCCGCAGTTTGACTGCTGGGGTCACCGCACTGAGTTCGCTCATTCGACAACCCTTCGGAATTATGTATGTCCCTGCACTGGTATCACATGGTCACATATAGTCACGCCTAGCCCTTCTTTATCCTCGCGATAGGTGTCAAAGCAGGTTATAGAACAAGACCTTGTAGGATTCTTGAGTTGATTGAGCAGCGCAAGACTGCATTTGCAGGGCTTTGAACGAAGGAAAAGGAAAACATCTGTGACTGCTGACCACCTAGAGCATGAGATAGGTAGCATGCACTGCATAAGCTCGCACAGCATACGGGGAAGTTCAATTGTCCGCCGGTCCATCCAGACGGTATTCAAATGCTGTCTCTAAGAATAGCTATAGATTGCGGAAAGGATACTGCTGTTGAACAGAATTTTTGATCCTGCTCTTTGCCCTGCATATATTACCAAACCCTCAAGGGTCGAATGGGGTGCTTCTGATCGAGGCACCCCACGATACGACGATAATATCTCTATTGATCAAGATGAGTGCTCCGCAAAACCATAATAACGGTCATCTAATCGTGCATGTTTTGGTTAATTGTGGGGATGTCTGGGTTTTCAAGGGGTCTGCATCAAGGGGGACCATGGCCTGTCTGAGACCAATAATGGATGGGGGGATAAAGTACCGGAGTACAGAGCAGGACAGTACTTGTCATATCTGGCTCACTCATATGATACGAAGGGGTTTTCCATCTCTCCAAAATGGATGTGAGCTTGCAGATGCCCTGGAAGTGGTGGCGGTTGTAGGGCACCACGTCTATACTGCGCTGGCGGATTACTACTTAGTGCTCTGTGACTGGTATACTATTAGGCGTAGTAGTACATCAAGCACAAGCACTACGCCACATATTGCAGCAACGCTCACTTATTGTATGCCTGCTTACCTTCTCCCATGGATGCAGTTTGTTTGCATGATCTACTTCTCTAGTCTGAATGTATGGACATGCGCAAAGCGCGCTGAGCTTCATTTCGCTTATTGGACTTGAATGCCGGTATCAACACTGGTCCTTATAGGCAATTTATCTAATCGAGCCAATAGACATTATTTTGGTATCATTGTCCACGGTCGGTTTAAACGGAGTCCGAGGAGTCGTAATAAGATTTGAACTGCTGTTCAACACGACGAACGTAAGATTTCTGCATCATTCAGAGTATGCAGGTGAAGGAGATCGGCCATGGAACTGATAACCCGAGACAGCCGCGACATCCAGGACAACCGTAAATGCTGACATAAAAGGGTCTCCGTCTCAGTCTTGTTGACAACAATAGAATTGGAGAGTCCAGTCCAAAAAGCATGAACTTGCGGTGTCACTCCAGCGCCGGCGTGGGTACTTCCACACGTGGCGGTATCTGATTTAGAAACGCCCTAGTCGGCGTTCGAGGGTAGTTAGACACTGACGATCGTACAGGGTACAGATACGTGGAGGTACATTGACCGAACGTTTCTTGGACGGGTTGAGATTGATTTCGTGCACCGCAATGTACACTATTGGGCCGAAGTCGAGCAACGCTTCCGGAGTCTGTTTGGTTCTCGTTCGAGAACACGATATCGCCTCCCGCTTAGTCGACGGCTTAAGAGCCTCTTTATTGACCAGGGCTCGCGATTGTCGGCGTGCTTTTCTGTCCCATTGGGGTAATGTCTTTGATTTTGAGAGTCAACATAAATATCGGCTTGGTCCGCCTCGGATCGCAGGGCTATCAGCGAGTCTGCACCCATCGTCTAGAATGAAATTCAAGCAAGTAAGGAGTTAGCCTGGGGCCTGGATCGCTAGTGGCTTGAGAGATGCCAGGGTTCTAATTCCGAGCCCGAGGCGTTTATTTTCTGATTCAACACGGGCGGAAGTTGGAGGTCAGGACAAAGAATTCCGGCAGTAGTCGACAGACTCGATACGGAGGTTGGTGGAGAGAATGAGGGCCAGGGCCGAGACCGAGCGGGGTTTTTCGATATGGATGGCTTGCGTGTATTGCTACTCCGTCGGACCCAGGATGAGGCAAGATTCTAACGAGACTTGGTAGCGGCTCCGTGAGATCCGGCCCTGGAGTAACCTCTAGTCGGTTGGTATCGCGATGTTGGTATAGCATAAAATTACCCCAGGAAATCGAGTGAGATCCGAGTTCATCCGCATCCTCAATATGGAGGACTGTCAACTAACAACATCACGTGTAATCGAACTCATGAAGCTTTGTAAGGACTTTTAGACTTGATGACAAGCGAGAAAAGTCAAAATTAAACAGATAGAAACATAGCCTAAGCATTCTAGAATTCACGGCGACACCTATCTGATAAAGCCGTTGGGTCTATCTTACAGATACACCGCTGGATGGTTAAGCTGAGACAAGTCTAACCTTCCACCTCTGGGCCTGAACGAGCCCGACTTCCCCCGCCAAAATCTGATTTGAAGCCGGAATTCGCCGCATGCTAAAAGTCTTATTAGTTGATAGACTTCAATAATGTAAGTCAATGGGCCAGGCCCGGTGATCATTCGGGTTGCCACTCAGCAAGCCCAACGGGAGCATTTCTGTAACTGGCGCGTGACAACATTTTGATCCTAAGGTCCCCAAGAATAAGCGCCACGGTCATTGGGCTGAAGAGGCTTGCACGAGATCTTTATCCAAAGTCGTATAGGTCCGAAGACTCAGTGGTTTATGTTCGTCGGTCAGACTCCATTTGACTCCGTTTCTTCCTGGTAGAAGAAGCCCGTGCATGCAGGGAGGTTAATAGTACACTTTTCTTTTATGGATTTCGACATACCAAGATTCTTGTCTGCTCCCTGACTAAAGGAAACCAGGCCCGTACCCGCGGGTGATTCGTCTGTTGGGCCTGTACTAATACCTTCGCCTCCATGCCCTTATAATGCCCAATCCTCCCCGCTTGGTCGTTAAGCGTATACACTGCTCTTCTGCTCCGTACGGTTGACATCACCGTAAAGCATCCCATCGATCATCATATATACATACATACATATATATTGCATAAACCGACCACGGTTAAAAATGGCAGCCCTCTGGATCTTCGTCGCATTTGGCTACCTCCTCCTCTATGCATTTGCTTCAATGCAGGCGCAACTACTAGATGCTCAGACTATGCTTCTCAAGCAACTTGCGAATTGACATTTGGGAATTGATACCGGAACGAATGAGACGAGAAACGCCAAGGAAAACAATGAATATGATGATGTTCTCGGATTAGGAATCCGCGAAGCCGGTAACCCTCGGAAAGCTGTCTTGTGATCGGTGGCCAGCGTGCTTCGCTATTCTCTGAAGACCGAATGTTTTCCGGTTATGTTCGGCCTCGAGAGCTGGATCTCATCACGAATGAAAGTAATCATGCAAAGGGTTCTACGATGTTTACGATTAACGACTGCAAGCGGTTGCTTGGATACGACTGGCCTGAATAAGACAAAATATTTGCGAATAGATCTGGTGCGATGAGCAGACATATACGGCATGTAAATGAGAATGGTTCAGTCACGAGCTCATTACGATGTCCTGCAGCTTTGGATGATCTCTAGGGTTATGCGATTTTTGATTTTCATAAATTGTTCCCTATATGGTTTGTCCAGGCGGGATATGTTCTCAATGTATAATTTGTAGCTCATACATTGTGGAATGCTGACGCTCGCCATTCACCAAGAAGCCTCGTACGGCGGTTGTTGGTGGCTTCGAAGTGCGGGGACAGGCCATATGTGCCCGAGAAAGTCTCAGCTGATACAGTGCAGGACGACCTTCGGCAGAGCGTGACGATGCTGAGCTACTTTACATGTCGACTGAGAACATTCGACAGGAAGTAGGCGAGCTGCTTTGGGCCGGTCCGTGCGAAAAGCCTGAGATGGGATAGGATACACTGTAGCCCGGAATATCGGTAGGTTGTATACCATCTAATCAGCGCCCGCAACAGCCTATACTATCGATATGTGCATCCAGGGACTTAGAACCATATCTTGATCAATTCTTCACTGACAGCGCTTGGTGTTAGGACGCCGCTGTCCGTGATCAATGCAGAAATTAAATGGGGTGGTGTGAAATCCACAGATCCGGCATCGAATTCTGTGTTCAGACCAGAGGATTTCGACGCGTCTGCAGGCTCTCGTTGTTGCTTAGCGTTGTCAACTTCTTCTTGCGTCTTGAAGTCGATAACGTGCTGTTCGATGGGCAGGTCATATTGCCCAAGCGGGTAAACACGGACGAACTTGTGGCTCTCCGCCACAACGTAGAATGGCTTCCCCATGGCTTTTGCAAGGAGTCCAATTTGGTAAGTGCCCATTCGCGATACTATGCCGCCATTTTCCACAACACCCTCCGCACCAACAATAACCACATCTGCCTTGCCGAGTGAATATGCCACAGCAGACTCCGGGATCGTAGCAACAGGGACGCCCTTTGCCCGAAGCGCACGTACCGTCTCCATTCCCTCTGGCTCAGCCGTGGGGTTCTCAATGTCTCCCTTTGGCGACGAAAGGACGTATATCACGTTGAATCGCACTGCAGAAGGGCCCCCCTTTTCATCTGCGGCTTGCTGTAACAGCGAGGCGACGACTCTAGACCCTCCGTTTGTCAATACGGTGCTTCCATCGCGGACAAAGCCCCTCCCAAAACCAGCAATCTTATCTCGGCTCTCCTTGGCACGTCGAATGAACAACCGACTGTTGGAAAGGAGGTGTGCTCGAATCGCATTGAAATCTCCTGCAGGCCCCAGCTGGCCTGGCCTTTGAAGAGTTGTGATTAAGTAGCGTTGGAAAAGATCGGTTCCGGCGGAAAGACCGATGGGGTTAGGGATGGACTTCTTCAAATGTGTGGTAGACTTCTCTAGGAGGTCAAGTGTTTCTGATATCGTCGATGAAGGAGAATGTGTGAGGAGGAGAACTAAGGCTTCGATAGCAGCGATTGGCATCGTCAGGTCGGGATCAGACCGAAGCAAGTCATTGTATGTAGCGACAATACTAACAACATCAGCATCAGAGGGCAGAGTATGAACCAAAGCACTTACTCGAAGGGCTCGGAGGGTTTGGTTATCTGGGAGTCTGTCGCTGTCATTGTGCTTAACGGGAGCTTATTAGCTTAACCGATCAAGATAGTCTTTTTCCGGCTCGGTTAGAATCGACACTGTCTTGTGGAAGATACTGTAACTTGAGGCTTGGAAGAGTCATCAAAAAAGGGCATCGCGGAGAATTTGCAATGTTTGCAACGCAGCCCCTCCAGAAAGTTGCTAGTCCGCTTTGGTCAGTTGCCGTGCAAGCATCACCTGTGTAAACAAACCTGCAGTTTCTTCGCAGCGTAACCACTTTCCCTTTATCCCCTCTTCTCGTATTGGGGCTAAGAATCGATACGGGGAACTACATGACACGATGGCTTACAATCATCGCATAAGCCAACAATTCCATAGCTCCCAGCAGCATGGCCGGGGTAGTCGCAAGAAGGAAGATGAGAATGACGCCCTGATGCGCCTGGTACGTACATAAGATTCCATCATGGCTTCCCTCGGCTCTATGGACTAACCGATAAATAGCCCGACAAAGAGATCGCAGGCTGTATCAATGACATCGGCATACCATTCACTGCCGCCGACCTAATCAAGCCCAACCCTCAGCAGGTTCAAATGGTGCTGGAGTGGTTTGCGGAGCTCCTCATGAATACCACTCGAGAAACCGTTGAGCCTGCAATGCGCGCAGCCGCTGACGATATATGCGGGGACTTTCCGGATATTGTCCCTACAGATACGCGAAACCTGATGGGATTCTTTGTCAATATGAGAAGACTAATGGCGGAGGTATGCGTGCTTATTATCCATGCGACGCGAGTATCAACAACGAACAATATGCTAAAGGCTGTTTTTACAGTGCGGTGTGAATGACTTTACGTTTACCGACCTGACGAAACCTACGCACGATCGCCTTGTAAAGATATTTTCTTACCTCATTAACTTTGTTAGATTTCGCGAGTCTCAAACAGCTGTTATTGACGAACATTTCAACAAAACTGAAAAGACGAAGCAACGAATTGAAACACTGTACACCGAGAATCAGGAGATGGAGCAACGACTTGAGGAAATGCGCCGGGTCCTCAAAGCAAACGAGGCTGAGGTTAAGGAAAAAGTGAGGAGGAATGATGAACTCAAGTCTCGCCTTCGAGAGTTAGGTCGAACTCAGGAGAAAGTGGCGGAGACTCTGGAACGAGTCAAAGCCGAAAAGGCGCGACAACAGAACCTACTGAAGGAAAAGATGGAGAGAACAGTAAGAACTCGTCAAGAGGTTGAGAAGTTGCGGCCATACGTGATGGAAAGTCCGGCAAGCCTCCAGTCAAGCCTCACAGAATTGTCGGAAAGTCTTCTACGGGAGAAGAACCAGATCGATGCCATGGAAAAACGCGCCCGAGCGTTGCAAACCTCCTCGGACACGTTCACTGTTGTCAGCAACGATGTCCAAGCATGCATCAAATTGCTCGAGGATATCGCTGTTGAGCTGCAAAAAGAAGAGGACGAAGAGTCTCGAGCTTCGAGAAACAAGGAGGCCATCTCTGAGAGAGGTAACAATGTAAGGGAAGTCGAACAAACAGAGAAGTTACTGCAGCGGCAGTTAGCCCGGTGGAACGAGAGAATCGAAGCTCTACGTAACACCGCTCATGAGAAGGCGCAAGTGGCTCAAAAGCGGATGGAAGAGCTTCGTGAGGTGCAGATAAAACTCCGAGAAGAGCGAACAGAAAAGCAACGCGACATGGAGCGAAGGAGAATCAGGATTGAGCAAACTGAGAAAAAGGTAATACCAGTGTGTTCTTGTTGGGTTTCCATTCAATAGTAACTTATTGGTGCACAGATGGCCGACTTGAAAGAGAGCATCGAAACCGAAATACAGAGCGCGCACGACGAATACCTCAAGCTAGAGTCCCATATCAAGTTATACATCACGGAGATGGAGAAGAGTTTGTAAGAAATGGATTTTTTCGTTGTTCTCGTCGGAGTTCAGTGGCAGGTTGAGGATACCCGGATGTTCTTGTCGCGTTTCTTTCTGGCGTTTTTGAATTTGCAACTCCCATTTTTAACGAAGTCATGATATAGCTGTTTCATTTGCTTGATTTGTAAACCGAAACCATCGTTGCAAGACTCTTTTGACAGGCACCGTTTGTTCGGTCCAGTAATCTCCTTCTGTCCCAGAACGTAGTGAGTTGCTCAGGAGCCTTACATCCGTGTGCCACACCACATCGTCAGTTTCCATATTGGTCGGATCAAGGGCATCCCGGCATTCGCAAAGCAAGAGATCCATATTTGCCTTAGACGAGACTTCCACTGCGCTGGCAAATGTCCTTGATAATCCTTGAGCGGAAAACTCCCTGGTGAATCTATGTAGAGCCAAAGGGTTTAAGATCGCCAAAAACGGCCGTTGCTTCCCCCCCCGCTCAGTAGCCAGCAGCTGTCCATCGAGACCGGCAGAGAGGTAAGCTCTAAGATGCTCCAAAGTAGGGCAAAATACTGTCCTGACATTGCGGGACGTGGAGAGCAAACCGAGAGTTTTGCTCATCAATTCATGGCTAGCAGGCGCCGCGGAGTGAAGATTGATAGTAGCTAGCAATTGCTCAAGAAATGCTTCTCGTGACATGCAGATGGCCAGTATGCCAAAGCGGTCGTGATGGAGGACGTATTGCAGGAAATCGGTGACCCATTGAGCATCGACTACACGCCGGACGGGCTCCATGAATAAAGATGTCTGACTAAAAAGTCTGTTTCTGTGGTATCGTCACATTATCGTTCAGCATTTTTTTTTTGTCTTCTCGGTGTTATCGTTGCAAATCGAAGTTCACGCCAGGTTAGGGTGATGCAAGGCTCCGGAGAAATGAAGCGAGAGAAGCGCAGGTTTTCGTCATCTGCCCGCGGCCTTCTTCCGCCAACTCCCCGCATCCCCAGCCTAACAGTTGCGAACCCACCGTGTTGTACGCCTTGTGCCTGCGGAAGGGCTGAGAATAAAAATGGAGACGATCTCCAGGATCTCTTCGATGCTGGAAACAGGTATGCTCTTCACATAAACGCTTCTGCAATTCCTGCCAAAGCCATTCAGGATGGCGACTGACGTTGCATGTAAACAGCTCGAGAGCTCACCCTGGAAGCAGCTCAGTCCGCTGCCATCTCTCGAGGGACGGGAATTGGCACGTCATCCCGCGACCTCAGCGTCGCTCATATAAAAAAGCTTCTCGACTCGCGCAGTGACCGCGATGTTTTGGACGGCCTGCGACGCATTATCTCTGTACGAAACCAAAGGCCTTCGCCAGCATTCTAGCGCCGCTGACCTGCCACAGCTCATGTACCGCTCTGAACCCTCCGTCCCATTCTTTTCCGCCGTTGTGAAAAACGTCGCCAGCGCGAACCTCGAAGTCAAGAAGTTGGTCTACATATATCTTGTTCATCATGCGGAGGCGGAACCCGACCTCGCTCTCTTGTCTATCAATGCAATCCAGAAATCGCTCACGGACCAAAATCCTCAGGCCCGGGCTATGGCGCTCCGCACGATGGCTAGCATTAGGGTGCCGGTCATTAACCAGATCGTGTCGTTGGCCATTAAACGTGGCTGCGGTGACATGAGTCCGCACGTCCGGAAAGCAGCCGCCCTTGCTATCCCGAAGTGCTATAGGCTGGATCCCAGCACCCAGCCGCAACTGATTGGGTACATCGAAACACTTCTGGGCGATACCCAGTATTTTGTTGCTGGTCCTGCGGTTGCTGCGTTTCTTGAGGTTTGCCCGGATAGGATCGATTTGATCCATAAGCATTACCGGAGCTTAGTCAAGAAACTCGTGGACATGGATGAATGGGGCCAATTGGCGACTTTGCGTCTTCTGACTTTCTACGCTCGGAAATGCTTCCCTCTGAAGACACGAAAAGTGCAGAAGAATCCCACTAAGTCAAAAGGATTCTATGACGATGACGATGGGGAAGCTAACGAGGGCGAGGGGGAAACGTATGATGTCCCAGTTCTGGACCCAGATCTTGAGCTCTTTTTACGATCTTGCAGGCTACTTTTGCAGAGTCGTAATGCCGCAGTTATCGTCGCTGTCGTTCGATGTTACTTTTACCTTGCTCCGACGGAATATCTTGGTGCTGCCGTTGGTCCTTTGGTCGCTTTGCTTCGAAGCCCCCAAGACATGCAGCACATAGCGTTGTACAATATTGTTGTCGTCGCTCTACGATATCCGAAACCGTTTACGAAATATGTGTCGCATTTCTTGGTGCACGCGTCAGACCCACCTCACATCTGGCGTCTGAAGCTTGAAGCACTTACGATACTCTTTCCCCACTGCGGTAATCACTTTAAAAACTTGATCATCAGCGAGCTCGAACATTTTGCTCAGGGCGCTGATCCCGACTTAGTACGGGAGAGCGTACGCGCCCTGGGACGTTGTGCACAAGGTGACCCTAATGCGGCTGATAAGTGTCTACGTATCCTACTCAACCAAATCACAAGCCTTGATGACACTCTTGTGTCAGAATCACTGACTGTTATCCGACATCTCATTCAACATGATCCGGGCTCGCATGAGCGGACAGTTATTCAGTTGGTGAAGTACCTCGGGCTGACCACAAATCCCGACGCGAGGGCAACCATTGTATGGTTGGTTGGCGAATACGCGGGACTTGAACCTGAGAGGAATTTTGCACCTGACGTTTTACGGGTTTTGGTACAGAATTTCGCCGAAGAGTCGGAGGCTGTGAAGCAACAGATCCTGCTCTTAGGAGCTAAAGTTTATCTCCACCATATTCTACGCAATCCTGTCAAGGAAGAGTCTGACTCAGAAGAGCCTCTATCGAAGCCGGTGGATCAAACCCAGCTGAGGAACGATTGGGCAGATGCCGATGGCGAGAAACAACACGACAGGAATAGTTTAGAGGAAAAAAAAGAAGCACCTGGGGAAGAAGATACAATGACTCTTCTCTGGCGGTATATACTACTTCTGGCCAGATACGACACATCTTACGACCTCCGGGACCGTGCTCGTCTATATAAGGCCCTTCTTTCTTCGCCCTCGTCGACTCAAATAGCGAATTTGCTTCTCCTTGCCCCAAAGCCGGTTCCGCATGCTCCTAGCCCGTCTGAAACCAGGAAAGACCTATTGATTGGCTCATCAACGCTTGTTCTGGGAAACGACGCTGGGATCCACGGTTTGCAGGGTTACGAAAATATACCAGACTGGGTGGAAGCAGGCCACGAGCCGGACCCCAGCCTTCGCGTGTCGGATGTTAAAGCCGATAAAACTACCACGGTGGCGACTACTGCAGGTGAGCAGCTTGACAGAGCTCTCAAGGAGCATGAAGCGAACATAGCTGCCTCAAGCCGAGCGCACGCGGTTCGCGGGAGAGTAGCCGCTCCTGCTGCAAAGAACAAGACCCTTGATCAGTGGCTCGATGAACCCGAGCCCGAAACGGACGAGGAGACTGAGTATGAAGAGGTAACAGATTCTGAGGAGGGAGATGAAGAGTATTCAACGGAATACGAAACAGACTCTGAGGCAGGAGATGAGGACGAGGAAGAGGAAGAGGAAGAAGAGGAGGAAGAAGAAGAAGAAGAAGAAGAAGAAGAAGAGGACGCTGACTCCGAAGAGCGCCGACAAACTCAACAGCTTCTAAGATAGCAGGCTAGGCGTTTGACGAAGGTGCATTTTGCTCAATTTCAGGCTACCTAAGTCCTATATACTATCGAATATATAAGATTGGGCTACGTACTGTAACCTGTTTATGGTAACCTCTACCGCATAGGGCCGGGGCGGTATGTGACGGCAGAACAAGTAAGCGATGCAGGTCCGATCCAGGCCCTGGCTTCTCGCCTCTAAACATCGGCATATCTCAGGCAGCGTCCACTGGGCCAACAGTGAGGAGTGCTGTTCTTCTAGCTGTTCTTCTAGCTGTGTTTCTCTTTCATCTCTTCTCCTACGCATGAAACGAGTTCCGTTCGCGGCGCTTACTCACCCCACCGCTCCTCTAGTCCCTTGGTCATGATGAGAGCTACTGCGGGAAGTTTCAAGCCAGACGTACCCCTTCTCCAGCCAACCCACATATCACTCGTTCTCAGGACTCTATATCAGCGAGCTTATCCTTGATATCTCGTTGCATATTGCTCGACGATATCTTCGTGGCCCGCATATTTGCGTGTCTCTTCTAGTAATCGTCCTGTACCACCATTCTCTCGGCTTCTATATTAGATTTCATTATTCGCAATGCCTGGTTTACCAGGTACGTCTGCCGCAGACCGCTGTCTGTTTCCTCATTACTGACATTCCAATAGCTAGCATCGACCTGGACGAGTGCATTGAGAGGCTGTATAGAAAGGAGCTGCTGGCGGACTCTGTGATTGAAGCCATATGCGCCAAGGCGAAAGAACTGTTGATGAAGGAGAGCAATGTGGTTCACATCGCGGCCCCCGTTACGGTAGTAGGAGACATTCACGGGCAATTTTTCGACATGATTGAGATTTTTAAGATTGGCGGATTCTGCCCAAATACGAACTACCTGTTCCTTGGTTCGTTCCAGCATACCTAGAATGCGGACTTCTCTAACCAGTTCTGTCTTACTATACAGGCGACTACGTTGACCGCGGCCTCTTCAGCGTCGAGACCATCTCTCTACTCGTCTGCCTCAAACTTCGTTACCCGTCGCGCGTGCACCTTATCCGTGGGAACCACGAGTCACGCGGCGTCACCCAATCTTACGGTTTCTACACCGAGTGCGCCCGCAAGTACGGTAATGCCAACGTCTGGCACTACTTTACCGACATGTTCGACTTCCTCACCCTCGCTGTCGTCATTAATGACCAGATCTTTTGCGTCCACGGGGGCCTTTCCCCCTCCATTCACTCAATAGACCAGATCAAAATCATCGACCGCTTCCGCGAGATCCCGCACGAGGGACCCATGGCTGACCTTGTTTGGTCGGACCCCGATACGGAGCGCGACGAGTTTTCCCTCTCGCCGCGCGGTGCGGGATATACCTTTGGAGCGCAGGTCGTTCGGAAATTCCTCGAGGTTAATAGTATGTCTCATATCCTGCGCGCTCATCAATTGTGCCAGGAGGGGTACCAGGTTCTTTATGATGATCGGTTGAGTACGGTTTGGAGCGCGCCGAATTACTGCTACCGGTGTGGAAACCTTGCGAGTGTGCTCGAAGTTAGTGATACTGGAGAGAGGTTTTTCAATATCTTTGATGCAGCACCTGAGAATGATATCCATCGGGGTGAGCAGCAGACGCAGCAGAGCAAGGATGGCCAGGGTCCTGTGATCGACTACTTTCTGTGATACCCTTTTTCATTCGTATTTCGCCGCTTTATGTTTCCTTTGACTGTCATCTTATTTCATTTGAGCGCCACTTTTGGAGTTGATAAATTCATTTCACTTATAGATAATCTTGTCTGTACGAAGACCGAAGGGACGCATGTATTTAAAACTGTCAAGATGCTGGGCCCATCCAATCGGACACCATGCTGATTCCATCTAGAGGTGCCAAACACGTCTTCCAAACAACTGAACTAACACTTTAACGCTCATAGGTAGGGAAAATATATGCTGTTCGTTATATGTATGTACTATCGCCAAGAAAAATCCCGTCAAGATTTACCAGTCCTTCGCAATGTCGAAGGACCAGTGGAAGTGGAGATGCACTTTGTCATCGTCGTCGATAAACTTCGATTCCGCGTTGTAGTGGCCGCGAGCCATCATCCCCGAGGGGGCCTCCTCTTCTTGGACTGAAAGATGCAAGAGTCAGTATTGGAGGCGCTCCATAGGAGAAAGAAAAGACTTACACTTCTTCTCGTAAATTGGCTTTCCTGTAGTGCATGGCGCATAACTTCCCTAATACCAGTTAGCACATTCTATAAACCTGTCCTGACATGGCCTTCGCTATTCTCCCAAACTTACAAGCATCTCCTGATCCTTGCTAACCCGGATACCCTTGCGCTTGACAACCTGGAGGTACTTGAGGCCGCTCAGAACATCGTGGTGGACCTCAAAGGTCACCTTAATGCGGAAGTGGGCGCCCTCCTTGATAGTGAAGGGCTTGTCCTTCAGCTTCTCGAGCGCGCCCGGGGCAGAGACATCGATAACAACATCCGGACGGCCTTGAACTTCAAGCGCTAGGGTTTTGATGATACATGTTCGGGGGTCGTTGGGGTCTCCGGTGGGCTCGCCGGTGTTTAGGCCGAGGGAGGCCTTCCAACGGTTGAGGGATTCGTCATTTTTGTCTGGTGAGAGTGGCGTTAGTTAATGGGATTTATTTTACTTCTTTTCTTATTCTTTTAGTTTCTTGGTGTGGGTTTGTGAGATAAGCAATAAACGAGGTGGGGTGGTCAAAGAGTGTAGTTGCAGGTAAGGGGTGAACCGGACCCCACGAGGCAGTTGCGGGAGTCCTCAGGAAATGCTTCGATTGACGGCAGTGGGCTTACATACCGAGCTCATTGTATTCAGCAATTGTCTTCTTCTCTCCGACCTTGAAGCCTTCAGTCTTGGAGGCAATGAGTTCGTCGTCATGTTCGGCCATTGTGCTAGGATTTGTGTACTGATATGGCGGGGTAGCGGTGACCGACAATTGGGGGTGGAAAGGAGAGAGTTAAAGATGAATGGCGGACTGGTAAGTTGGGATTGTACTGTCTGGATTCAGCAGGTAGTTAGTATTTGAAAGAAGAGATCGAAAATAAGAAGCTAGAGGCTCGAGAAGAAAAGAGAAAATATGTTCGAGGCTGAAGATGTCTTGTTCGAGGCCGAGCTTTGTTGATGTAGCGGTGGGTAAATGAGGGGATTCCTGTTCGAGACTAGCGCGTGAGGTCCCTCCGTGGGCATCGACTGATCGCCCACTCCATTCGCCAACGGTCACTCTGCGGCTGCTTACTCGCCGTATGTGGAAGGTATATTTCTCCCCAGCAGTCTAATCATATTCTGAATAATCTGGGAACATATTTCACTGCTTCTGTTAGTTACTGAATGACCATTGGATAACTATGGTATGATGCAGTGACGCGATATAAAGTGAAGCGGTATGGTGTCTTCTAGGTGTACCTAATTAATCCTTTGTACTGCCAGAATTATATTGGTCTGGCAAATGGCTACCTATTCTGTACCTTTCTCATCTGAGTATGAGGCTGCCCACTATCAATTAGACCAAGTCATATGCCAACAACACAGGCAGGACTGAAAAATCATTAGCTCCAGAACCGCAGTTCGGAAAATCGCCATGACTAGAGCAGGCCAGTAACATTTCAAGAATGATTAAGCAGGGTCGTGCTGTGCAAGAGAACCATTATGGAATAATCTAGCTTCAGCTCTTTGTTTCGAATATGGATGACGGTTGATAACGTCCAAAGGCCCATTTCACGGTAACAACCAAGCATCTACCTGAGCGCTTTGAAATTGCGGTGACTCTCATAATGTGATGACTTCGGCTTATTGGATGAGTATGTACCAATGATATCCTGATTGTAAGTTGTACTGTTGGTTAAAGGCGCCTGACTGGCCTTGAAGAGGCGTCCTAGCTCCAACGCAGTGTAACCGCAGTACTCATTCCACTGAGCGAAAAGTTATAGACTAAGCCGGCCATAAGATTCCCCTTGGTTACTTCGAGCATCAAAGTAGTCACCTTCTTCACAACAGGATGCAGGGCCATCTATTCTATGTATCAGCTTCTTCGCAGCCGTCAATGACCCTACCCTCAGCGCAGCAGTAGCAGCATATCCGTGCCATTTTGAGGCAGTATGCTTCGCATATAGCCTGCCGACAGAAACTCCACCTTGTTTTAGAGTAGCGCGTTCAGCGGCGCAACGAGTGAGCTGAGGTGCCTAGGGAAATTTCTCTTGACTATGTGTTAGAATGCAATTCTTTACAAGTTCTGAATAGTACTCCGCCGCGTTTGTGGGGATGAGCTGGGGTCTGCCGCTGAAGATGAGATTAGAGGGTTCCTTGAAGCGCGTGTTAGCGATGATATGGCCATTTTGGCCCTTTCAGGTCAGGCGCAGCTGAGAGTATCTGCACCTACAGAGTATTAGTGATTCGGTGCTAAGTGACCAATAGACTTCTCCAACATCAAAGAAATTGATCTCGATCTGCTTAATCCTAGTTGCAAGGACTTATGAGGTCATGTGAGCTTCCAGGTATTCATCCTTGGTACAGGGACGGCTGTTCCACGGGTGTGAGCTTGAGCTGATCTGTTTATGCTGTCACTAATGCTACAGATCTCCCGCCCATTGATTATTGTTCCCACCCCCTGGACGCTGCATGATTTAACAGGGAATGGGAGATGTGTATGGCGTAGGGTTCTGTCCAGTCGAAGTCAGCCGAAATTGGGGATTACCGCTGAAGGATGCAGCAGGTGTAGCATCCACAAGCAGCGCTGGTGAGCGCTTTCAAGCTTGAGCCAAGCTCACGAAGAGAAGAAAGAACTATAGGGCTAATAGATATTGAAAGTGGGCGACAGGCTTTCTGGCTCAGCACAAGGCCATGGAAGTATGTAATCTGTAGCAAATTCTTATGTTGCTCCTGGCTCTTGAGTGAGGGCGAGTCCCAACACGAATCAACAAGGCAGAGCTTGCCCATTCAGGCGACAAGGCACTAATACAGAAGCGGAGTGTAAGGCACTTTGCCGATTATTACCGCGTACAGTAGGTGCTTGAAGACTCCAGCGGTTCTAATTGGAGGATAATGATACGGTACAAGTGGATTCAAGGCAATGGTAATAATGCCTCAAGGCCTTCCGGCTCTCTCGAGTCCCCCGTCCTTATGAGTGAACGACTATCCATTCATTATTTTCCTCCTGCTCTATCAACCCTCCTATCGATTCCCGTCGGTTACCGACTCCTAATTTGTCGCAGCTGAGAACTGAGTCTGTTCTTAAGACCTTCTCCTACTACAAACAATCGCGCTCTCCAGCTGCGCGCTCCCACTGGCTTTTGGCTAGTGACGTCTTATCCTATCCTCGACCCTTTCCGGACAGACGCGCCTGCAACGTGGCCGACGTTCGGCGTCGCATTTAAGTGCCCGCCCGATCAGCACGATTGTCAACTCCCGCGAACGCCTCCCTCTATCCCCATCTTTGCGGCCAGTTATCATCATGGTACGCTCGCTGCCAAAGAAGAACAACCCGTTCGTCACTCCCGACGCGGCACCTCCCTGTAAGTTATCGCCTCCATGGGCGCAGGTGGCTATCGCGCTCTGATGTTCCGCACCCAGTCACTCTTGGGTTACTTGCGACTAATTACATATTTTTTCTCTCTTATTTTCAGATGAGGAATTGCTTATGCGCCGTCGTCTGGGAAAGACCAATCTTGCTGTTAAGCCCACTCAAGTGGGCACCTCAAATGCGACCAAGCCGGAAAATCTTGGACCTTTTGAGTATGCTCATCTGCGCGCACCTCTACCCAAGGACCTGAAAGGGTCCGAGATCTTCCCATCGCACTCCCCGCAGCAGCATCCAGAGACATATTTTCTGATGGTAAGAGGACCTGAATCGCGCGACTTGAGCGTTCGCGAAGTAGATTCTAACTAAGCTGCCCTTCCCACAGCGACGAAGCAAGGACGGGTACGTGAGCGCGACTGGCATGTTCAAAATTGCTTTCCCATGGGCCAAGCTCGAGGAAGAACGATCCGAACGCGAATACCTCAAGACGCGCCCAGAAACGAGCGAGGACGAAATCGCCGGAAATGTTTGGATCTCCCCAGTATTGGGTAAGGCAGACCAGCGCTGAATATTTGCAAACCGTGATCGAGACTCTAATTTTGTTATCCAATAGCGCTCGAGCTGGCTGCCGAATACAAAATGTACGATTGGGTCCGGGCCCTGCTTGACCCTACGGAGATCATCCAAAGCCCATCTAGCGCGAAAAAGCAGATCACGCCTCCTCCGAAATTCGAACTGCCGCCCATTCAAGCTCCAGAGGCACTCGTCCCTTCATCCCGTACGAGAAGCCGTCGATCAGCTTCTCCCAGCAAGAAAGCTGGCACCCCGCGCAAGCCCAGGCAAACTAAGGCACAGAAAGAAGCCGCTGTGGCGGCCACAAACGAGGCCAACGCGACACTTCAGAGTGCCCTGGATGACACAGTTTCAAATGCAGACGGTGAAATAAATGGAGACGTGTTGCCCAGTGTGGAAGACAAGAGAGAGCCGGAAACGTCGCCCGTCAAGGGCAAGAAAGCAGCTGCAAAGGCGAAGAAACAGGCCGTTTCCGAGGAGGATCAAGAGGATAAAGTCAAGATCGAAATCAAGTCGGATGCTGCCGAAGGGAGCGATGTCCAAGCAGCCCAGACTACCATTTCCGTCGAGATGCCCATCTCTTTGCCAGAGGCTCCGTCTGCCGAAGACACACAAGAAATGATCGCGAAGGCCAAAGAAATGGTTAAGGAGGCTGTCAAGCTCCAGCAAGAACCCGCTGAATCGTCAGCAACTGCTAAGAAACGTGGAGCCGAGGAGGCGGAGCTCGGCGAAGAAGAAGAAGACGAGGAGACCAAGACACTACGGACGAAGAGAGCCAAGGTTCTGGAAGAGAAGTTGAAGCGTGAGCGTGTTCGCAACCGTGCTCTAATGGGTGTGACCGCAGCCTTCGCTCTCGCGTAAGTTTTCCGGTCCTTTCGTTGCTGTGGAAGCGCAGTCACTGATATACATGTCTAGAGCATCTATCCCTTATTTCTTCTAGAAAACCTGCTCTCGTGCTGCTAGAAGCCTGAGCTACAACTCATCAAGATTATGGTCATAACCCCCTCTGATTCCCTCGATTTTGATCATTGCCCATCCTCGCTTGGATCTGAATTATCTCCTCTTTATTCCTTATAACTCCTTCGCTGTCACATGCCTAAGTTGAAACCTTGGCTGGAGCTCTCCAAGGCCCTTCGAAACGCGGCAAGAATGATGTACTGTGTCCATGTTTATTTATCACGTTATAATACCTCCCCCCCTTTGGTTGTCAGGTTCGCATCTCCATTCCGAAGAGCAGCGATTATCTCGTCGTCTCAGCGATCGACGCTCGTTTTTAACGTGCGCGTTCTCCTACCTCCTACCTCCTGGATACTCGATACTCGGTTCTTAATCCTTTCCTTCGCAAGGTTCCTGTTTCTTTTTCTTCTCTGTTACAACATTTCGCAGCAAGAGCTAGTGCCTTTCCAGGAAGATGACGGATCATCGCTAGGGTATTTAAGAACAATACAAACGAATAAACCCGAGCTGCTTGTATCCTAGTAGATCAATTGTACATGAATTGTAGTTCAGAAGCTGCATTGAAACGAGGGTGTCGGACCGGTTCGGACTGGAGCAAATGCAAACATGCAAACATGATCATGATGTTCCGCCAAGCACTCTTTGTAGCGCCAATCTCGGTCGCAACCACTACATATCTGTACCTTCTATCTAGTGTTTAGATTATTATACCGCTGCTCCCTGCTTACTGCCAGCAATGAAATGTCTCTCCCTGGTTTAGAGCTCACGCAGCCCTCCGCGGAGAGCCAGTCCGCTTCCGCACCGCCAACTCAGATTAATCTCTCCGCAGGTTCAGAGTGGAGGTTCGAGGTAGCCTTCGGGACCACCGTTCGAGTTAAGGTGAGCCTCTTTCAATAAGATACATTATTGGCTTTTACTTTTCCCATCAAGCCCACCTGCTTATGTTCGCTGAATGAGACTGATCAAAAGGGAGGAACGGTTTCCAGCTCCTAACCGGCACCGCAGAGCTCTTCGGCACCGAACTCGCCCCCTCACAAACCTACACGTTCTCCGGTACAAAGGCCGCAATTTACACGTGGCACGGCTGCACCCTCGAAGTGAGCGCCGGTGACGCAGTCTCCGGACTCGATGGGACTACATCTGCCTCCGGCCGAGGCGGGCTCGGAGCAGGAGGCTGCCAGAGCGAATATATCGCAGAGGAAACGCCGATGGTAGAATATGCAAATGTTCACTTTGCACTGGAGGGCCTCCGTGCTGAAGCGAAGGCGAGTGGGAGGGACGGACCCCGCGTACTGATCCTTGGCCCCGAGGATGCGGGGAAGACGAGCTTGTCAAAGATCCTGACGGCCTATGCGGTAAAGGTTGGACGCGAGCCGATTGTGGTCAATTTGGACCCGACTGAGGGGATGTTGAGCGTGCCTGGTACAGTGTCGGCGACGGCGTTTCGGGCTATGCTGGACGTTGAGGAAGGGTGGGGGAGTAGCCCTATGTCTGGGCCGAGTGCGGTGCCGGTGAAGTTGCCGTTGGTGTATTTCTATCCGATAGTCAACCCGTTGGAGGCGGAAGGGTCGGTGTTCAGGCCGATTGTGTCGAGGTTGGCGTTGTCGGTTATGGGAAGGATGGCAGAAGATGAGGATGCGAAAGAAACGGGCATTATCGTTGATACGCCGGGGATTCTAAGCCAGAGTCGGGCGGGGGCTTTGGAGATGATTAACCATATTGTGACTGAATTTTCGAGTATGTTTTCTACTGGTGTGGTCGTTTTCAGATGGTTGCTGACGATGCCAGTTACGACGATTCTGGTTATAGGCTCGGAACGGTTGTACAGTCTTATGATGAAAAGCTACGATAATAAGCCATCGTCAAGTGCATCTTCTGCGGCATCAGATGAGCGTATCTCGGTAGTGAAGCTCTCAAAATCCGGTGGGTGCGTTGATCGTGACGCTGCGTTTATGAAGGCAGTGCGCGAGTCCCAGATTCGAACATACTTCTTCGGCAACCCGGTCCCTACCACGGCTTCATCGGCATTGTCTATATCCTCCTCTTCAACAACAAATGTTACACTATCGCCACACGCACAGCAGCTAGACTTTGACGCTATAGCCCTCTACAACTACACCACCTCGTCGGCAGAGGAGGACCAAAACGACGAGGACGACTATGATCCCGCCCAATTGACGACGGACTCCTTCCTCCCGGGAAACAACGAGGCAGAGAGCGCATCCTCTCTTCCCGGCCTCAATTCGGCAGCCAATGCCAGCGCCGCTGCCGCCGCTGGCGCACTCGTGCCGCTGAAAAAGGTCCCGGGCCCTGCGCCCTCTGCACTGGCCAACACTCTTCTTGCTATTACGCATGCCTCTCCCACCAGCAGCCCATCTGAGATCCGGGACGCGAGCACCATGGGGTTCCTTTACGTCGCTGACGTCGATAGCGAACGTGGGAAGATCAGGGTCCTTGCGCCGGTGGGGGGCCGGGTTCCCTCACGAGCGATCATCTGGGGTAAGAAATGGCCGGCGGAAGTTGTAGGGCTGGTAGGGTAGATAATCATAAAATAATGATACAAACTGCTCAATACATAGGATATTGTCGTCGTTATGGTCGGAAATCCCGGTTCAGCAAGCAACCTACGTAACTTCTTACGACGCCAACCAAATCTAAATTAACGCATGCCAATGAAGTGTCAGAAAGATGAAGATGGGCGCGGCCACTCCACAGCTTCCAGTCCCAAACCGGTTTAAAGCTGCTTGGGACCCAGTTTTAGGCTCAGGGGTGCAGAAACTCAGAAGAGACCATGAGGGTCAAGATCGCCGCGATAGAACAATAACCTGATCCACCTTTTGCTTGCAATTGAGCATTAATGCTTGTCCTCGTTGTCTCCTTCCCACTCGAGCCCGAGTATCCTCAAATGGATTCGGAACCTCCACCATGACCCTTTTCCGTCCCTCTCTTTCCCTCTTACATCACTCCTCACCTATTTTCATACATCTCTCCCTCCCCTAAACTCCCAACTTCCAATCTAAAGCAGAGGCCGCACGGGATATAGAGACATAGGGGAAG